>NW_026575135.1:36967500-37430000 GCF_905146905.1 Nyctereutes procyonoides | reverse complement strand
ACAAATCTCCTGCTTTCCTAGTCCAAAAACATACTCTACTGCATTCCACTGTCCCCCAAAGAACAGAACCCCATTTCCTCTCCCTCCTACCTACCATACAATAGAGAGAAAAATCACCTTTACCACTTGAAAAAAGCCCATTCTTAGGAATCAGAGGCAACATTTGTACCCAGATGGCTTCCTAGAAACCACAATTTGTTCATGTCAAATTCTTTTCTTTTTTTAAGATTGTATTTATTTATTCATGACAGACACAGAGAGAGAGGCAGAGACACAGGCAGAGGGAGAGGCAGGCTTCTCTCAGGGAGCCTGATGTGGGACTCAATCCTAGGACCCCGGGATCACAACCTGAGCCAAAGGTAGACACTCAACCACTAAGCCAACAGGTGCCCCTGTTCATGTCAAATTCTAAAGCTGATTTGTTATTTGGGGCAAGGTTTAAATGGACTGGGTTTAAGTGTCCTTTGTCAGACAAGTACAATGTCTCTGAACTGCACATGATGGGGGGACAAACTTGAAAAGGAAGGGTTGTTGACAAATAAGAACCCAAAATAAGTCCCTGCTGGACCTTTCTTTGTGGACCTTAACGTGGTCTCCAAAGTGCTATCACTCCACAAATCAGGGCTAGATTGGGATACATTTGAAAACTATCAGGAAGTTGTTCAGATTTTTTTTTTTTTTTTGGGAAAAAAGCATAAATGCCTTTGATTGCATCAGTCTAATAACTTCATTTTTAGGGAAAGAGCCTTGGATGAAGAACAAGAATATTCTATATTCAGTTTTTGCCTGTATCGTAGGCCTTAGCACATAAATGTACAGCACTTGTATTTCAGAATCAGATTTCAATAGATCAAACTAGGGTTCCTGCTGAATTCCTAACAATTCAGTGTATGGCGATTCAGAAGTTTCCAAGACCAAGAGTCACTGTGTTGTAATGAGGAAGTACAGATTTGGGCTTCACTTATCATCTCTATTCACAAGTTTTGATGACCCCTTTCTTCCCCAAAAGAGTGCCTAAAAAAAGACTCACATTAGTAATTGTGTAAAAATACATAAAGCACTTTAGGCAGCTATGATATATAATTCAGTATCCCCTAATAAAACAACAGCCCAGTATAGAAACAGACATAGTGTTTTACACTTACGTGTGTGTATGTGGGTATGTGTGTATATATATCACCAGATACATACAGAACCTCAGATATTAATGGGATGAGTGCTGGGGAGATGTTTCTTTCCATCATGCCCATTTTAATGATGGGAAGACCAAAGCCGTGCAATATAAAAACTAAGTTCAAAGAATGTAACTATGTGGCTAGAACAAGAAGCCATATCTTCTGACTCAAATTCTACTCTATCGGTATCATAAAGGAATACAATTTGTAAGGTGTTTTTCTTTAAATATTTATATACTCATGAGAGATGTGGGAGAGGCATAGGCAGAGGGAGAAGCAGGCTTCCTGTGGGGAGCCCAATGCGGTACTCAATCCCAGGACCCCGGGATCACAACCTGAGCCAAAGGTAGACGCTCAACCACTGAGCCACCAAGGTGTCCCAAGGAATAAGTTTGAACACCTGAATATAACTGTATAATTTGAATTGTGTAAAAGGATGTTTTATGTTTTACCATTTATTATTGATATTTAGATGGCCGGGGTTCTGATGAGTAATGATAAAGGTAAAGAAAATGACTAACAAATCCTGTTAGTCTTTTCCGGCCTCACTACTAACTCATCTCAGTTAATGACTATACTTAAAAATCTGTAATGCATGGGATCCCTGGGTGGCTCAGCGGTTTGGTGCCTGCCTTTGGCCCAGGGTGTGATCCTGGGGTCCCAGGATCGAGTCCCATGTTGGGTTCCCTGCATGGAGCCTGCTTCTGCCTCTGCCTCTCTCTCTCTCTCTCTCTATGTCTATCATGAAAAAATAAATAAAATCTTTTTTAAAAAATCTATAATGCAAATGTAAAGCCACTAACAACTTATAATTAAAAACTTCCTCTGCTTTACAACAAGAATTCCATTGTAATATGAATTGTCCCTGATACTTATCTACTAGGATCCACTATTATGCAATGCCTGGAACAGTCTTCCACAAGACAGCATAATTCCCCTTCTCATTTATCTCTGTATGGGCAGGACAAGAAAAGTGTGGTGAGACAGAAGAGAGGCATCACTGTCTGTCTTCAGTCTTGCAAAGCCCAAAAAAGTCCTGAACAATCAGCCCTTACCTGGGTACCCAAGGATAAAGAGGGGCTACAGACTGGACTAGGCTGTTTGATTCCCTAGTGTGAATGACAATTGACTGAGCTTGGGGAACCAGGTGATGCTGCCATAAGCCAGCAGTTAAGCACCAATGCACACTTGGATGGGCCCTGGCAAGCAGAATCTGAAGTTCAATCCAAAGTAATGCTCCCAAACTACAGGTCAGTTATTAGCAGACAGGGAAATCACATTAGTGGCATTCAACAATTTGTGCTTTAATGAAATAGAACAGAATAAAATGCAAGGCACATAGGATAAATATTGTTTCATGTATGTGTGTAAATGGTCAAAAAGACTTAGCCATTATTCTGAAGAGAGAAGCCACTACTCAACTCCAGTCACATGGGAATGCAGATAATGTATGGCTAGATACACCAATCCTTTTCAAGAGAAGCCAGAACTCTGAACTGTTGAATGAAATCTCCCCCAAGTTTTTAAAGAAAGCTCAAACTATTTTAGAACAATATACAGGCCAAAACAAAACAATCTGAAGGCTGGACCTGGATTCAATGTCTTTGATCTCTTGCTTTAAAGAAATCAGTACACATGTAATAAAACTGAGGTAGTAGAACTGATCCTGAAAGAGAAAGAGAGCAAAGCCTTTCTGCTTAATGTCCCTGGGAAACCATGTGTGTAGAAGCATTCCCAGAAGACATTAACCATAGCAAGACCAACAACGGAGGGAAAAAACAGCCAGCCCTGCAAGATCAAGTGAGGAAGAAACCACTGGGCCTTGGTGACAGAGGAGTAACTGGGCTAAGAGATAAAATAATGGTGAGCCTAGTAGTTTCTATCAATCTTCCTTGAGTTGTGTTAGATGATAAGGGTGGATCTCTCAGAGACATCAACCTTGACTTTCCCTTCACAAGGAGATGGATGGATGGATGGATGGATGGATGGATGGATGGATGGATGGATGGATGTCTTTTCCTTTGAGAGATGTGAAAAAGAATCAAACAGAAGAGTGCCAACAAAGTCCCCTTTACATGCTATAGCTCTGCCTGCCCACAATTTTTACCACCCTCAACTACCCTAGAGTACCAATGAGCAGTTTCATGGATATTAGGTAGGGCCAGGTGGGGAAGGAGCCCTTCATATGCCTCACCTGCTACTTGCCTTGCCCACAGTACTACGACCTACTCAAGTAGACACAGATCTTTAGTCTCTGGGCTTCCCAAGTGACACCTGATTGGGAGACAAAATTCTCAAGTGATAATGAGGAACTGAGACCTAGAGGTTGGTGGGACTAAGCTGAAGCTTCTTCACCTCTCTATACTGCAGAAAAGATTCACAAAACCAGGAACTGCTACCCACCAGCAATTCCATTTGCCTATTTTAAAACACCAGGAGTCTTCCACACAAATGTGCGTGAGGGCTGGTCTTGCATCAAATATAAAACAAGGCCCGCCGCCAGCTCCAGGCCCAGCTGTTCCCCAAACTCACGGTGCAGGTGTGAGATCATCCCTATAAACCTCACCTGCCTGCAGTTTGTCACCTCAATGTCATTACTACAGGCAGAGATGCAGTTGGGGCTTTTGTTTTACTTCACACCAGGGGGAAGTCATTTTTGGAATTTTTCATCTTAAATAGATTTTTCTTAAATGTATGTGACACATATTCCTCACAGGACTTAATAAAATAGATATTTCTCATGCCTGGAAAGTAAACTACAGCTGCACAGATTGAAACTAAATTTATTTTTTAAAACTCACATATTTTGGTTGGAACATTCAAAATACACACTTAACTATGATTTCTAAAAAAGTTCAGACCCAACGAAACAAACTTCTTCAGCAAAGTTTTTATTAATATAATGTTAATTTATAGGACAACACTAACATTTGTTAGGCCAACTAAAAGTTTACTAGGTATCCCTTTTTATCAACAAGGAAACTAATTTCAAAAGAAGGAAAACTGCTGGAGCTCTTTCTTCCTATATAATTACCATCATGAAGTAAACAGGAAAACCTTATTTTCAGTTTCTTAAAAAATATATTCTGATTCTGACATTTCTGTAAAAAAAAGGGGGGGGGAAGAAGTGAGAAGTGTAAATAGAAAGCTTCTGGGGGCGGGGGGGAAGAAAGCTTCTGGGAAGCCCAGGTGGCTCAGCGGTTTAGCGCCGCCTTCAGCCCGGGCCTGATCCTGGAGACCCCGGGGCTCCCTCCATGGAGCCTGCTTCTCCCTCTGTCTGTGTCTCTGGCTCTCTCTGCCCCCCCCCCCTCTCCATGGAGGCTGCTTCCTCCTCTGTTGTCTCTGCTTCTCTCTCTCTGTCTCATGACTAAATAAAAATATAATCTTTAAAAAAAAAGAGAGAAAGCTTCCAGTTGCTTTAAAATAACTCATTATAAATACAAATAAAGAAATCCCATTTTATTGCAAAAGCTTAGGTTGAACTGTGTTAAGGAAAGGAGCGATGGTCTTCTATGTGACCTCAATGCAAAGAATATAGGTGCTTTCCTTGGTTATATATATATATATATATTTATATAAATCAAATGTATTCCCTAACCAGTAAATGTCCAGCAGAAATAACAGTAATGGGAATGTGGTTTTCATGACATTCTCAGGTGACTTTCAGGATCTTCTTGTCACAACAGAGATTGTTACAATGACAACAAGGAACAAACCTCTGGGACTCTATAACCTCCCTAGACATGATGTACTAAAAGGATTTGGCTTGTCTCGTCTCTCCTGATTATGCAATATATGCTAGAAGCAGAAGAATGGTGACACGCACCACTGGGCTGTGGACAATGTTTTCTGGTCCCACTTGTTTCATCTCCTCATTTACTATTTCGTGTGTTGCCTGACACTTGAGATGAGGGTGGACATAACTCCAGGCAAGAGCAATGAGAAATGTTTGCCTTGTCTGTAAGGTAAAAGATGCAGGAAGGTACATATTTAAGGACTTGGTGGGCCGGCTTGTGAGCACACACATCTGTACACACACATACCCATTTATACCTAGGCACCTAATATGTCTTTCCTGGCATACACACACACACACACACACACACACACACACACACACGTCTGGTTTTAGACACCAGACATTTCCCTTGAAGTTGTGATCAATATTTTGCAACTCAAATATTCAAAAGCCCTAGAAAAGCTTACTATCCAAAAGAAATTTATTAGGACTCCTTTCATAAACCAATATTTACTAATATAAATAATCACATCTAAACTGTCCAAGTTTGGATTTATGCATTCAGAAATGGCATGCAAATCCAAACATAGAGATCACAGTTAAACTATCTTGGAATGTGTTCTTTTGTACCATTTCACCTAATAGGTAAAAAGGTGGCCACCATTCCAAATGTGGATATTTGAAATAACAGATATCAGCTAGACATTGTTCAAACAAGAAAAACAGCTCAAAGATTTTTATTTGGAACAGAAGCAGAAAAATTTAATGTGTGCCAAATGCCACACCCACAGAATATCTAAGGGCGGGGGGAGTCCTCTGCATTATAGTAGAATCACTACCCTCTCAAAGATTTACCAAGATAAATAAACCACATCTGTCCACTGGGATTGGCAAGTGCCTTTTTGTTCCCTATTAGTTCTAAGGCACTCAGAGAGATAATGCTATTCACTGTACCTTATGATCTCAAAGGAAACCAACACTTTAAATGATTATCTCTATCTAGTTTGCCACACCCCCTTAGCTCCTGGTATAAATATTCAGCATAAGGAATAAGCTACTGTGAAAAGCAATTATAGAGAAGACCCCAGGAAATTACTGAAGACATAATCAGCAAGACTTAACACACTTGTTTGACTAGCCTCCTAAGAGAGGCTGCCCAAATCTAATCTTAAGTTACCATTGGAATGATAGTCCAGTTACAGAACAGAGACAGCTTTAGTCACCAGCATAGTTAACACCACAGACAGTATGACACACTGAAGCATAGGAAATGTGCAAAATGACTTTCAGATCATGTGGTGTGCATTTGTTTTTATTTTATTTTATTTATTCATGAGACACAGAGAGAGAGAGAGAGAGGCAGAGACACAGGCAGAGGGAGAAGCAGGCTCCATGCAGGAAGCCTGATATGGGACTTGATCCCAGGACCCCAGGATCATGCCTTGGGCCGAAGGCAGGCACTAAACTGCTGAGCCACCCAGAGATCCCCCAGTATGCGTTTTATAAAATCATTTTAAGTAACTGATGCATAAAATAGTCAAGAGTTTTTTAACCATTGTCAGCAGTCCTAGTCATGGTATCTGGTTATTGTAGAACAGTAGAATTCATTGGAGCTGAAGGCTACTTGGAATTAAGATAACCAAATATTTTTAAAGTATTTAGACTTTTCAAAAATGTTATCTTTTAAATTCACTTCTTTAATGGAAAACAAATTCATTTTTTCTGAACCAAAAGGAAGAAAATCCTTAATCCTTCTAATCCATATTTTTCAACAAACTTCCATTTTCATTATTATAAATGAATATCCAGCTACGATAACCAAGTTTAGTTTCCTCCTTATATTAAAGAAAGCATGAGATAGCAATGGAAGGACACTTCACTATCTCTAAGAAAGCAGGAAGATTAACTTAGCAACTCAGAGCACATGGCACTCAAGTGAGACTAGGTTCAGTCTTTCTTGACTTAAGAGCAGAAGCTGTTCATCCCTTTCCTCCCTCATTTATCTCATCCACTAACAACTTTCTTTCCTAATTTTCCTTACCCAGAACTCCTGGAATCAAGTAGCTACAGGGGGAAAAAGGAGAGAGGGGATGGAGTACACAGAAACCACCACCTCTGCAATAACCACAGACTTTAAAAATAATTAAAAAATAATAAAGACCAACACATAGTGCTTACAAACACTACTGTACAATATACATATAATGTGAGCCATATATGTAAATATGTTCTAGTGGCCACATTCAAAGTTTAAGTTGAGATTTTAACATATTTAACCTAATATATCAAAAAATATACCAATATGAAATCAATACAAAAAATTGAGAAACTTAGCACTGTATTTTTCATACCAAGTCTCTGAAATCTAATGTGTATTTTACACTTATGGTACCTCTAAACTTGTACCAGCCACATTTCAAACGCCCAAGAGCCACATGTAGCTAATGGCTAGCACACTGGATGATACAGGCTTATCATCTGCCAGGTACCGTTCTAAGTGCTTTAAATGTACAGATTCATTTAATCCTAACAACAATCCTACAAGGTAAATACTACCATTATTCTCACTTTATAGACAAGGAACTAAAAAAAAAAGAGCAGGGGATCCCTGGGTGGCGCAGCGGTTTGGCACCTGCCTTTGGCCCAGGGCGCGATCCTGGAGACCCGGGATCGAATCCCACATCGGGCTCCCAGTGCGTGGAGCCTGCTTCTCCCTCTGCCTGTGTCTCTGCCTCTCTCTCTCTCTGACTATCATAAATAAATAAAAATTAAAAAAGAAAAAAAAATTAAAAAAAAAAGAGCAGAGTCTCAAAATCACATGCTGGTAGGTAACAGGAAATTCAAACGTTGGCCATCTGGCTACAACGTCTACACTATTTATTAAGAGTCTATTGGGTCTCTGACAGGCACAGAGCTGCATATCTAAATAAATTTTTCCATGTGCTCCTCAGAACAACTCTAGAGAATATTAATATCCAAATTTTACACACTGCTGCATCATTAACAGAGATATTTCGAGTAGAAATAGCATGGCTTCACAAAGGAACACCTGGTGGAAGACAGTAAGGGTAAACAGTCCAAAGGTCCTACTCTAAAGGAACATAAAATCTAGTAAAAAAAAAAAAAAAAATACAGGGGATCCCTGGGTGGCGCAGCGGTTTAGCGCCTGCCTTTGGCCCAGGGCACGATCCTGGAGACCCGGGATCGAATCCCACGTCGGGCTCCCGGTGCATGGAGCCTGCTTCTCCCTCTGCCTGTGTCTCTGCCTCTCTCTCTCATTCTATGTGACTATCATAAATAAATAAAAATTAAAAAAAATTTTAAAAAAATACAAAAGCATTATAAAAATTAGTACACTACAGGATACAATGGGCTAAAAAAAGAGGTACTTAGAAAAATATCATCCCATTAAGATAACAGGCAAGGCCTTCATGAAAGAGGTAATATTTAAGAAGGGCTTAATTAGAAGCCTAGGATAAAATGCCTCTAGACCAAAGGCAAGGAGGTGTGAAAGGAGTTCTGTTGGGTGAAGGAAAGGCTAAAATACTTTTTAAAATGGCTGGAGTTTAGAGTACACATAGGGAAAAAAACACACCAGATATGGTGCTCAAATTGTTGAAAGGCCAAGGTATGGAAAACCTCAAATTCTATGTAGTTAGGGACACTGAGTAGATGACCAAAATTGAGCCTTAGATAAAATCACTTTACCAACACTAGGCTGGATGAACAGCAACAAAAGAGATTAGCTATGAAAGGTTGGAAAGGGTGCTGCTAAAATAATCTAAGCAAGCAACTGCAATGATCACAGCCAACTTTAAAACAGGAAGTGAAGAAACAAAACAGAGGATCATGGGGGAAGAGAGGAAAAAAATAAAACAAGATGAAGTCAGAGAGGGAGACAAACCATAAGAGACTCTTAATCCTATGAATTAAACTGGGGGTTGCTGGAGGGGAGTGGGGTGGAGGGGATGTGTGACTGAGTGATGGACATTAAGGAGGGCACAAGAGTATTGAGCACTGAGTATTATATAAGACTGATGAGGGATGCCTGGGTGGCTCAGCGGTTAAGTGCCTGCTTTCCACCCAGGGCGTGGTCCGGAAGTCCTGGGATTGAGTCCCACCATCAGGCTCCCTGCTTCTCTCTCTGCCTAAGTTTCTGCTGCCTCTCTCCCTCTGTGTCTCTCATGAATAAATAAATAAATAAATCTTTAAAAAAAGAAAAAGATGAATCATTGACTTCTACCACTGAAACCAATAATACATTATATGCTAATTAACCAAATTTAAATTAAAAAAAAAAAAAAAAACAGAAGGGGAGTAGGAGACTTTCCGGATGCAGAATCCTTAAGGTCTAGGGTCTAAAGGTAAGCCAAAGATGACAGTTTACACCCATGTGCTAATCATAATAAGTTTGTATTTTCCCTTTTTTTGCCAGCCTAAAGTTTCTGCTATATCTATGCTTCTCACATCAAGATTTATACTATCTACTGGCCTTACAGCTAGCTCTTTCTTTAAATTCAAGAACTCCTTTCCTATCAAGTAAGGAGTTAGTTGTTAGCAGAAAATGGCAAAGGGCATTATCTTTCAACTTAGAATAACCTGATACCTTCAAGTTCTTCAACCCAAAGACAGAGGAATCTGATTCAGATTTCCAGCACAGCTGAATAATACTCTGTAAGAGCTTAACAAGCAGCTATGCCTAAAATACTGGCCTTTTGCTTGAAGGTCTTAATGTCTTAAAGGAAAAGTTAAAAACAATTTCCCTACTGTCTACTTCCCTTTGCATTTATTTATTATTTTTCATGTTTAATTAAAAAACACTTCTACTTTAAACAAATATTTCCTTTTTTTCCCTTTAATTACCTGACAAACAGTAGTAGAGCTGCATAAATTTTGCCTGAGGTTAAAGCTGGAGGAGAGCCTAATCACCAGCTTGAGACATTGTTCTGGCCAAGTAAAGCAGAACACATTTATCCCATGTGTTTGAACAATACTTAGGCACTTCCGTTAAGACCTCCTTTTACCCAGTGTTGATTCTGATTACCCACTTTCCTGATTTGTGTGAGAAATATGGGTGTTCTTCACACCACCACTACAGGATTAAGGAAATGTACCTCAGTACAGCAGAGTTCAGATGTGCACACAGCCCTCCGCAAAGAACATGAACACAAATGCCAGCCATACTCTGTTACATGTCAAACTTGGGCAGCCTTCCCTTGATTCATAATTGATATCATTCTAGACAAACCTTCATGGTTTTCTGCTGCTTTCCATAAAGAAGGTGGTCAAAGAACAGGGACAAGAGCAGGTAGAGAAGTCAAAGGGAAAAAATAAGTAAAATACACACCAAAAATAAGTACAGTTGACCCTTGAACAGGGTTGAACTAGTAGGTCCACTTATACATGGCCTTTTTTTTTTAACAGTACAGTAAATGTATTTCCTCCACCGTAGAATTTTCTTATTAACATATTCTTTTCTCTACTTTGATTGTAAGAATATGGTATATGACCAAATAATACACATAATATATGTTAATCAACTATTATGTTATTAGTAGGGCTTCAACAGTAGGTTATTACTAATTAAATTTTTGGGAAATCAAAAGTTACATGTGGATTTTTGACTGTGCTGGGAATTCATGCCCCTAATCCCCATGTTAAGAGTCAATGAAATGAGAGGTAAGTGTAACCTAAGAAAAATGGAGATTAATGGCACTTACATAAAACAATAACAAAGCTAAATAGATACACATGTGCGCACACACAATCACACACACACAAACACACACACATTACCTGCGTGTTCTCTTAAGAGGTGCCCCTCCAAATTCTCAGGCTCAAGTATGTAGTCTTATGTGTGGTCTAGAGATGCTCAAAGCACTTTCTTATCCTACAATTCAATCTAGTAATAAAACTATGGTGCTCTGGAAGACTGAATTCAAGGCAGCTGGGAAGTCTCACTGGAATCAAATGATCTCATCTGCCAACCATCCAGGACTCCCCAAAATTTGGAAGTGCTCTGTGTCACTGGTGATCTCTTCAGCAACTGACAAGGGAAGTGGAGAGGGCGGGGAGGCAGCTACCTTTCCATTTAGGGAAATCATCCTGCATTGTGGCCCAATTTTCCATCAAAGATATAAGAAACACAAAGGCAAAAGACCTGATCCCACCTAGAAAATCTATCTTTGACACAGGTAGTTGGAAAGAATTTCAGGTAACCATTTGTATACACACCAAACAGACTGGTATACAAGGAATAAGAGGTCCTAGAGTCTCCCACTACCTGAAGCATGAATGCTTAACCTTCTTTGGAGGCAAACGGCAGCCAGCTGAGGACAAGTTTGAAAAAATCTAAAGGCAATGATGATGATGATGGTAATGATGACAATTAAAGACAGTAACAGCAGTAGCCATATCTTACACTGCTAGGACTATCTGGAAGGTACAATGCTTTAGAGTCAGAGAGATTCTAAATCAAACTCAAACGTTCTGGACAACTCATTTAAATTTTCTGAGTTCCCATTTCTTTATTCAAAAAATAAGAAAAATGAAGAGTATAAACCCAGAAAAGCCATTGTTCAGATAAATTTAGTAGTCCTGATGAAAATGCCTGGCACACAGAGGTGTTTCACAAATATTCATTCATTACTCTCCATTCTAGAGTGTAGTTCATGGTATCTTAAATCAGAGAACTGGCTCACCAACAGGAGTAAGCCCAGGATTTACAGCTTTTGGTCCTGCTTATATTCACTTGACAAGCATTCAACTGATTGCTCACTTGTACGCCAGGCACTATTCTGGGCATTTGAAATAGATCTGCTTTAATTTCTACCTTTATAGAATTTGATATACTTTTATCTTTTAGAGTCAGGGATTTCCTCAAAAAATAAACCAGTACTGAGTAACAGTTTGTTTTATCTCACTGTGTCAATGCAAGCATGATTCATATTTATTATTTGTGCTATTTGTTTGGTACCAACCTAAATGTCACAGAACAGGTAAGACTGGGTAGGAGGCTGAAAAAGGAGCACAAGTGATACAATGTGCAATCAAGAGCAGGAATAAAAAGAACGTTTAAGACCAGAATGGAAAGATGGCAAAGGAGAGCCAATACGGAAGTTTAAAGAGAACACCAAAACAGGAGCCCATGATGAGCAGCATGAGCTTGGGTAACTCTGGAGAGGATACTTAAATCACAGATAAGAAGATCATGGTTCATAATAAATGGTCTAAAGTAATGATCATTATTATGGTCATTACGCTGACTTTACCTCTCTGGGCCTCAGTTTTTTCCATCATCAGAGAAGTTCACACTAGATCTGCAAATTTTTTTTTTTGTCTGCTATTTTTAAGGGAGAGGAGTTTCAATTTTTTAAACTCCTTAAGGGAGATAAGGCATTATTTTAAAAGGTTAGGATGTACCTGGCTAGAGAATACTGCAGATTCCTTCCATTTCTAACATCCTATTATGACGATATATTCTGGTTCACTTGACTTCGGAGAAAAACAAAGTTTCTTAATCACTTATTGCTAGCAGAAAACCAAATTCAAAAATTATAACAAAAATAAATGAATGAAAAGAGGATCACTGTATGGATCAATGAGAAAAGCATGCCATGAATTAAGAAGTAAGGTTAATTCAATCCTCTGTGCCTGTTGTTTAGAAAATAATTGTAAACCTGTACAACAAATCCCCAAGAAAAAAAAGCAAATAATTAGAGATATTTGTTAGATTACATAGTCAGTACATGGTATGATATATGATACCTCCATTTCTCCCCCAAAAATAAAAATACTAGTTGGAAATATGTGTCATGGTTTTTAATAACCTCTGCCACGATGCCCTATTAGAAAAAAGTCTAGAAATGCCACCAACTATAAAAGGAGTCATCAATGAGAGATACTTTAGTCCAAACCAATATCCACAGAAACTCAGATTACACACTATTAAGGTTATCATTATGTTGCAAACCAGCAGCTCTGCAAATATCACCTTATTTAATTTCCACAACTCCTTGGGATGGCAATAATAAGTCCCAGAGACACTGAAAGCAAGGTCATAATGCTAGGAGGTGGTAGAAACAACATTCATTCAGTCAATCATTCATTTTAAGATTTCATTTTTTTAAGGATTTTATTTATTTAAGAAAGAAAGAACATGACGTGGGGGGCAGAGTTAGAGGGCAAAGCAGACTCCCCATTGATTGGGGAGCTAGATGCAGGGCTCAATCCCAGAACTCTGAGATCATGACCTGAGCCAAAGGTAGACGCTTAACCAACTGAGCCACCCAGGAACCCCTAAGATCTCATTTTTAAGTAATCTCTACAATACAACGTGGGACTCAAAGTCACAACCCCAAGAGCAAGAGCTGCATGCTCTACTGAGCCAACCAAGTGCCCCAAAACCAACATTTAAATGGTAGATTTATTTGGCTCTACAACACAGCTTTTTAAACTATATCTCTACTTTTATTAAGCCACCCATGAAATCACACTTCCCAAGTGAGAAGCTTAACTTCCGCAGCATGACATTTCTGTTCCATATTGATGATGTCTGCATTATTAGGCTCAATGAGGTCACTAATAAGGTGGTCCCCTAGAAATTTTTCTAACATAAATTATACATACAACTAATCTTTTCTAAAGTTGACAAGCAACTACTCACATTAAAGTAAAAATGGGGCCAAGTATATAAAGGGAAAGAAATAAAAACACTGAAATCTGCAGTGAATGGTACTTAGCTGTTGAATATAATAACCAAAGCAACAGGCAAACCCCAGACCAGCACAATGAGCAAGAAGAATTCAAATAGTAAATAAGATGATACAATGAGCCATAAACAGCAATAGGGCCTATAGGCCTCAGAAATTTCAAGTTTACTTTTACACTACAGATCCTATTGTTCTTGGTGGAGAAAGCTGAATTGGCAGTCACTACATATATTTGTTTGCCTTAATAATAACACATTTTATGCATCAGAGAGAAAAAAAATTCTTTTAAATTTCTGATGCAAGGCAATGATCCAAAAGCTATTGGCTTCTAGGATGAGAATTACCTCTCTTTTGTATAGATTGTGTGTGAATACAATGCACGCATGCTCTGGCACTGTCTTTTAGCTACCGCCACAAGAGTGGAGCCTATAAAACAGCCTGGGGCTATAGTGGATCAGGCTAAATGGTAAAAGTTACAATGAGTTTGGGAAACAGGATTATGACTAAGAAGACCCTCCAAATCTCAAGGCAAGGGGTTCACTGCCAACTCTACAACAGGTTACAGAATAAACCTGAGGCCAGTCTTTTAATCCACCTTCTTCTGTTTTCATTATGTCTAAAATGGGAATTGTAATTTAATGTAAATAAGAGTATAAAGTGTAAAGTGCTATCACTATATTAAATAAAGCATGCTCTGAAACTCCAGAAATACATAAAATCAAAAACTAAAATCACCTCCAGTGTTTTATTATGTTTGTATGTATATTTGATACACACATGGTCTCATAATTAAAAATCAATATACATCACTGATGCTATTAACTATATTACTCTTTCACTCATTAGCCATTTACATCCTTCATGGAAGAATGGAAATAAAAGAATAAATAAAAAATTTGTCTACATATACATGCCCTATATTTAAAGAAAATTTCTGCAACTTTTCAAAAACTGCACACTAAGAAGTGAGGTGTTTGACCAGTTAAGCAACAAACATAACTCTTCCAAATGTGAGTTTTTATTATAAAAGGCCTAAAAACAGTAGTATTTCCCAGCTTTGATTTATGAATCTTTCACTCCAAGAAGCAGGCCCCTGAGATATTTAGACTACACTGGGAGATTCCTCAGGTATGTGTAAACATACAAATGCAGTGGTGGTGAGTTGAAGTGTTATTTTCACACCCTATCCCCCCACATACACTTAAAAAAGTAAGAGTATGAAGATGTACTAGGTTCTCAGACATGTACTTTCAACTTAAATCATTATAATTTTCTCCCACCTTCTTTCCAGTTCTTAGAAGAGTATTTGTGGTAGCCAAAGAAAACCCAGGAAAATGCACTGGAAGTTACACTTCATAGATACAAACTAAATGAGGCTTTAAGAATATAATTTGCAAATAGCAACTTTCATAAAGTACTGTACAGCATCTGACCATTCCTCTAATACTCCCAGCCCATTTAAAGTTCAGGCCAACTTTCTATTTAAATGATAATAATAGTAATTATCAAGTGCTATGCCTCCCTCTACTATGTCAGGCTCCAGGCTAGCTTTTAAATTCTAGTATTATCTCACTTTATCCTCATCAAAATCATAAAGTAGTTCTAAATATAATCTTTTAATAGAAGAAACTGGGACGCCTGGGTGGCTCAGCGGTTGAGCCTCTGCCTTGGGCTCGGGGCGTGATCCTAGAGTCGGGGGATTGAATCCCACATCGGGCTCCCTGCATGGAGCCTGCTTCTCCCCCTCTGTCTGTGTCTCTGCCTCTGTCATGAATAAATAAGTAAAATCCTTTAAAAAAAAAAAAGAAGAAGAAGAAGAAACTAAGACATTAAAGTTAAGAAACTTGCCAGGGTCACGGACCAGTTATCCAAACCTCAGTGAGCCTAGATGCAAAAGCTCAGGCTTTTTTTAAAAAACAAAAAAAACATTTTACTTATTTATTCATGAGAGACACACAGAGAGAGGCAGAGACATAGAGAGAGAAGCAGGCTCTCTGTGCGATCCCAACGCGGGACTCAATCCCAGAACTCCGGGATCATGCCCTGAGCCGAAGGTAGACTCCTTCAACCACTGAGAAACCCAAGCGCCCCAAAGCTCAAGGCGTTAACTCTCAATAGTATTTAAGAGTAGGGCTAGTTGTAGCAATATATGGAAAACTAGGGAGTTTCCTACTACATATCTTTTAAGGAAAAATTTTTAAAAGAGAAATAGGAGAAGGATGGCAATCCATTAAGAACTTACTAGGAAACTGCCTGAAGCTTATGTGAAGGCTGATTTCTTGAATCAAGAAACATTTTAAAAATACTAAAGTTGTTGTCATTTACCCAAACATGTCAGATGTGATAAAACAAATGCACAATAATTTTTTTTTTTTAATACTATGTACATGGCAGCCCGGGTAGCTCAGTGATTTAGTGCCGCCTTCAGCCCAGGGCCTGATCCTGGAGACGTGGGATGGGGTCCCAACGTCGGGCTCCCTGCATGGAGCCTGCTTCTCCCTCTGCCTGTGTCTTTGCCTCTCTCTCTCCCTGTGTCTCTCATGAATAAATAAATAAAATATTTTTAATAAATAAATAAATAAAGATATTATGTACAAGTCTGGCAGTGTGATGTGTCCAGCTCTAGTTTTATTTTCTACATTCATTTGGCTCATTCAGGATCTTTTCCGGTTCCATAGAAATTTTACAATTGTAAAATGCTGATGGTATTTTGATAGGGATGGCATTGAATGTGTAGATTTACTTTGGGTAGCACAGGCGTTTTAACAATATCTATTCTTCTAATCCATGAGCATGGGATGTTTTTCCATTTCTTTGTGTCTTCCTCAATTTCTTTCATAAGTGTTCTATAGTTTTCAGAGTACATATTTTACCTCTTTGGTTAGTATTCGTAGGTATCTTATGGTTTCTTCGTGCAATTGTTAACGGGATTGATTATAATTACTTATACTATGTATAACTGGAAATATAGAGCTAAAACTAATCTATTTCAGAAATTAATATATTCAACTATATGAAACATTAAAAACAAATAAAACATTCCAACATTACTATTCAGATTTAAAGATATATATTTTAAGCCAAGAAAAATTATAGATGTTCTGAATTTAAAAACAGCTATGAATTTAACTTAATAGTAACTAGGATGTGCTCCTTTTCAAATTACTGTAACTGGTCAAGTAGTTTCAAGAACTTAGGAAATGGGGATACCTGGGTGGCTCAGCGGTTGAGCATCTGCCTTTTTTGGCTCAGGGTGTAATCCTGATCAGGGGATCGAATCCCTGTGAGGATCCTGTTTCTCCTTCTGTCTATGTCTCTGCTTCTCTCTGTATCTCTCAGGAATAAATAAATAAAATCTTTTTTTAAAAAAAAAGAACCTGGAAATGGTTTTGTCTCATAGATTTAAGTCTTCCTCCACCCAACAACCAAAATCTTATCAGCTCTCTCCTCCAAATTATCAAATGTATTATCTTTGTTAGTAGAAAATTGAGCTAAGTTTCCTGAAGAGAATCAGCTAAATTGTTTTTGTTACACTTTTATTTATAAGAATCACTAAACAGTTGCCTAAGAAGTAAACTCTTAGTTCTTTTAGTAAATTCTGTTCAGTGATTTCCCTAGCCAACGAATTCTTTTTCTAAAAGAGCAAGTAGAAAAGCTTGTATGTCAAACACTGTATACCAAATAGATGAAGGATGGCTTATTAGAATTACAAGTGAAATTTTTATCTTAAGGAACTTAACAAATTTAAAATCCACTCAGGAAAAATTTTGCCTGCCTTGATTGCAATAAATTCAGTAACACCTGATATGTAGAAATTGTTTTTTAAACAGGTAAGGACTATAATCTGAGACATCTCTGACTAACCAGACAGATGAACTTTGAAGGAAGAGAAAGCTCAGCAAGTAAGGTCAAACTGCCCAAAACAAACCTTCACTGACTTCCCCTACAGGTCTTTTTCCCTCTCTATGGAGGTGCTTTTGAGATTTCATTCAAATCCCTAACAGCTCCTATCAAATTATATTAGAATTGTGACCTTATGATAAGATGCCTACAGACGATTCTAATTAATCTTAGTTTGTCGAATGGATTAATAAAAGCATTTTGTAGCTCTTTGGATAGATTACACATATGTGCATTAATCAGCAGTGAGCAGCTAAGAGTAATTCCTGGAAAATCTACAAAACAACCCCAATGATTGAGAGAGGTAAAAACTTCTCACAAAGTCCTTTGGGAATCAGAAACATAGGGGCTCTGACCACTATCCTTGAGAAGGTAATGTATCAAACAATAAGTAAGAGAAAATACATCATTTATTGTCCCCTTTCCCTTGAAGTGGGTAATTAAAAGTTTTTTTGGTGTTTGGTCATTTTAAGACCCAATGCACAAAAACTTTAAGCGCAAAACTAAAGACTTGAAACTTACAGAAATTCAGACCTCTTCTGTTGCTTGGGACATAGCTTGCTTGCATTCTTTCTTTCTTAAGGCCACTTGTGTGAAACTCTTTCAAGTAAAAACTACTACAAGAAGATAAAGGACTTGCCTGTCCTCAGTCACCTCCTGGTCCCCTTGTGCTTAAACTGTTATCTCCATGATAAGCAAAGGTGCTCAGAGGTGCTTTCAAAGTCTTAAGGCTCCAGCAGAGTGATGACTGAGAGGCCCGCAGGCACTGCAAACCAATGCTGTCACTTCTAGTCACTGCTCGGCCCAGCTAATGCCATGCCTGTCATGACAAGCACCAGCCACCTTAAGGCACCACACCTCTACCTCGACAAAACATACCTTTGAAAAGGTATGAGCCATGGAGGGAATCTTTTCAGGGGTTGCCAAGGGAAGCCAGCCTCATCTCTAACAGCAGAGGCACAGTGAAAGAGCCCAAAGGCAGAGATACAAGGAGGGCTTGCTAGCCCTAAGTGCAAATAATTGTTCTACTTCCTGTGCATGGACAGGGGGGAAAAATGACATGTTAAGATACCGTTTGACCAGGCTAAAGCGGGTTTAGTTGTCAGCCTAAACCTGCCATCTGGTGTTAAGATACAGCAGATCATCACACCCAGATGTGTTCCTTCAAACAAATCACATCTTTTTTTCTTATTCTCCCTTTTTTTCTTTCTGTAAAGAGAGAGGTGGCTGCCAAAGATACAAATCAGCTGAAGTTTACTTAAACTAAAAACCTCTTGTTATAATTTACTCAGTCAAATGTGTAGGTATGTCACCTTATGCACCCCCACCCCAAAAGCAACCACTTTTCAGAAATGGTATCTAGAGATGCTGAGCAGAAAATCATTTGTTTACTACACACTGACCCTAAAGTTAAGGCTTTCCTTAGTCATCAAAAAGCCATTTCATCTGAAAAGTGAAATTTGTTTCAGTGAAGTAGAGTTCTGAAATCCTTGTCTTCCTCTTTATTTTTGACTCAATATCTCATTCCACAATTGGGGTGGGGAAGGGTTATGCAGTGCTATCATTTGCACCTCATTACACTTGGGCTGGAGCTTTGAGAAAGCTGATATTCCCTCTAAATTTTTACAGATGCTTCTAGTTTACCAGTTCATGACTGCACTACTAGAAAAGACTTCCTGCCTCTAAACTGCTTGCTGGCATGTATGCTGAATTTCAAAATCCCTGAAAAAAGTAAACCTTTGTGGTGTTCTCTTAACTTTCTTGCTGGGGAAGAGGGGGAGGGTCACTAAAACCACACCAAGCAAAAGCTTTTTCTTCTATAAAGTGAGACTCAATCTCTCAGAATTATTCCCTCCTAACTACCGACTGTTCATCTTGATTTGGAAACCTCCCACAAAAAATGTTCATTAACAGAAAGTTATTTGTGGAAGGTGTTTTTCATCATAAATTATAATTATGACACATTCAGTAACTTGTAGAAATAACACCATCACAGGCAGCCTTTCACCTGAACCTATGTGTTTCCCTTTATTTTATACATACCATTGGAAAAACACTTTGGGACAGAGAGAAGGGACGCTTTCTAAATGACCACCTCTTTTTTGTTTAATGGCTCCAGGGTTTTTCAAAGTTCAGGGCAGGTGACACTGGCCTGTTCTTAATCTTTACTGCTTTAGCAATGTTAAGGCTGATGACGAGGGACACAAATCCCCTGATGGAACTGAATGCATTCCAAACTCCCCGACCCACTCAAAGCCATAATCCCCTGCAGCTGGATCTTACTTACCACCATGCACAGCTAATACATTTTTTAAAAGCTAGTCACTGGTGACAAATGTAAACTGGACAGAGCAGCAGCTCCCCCTTCTCCCTGCCTCACTCCCCCACCCCTCAATCTTCCCCCATAACCCAGAGACTTGCTGTTTCTGTGATGAATAGGACCTGCCTTTTAGAACCACCAAGCCCATGCCATATAGCTCTGCTCTAAGTGACTGGAAGGTTTTAAAAGCATCTTCAGCTGTCAGACTATAACAAAAACAAAAAAAAAAAAAAGTCATCCTTAACACAAACATTTCACAACTGAGAAAACCCTATAAGTTGAGATTATCACTGCCATACTGAGCTCACTATTTATTTCACTATCACATGCAGGCGAACTGTTCTGGCACCCTGGCAGCTTGACTGAATTAAGCTGGCTGCCATATTCTCCAGCAAAATAAAATAAATGCAAAAAAAAAAAAATTGAAACCTGAGGATCTTCTGTGATATATTTTGTTTTATATCCCTTCACTTTTTTCTTTTGGAAAAAACTGGACAGAAAAATAGTAAACAAGTAGTCTTTTATGATGGGCAAGTATGTTTTCACCATGAATGTTGATCATCCACTTGGAGAAACCAAGTCACCCAAGTAGATAAAAGCTTTGTACTGGATGAAATCTCTAAAACTCAGGGCAATAAACTATGAAAACCACAACTTAAAGATAGATGACAAGATCAATGAGTGGATATCTAAATTAGGGGGAAAATAGTGTCAAATGGTATCAAAATGCCATACAAAACAGATGATAAACTTTGACAAAGGAACAAGCTATCCACTTTACCTGGTTCAGAAAAAGTAGGGGTTAACCTATGTGAGTTTTTTGGGTTTATTCTAGTTCCCAGATAACTAGTAATAAGTGCTATGATTTAAGTGATATTACCAATTAGACTTGGCGATGGCTACCACAACACTGACTACAACGCTTAAATTGCATTAGATTTAATTACTGCAAAATTACATCTGGAAAGGGAAGCATAATTTTATAACCACCCTCAGCATTCTAGCTTGAGCTCAGTCCCTGCATGATACATACTCATCCTAGTAATTGAGGCCCTGAAAGGCACCACAGTTAATAATGTGTAACTAGCAAGAACACAAGGAAAAGCAACAAGCAGGTCGCCATGAATTAAATTCACATCTGATTATGTGACCTCTCAGCATCCTCCCAGCACTGCTGAGAGCAGGTACTCCAAAAGTAGCCTGGTGACCAGCCTCAGCAGGACCCACAAAACAGGAATTTGGCTGCAACTGGGGTCAAGGTAGGACAAGGCACTGTACCAATGGGGAAGGAATTAGGACAACGTGCTTGAAAGAGTCCAGCTCTGATTTTCCTACTTGTCACCCACTGTCACATTCCCAGAATCAAGAGAACTCAGTCAACACATGAGTAATTCAATCAAATGGGAAAAATACAAACCCTGTTGTTCATTTGTTCATGGTGACTCTAGTGCCTTGGGACTAAACTTAAATGTGGAGTGTGCACAAGGAAGGAGAATTTGTGAATTTTGATGAGAGAACACCAAAGAAGGTTTAGAGATTACTGTATGCACAAATGTGTATCAATCTTTGTGGTAGATGTCAGGGAAAAGTGTGAAAAACATAGGTGATTGTACTTTTTTAAGACTGAGAGTAGAGGAATAACAAACCAAAAAAAAGGGAAAGAAAATGGACCTTTGTGATTCATAAATTTCAGAGTTATGATTAATGGCAACATATACTTAGCCTAAATCCGTATTATATATCCATCCAAAAAACACTTATTAAGGCATGTTGTATTGTTCATATAGTAATCAAAGATGGCAGTGCTTTACAGCATTACCTTAAATATCTATCATAAATTGCAAGTAGTATTTCCACTTCATAATACAAAATGATCTCAAGCCTAATTTCTCATGTCTGTAATGATATGTACATGCTGTAAAGTTGTCAAAAAACCTACACAAAATGTAAAAAGTTAAGCTTTAGGGGGGAAAAAAAAACCCTGAATCATAACCAGATCTCTCTCCATGTTACTTAAAATGTGATAAAAATGGAGCTTAATCAAATCTTTTCATACTAAAATAAACTATCATTGTGCCCAACAACATCACAGGTAGAAGTTTGTAATTAATCCGATGAGAAATGTTGATTATATTTGATAGGAAAACCACAACAAATTATCTTTCTCCGAACTTCCAGGAACCAATTCATAACACTTACAAAAACCTAAGTGAAAACGCTTCGTTTTGAGTAAGCATAAATCCTGGCAAGGAAACACATATAAAATGAATACTGTCTCTTTAAGTTGAAGGACCTACTATAGTTAGGTAGTACGAAGCCAAGAAAAAGTTCTGAAGTTTAACTCTCAGGAGCAAACATTTTCTACTTGTGAAGTAAACTCTGTTGAAAGACAGCAGACTACGGTCCCACCAGTAAAAACAGGAAAGTTTTCAGCCAGTGACAGCTTTGCCTACAGAGAAAAAAAAAAGTGTCATAGACTCACTTTATTAAACCATATGCTCATTGCCCTGTGAAGAAAGCAGGGTCACTAATTAGTTCATTCTGTGAAAGAAGCCCTTCCTGATCCCGTTGACTTTTGTCCCCCTGCTTAGCTCCAGCTATTTCTGTCATGCAACTTGAAAATCACTGGAGGGAGGAAGATCGCCATAACAACCGCTGAAATGATCTTGTGGAATGTGTCTAGTGGCACTGGAATAACCTGAATATGTGCTCCAGATGTGTCGGCTGTCAGGAAAAAAGTAAACACATCTGATGGACAGCGTATGACTAGATGGCCTCGAAGCGACTCCAGAGGCTCCGGGAGGGGGAGGGGCGGCATCTGGGAGCAGAGGGGTGGCGGGCGGGGCGGGCAGGGGAGAAGGGGGCGAGCCCGCAGCCCGCGAGGCGAGCCGGGCGCCCCGGAGCACTGAGCTCCACTGTTCCGCCCGCGTCCCTCCCCGGAGTGGCCTCTGCGGGACTGCGGCGGCCCCTGCGAATTTCCGTCTGGCACGGACTTGTGAGCATTTGGGAACAAACTAAAACATGAATGCTGAGAGGAAGGGGAAAAAGAGAGGGAGCGGGTTCAAAATGCTTTCTGTCTTAAATATTAATGGCAACATGTTTTTAAAGCATTCTGTCTTTGGGGGAGGGCTGCCTCCAGGCCCCTTAACCTCCGTCTACCAAATGAATGGTCATGCCTTTTTGCCCTATATGCAATACTCTCAAGCACTCTTTTTATTAGGTGACTGAGTGATTACATTCCTCATCTGAAAAATGTTGTCTTTTTTGATGTTGGTGTTGTTCCATAGACTTTCACAAGTTGGACAAGTGGGTTGGTTCCCTAACCCAAAATATTTTTTTAAAATATTTTCCTAATGAAATACACAGAAAGAACTAGAAAACATGATATAGGCCAAAACACATTTTCACCTTAGGTCCTATTCTCAGGAGTATTTGCAAAGGAAAGGACTTAGCTCTATGAGCAGTGCTTATGTTCACAAACAAAATAGCAGTTCTACAAACATCTAGCACATAGTAGGCACTTGTTGAGTATCTGCTGAATCAAACTAGTTTTTAATGTATAAGATTTAACTAAAAATTCTTCTTCATTCTATGTATAAGCAGCGGCAGAGATTACTTAAAAAAATAAGTAACCAAGTTTAAAAATACTTAAGAAAAATAAATGGGAAGTTTATTTCGCCAGAGAACAAAAATGCCTCCCTAAAGAAAATAGGAAACACTGTCTCCACTATAGTACACAAACCACCTACTTGCACATGAACCTAACACATTTTAATGCCTACTACTACTCCTACAGTTTATAGAATGAACTTAAGTTTTCCAGAATACATTTAAAAATTTTTTTCACTAAAGTCTTATCATAAATGCTTACATCTGTGAAAAGATTTAAAAGGTTTGTGCAGAAATATAGAATTGATGTTTTTCAAGCAACATATTCCAGATTTTTCATTCAAAAACTGCACAATTATATTTCAATTAAATTTCTAGTAGTTTCAATAGTTCTCTAAACAAAGAACAAAACTGGGGCAGCCCCGGTGGCACAGCGGTTTAGCGCCGCCTGCGTGTGATCCTGGACAGCCTGGATTGAGTCCCGCATCAGGCTCTCTGCGTGGAGCCTGCTTCTCCCTCTGCCTGTGTCTATGCCTCTCTCTCTGTGTGTGTGTCTCTATGAATAAGTAAATAAAATCTTAAAAAAAAAAAAGAATAAAACTGTACTGGAGGGTATTTACTTCTACAAAATACACGTTAAGATATAAAATTGCTTATTTAAAATCTTTAAAATTGCCTATGCTTAACATTCATTAAGCTCAATAAATTATATCACCTGTGCTGAGGGATGGCAGCATTCACCTGGCACTTTCTCTCATTCAAGGAGATTGCCAACTTATGAATCCCCTTTCAATTCTAAGTATCTAAGTACATTTTCCTTCTTCGATAAAACTCATTTAGTGACTCAGATTCTGAAAGCAGATCACCAAAGGGAAAAAGAAAACTATAACAAATTATTATTTGAGAGCAGAAAGTGGAACAAATCTTCAACTCACTCTCTACTCTGTAATTCACATATTTAACCTGGCAGAGGAAGACCCTAAGGATACTTAAAGGCTGAAGGACTCAAAATCTGAAGAAATAGGTGCAAGGACAACAAGAGTGAATGGCACTGCTTCTGCATTCTAGAAATTGGATTCCACTGGCAGTGGACTGAATGAAGCCAGTAAGAGATTCACGGTTGTGGAAAATGTTTCATACTCCTCTAAACGAAAACGTCGTTATTTCCTTGTAACAGAAACTGTACGTCTTGACAAGCTAGACAACCTAAAATAATCATTGCCAAGGTGCAATTTATAAAATTTGTTGGCAACTTATAAAAAACAAATAATTTTGGTATTTTCAATTATTTGTATAGCATACTTTATTATTATTCCTGTCTAATCTAGCCCTCTCCCCCCAAATTAAGACTTCTAAACAGGCTGACAGATTTCCAAATAAAAAGCTTAATATTTAAAAGCTTTTATGAGCCAAAATCATAAATGTGCACATTTGTAACATGAAGTGCCAAATGTCCAAAAGATGGATGAGTTTCAATGACCATTTTCATTTGCCTTGACTTTAGTATTCAACCAATAAGCAGAAAGTTCATGTATACTCAAAAGAATTGGAATGCATTTATATTCATTCATGTGATGTTTCTTATCCAACTAAAATTCCTAACACTGAACTTGTAGTTAACTTTTATAAGAAGGCAAATAAAGCATTCAATCTTTCCTCAAATTCAGAGTAATGGTTTTTCAGTAAGGTGTGTGTGTGTGTGTGTGTGTGTGGTTCTTAAGAGCATCAAAAGGTTGGAAAGGGATGAAACCTGGATTTAATGTAGGAAGTATTCAAGTTCCAGGAATTATATGATACCCATATGAACAGTTTTGGTGACTGAACTCCACACAATTAAGCCTGTAGCTGAAATCAAACTTCATACATACATTCTGTCCTGAGTTCACTTCATGTCCAAAACCCAATCAAGTGCTCATGGTTCACAGTTTCTCAAACTACCAAATTCTCCTAGTGCCACACAAGTAGCACAAGCTCCATACATAATCTTCTTAATGCTTTTCTGTTTCATACCACTGGGCAGATAATGGTAATGCACATTACAAACTTATAACAAAACTATTAAGATTAGCAAACACATCAAGCAAGATCTAGGAAACTTTGGAGAGTTATAACAACAATTCTTTTACCATTCTATACAGCATTAAGGAATGCCAGGAGAGTTGAATACTCAAGCAAAAAAAAAAAAAAAAAACAAATCAAAACAAAATAAAACAAAAACACTAAACACTGCAATGCAGTTTCCTGGCTACAGGAGTTCTGAACTAGCCATGTTACAGGTTTCATTTCACATGGCACCATTTGTTGAGCAGAAACCAGAGAAGGTTACAGGAATAAATGAAACCAAACTCCATATTTAAAGCAATGATTTCCCAGTTTCTGTTGAAGGAAACATGGATTCTTGAGAAAAGCATTTTAAAGGATATGAAAGAGAACTCTTTAGTTCTTAAAACAATGAGAAACTCACCAAAAGAAAAAATACGAAGCTATTAATACTTGTACTTAAATGTCAACAGAATAAGAAAATCTAGAAGGTTCTATGACATCATCAGTCACATGTTAGACTGTCAAGAGAAAAGAAGCCATGAACCAGCACAGAATTCCAGAGAAAAGCAGACAATCTGCGAAACAGAACACAAAGAACACAGTATGTTCTGCCCAATTTTAGAGGCCTAAAAGCTTCCTTATCTTTTGATAAGGAACAAATAGCTATAACATTTGACCTGCTTATTATAACATCAATTTATGTAAGAATTTCTAAAACCATTCACCCCTTTCATGCCCTGATGATAAGACAAGCAAGTCAATGAATCCTAACCCAAGTTTACAACAAACAATATTCTTGCAAGGGGTCTGTGAAATCAAGACAAAATGTTACAATGGACATTAATTTTAAAAATATTTCCCATGTAGCATTTTGATAGTTGAAGGGAAAACAATCAGAAAGACTTGAACAAAACTCGAGAAAAATCCCTGAAACCACATTCCTTGTTATTACAGAAAAGGAATCAGCCTTAAAAAAGTTCAGTGATTCACTCCATATCACAGCTATGTATCTGGAGAAGAATTAGAGCAAAAACCCTTCCTGCAATGATATCCTCCCACAAATCCATCCTCTCTTGTCACAACCAGCCTCACTCCTACTCCCAGATGACAACTGATGTGAATTCCCCAAATGATGAATTCTTCTTAGAAGCTCCACCTAAAGATGAGAGACAACATTAACAAAGAAATCCAAAGAACATTCTCCTGGACAATTTCTACCTTCTATCCTTATAAGCATTTTACTATAATTATTAAAATATAAAATATCCATTTTATGTTTGTACTCCATTTTTTAAAGATTTTATTTATTTATTCATAAAGACACACACACACAGAGAGAGAGAGAGAGAGAGAGAGAGAGAGAGAGGCAGAGACACAGGCAGAGGGAGAAGCAGGCTCCATGCAGAGAGCCCGACGTGGGACTCGATCCAGGGTCTCCAGGATCACACCCTGGGCTGCAGGCGGCACTAAACCGCTGCGCCACTGCGGCTGCGCTCCATTCATTTTTTTTAAAAGGTTTTATTTACTTATTCATGAGAGACAGAGAGAGAGAGAGAGAGAGAGACAGAGTCACAGGCAGAGGGAGAAGCAGGCTCCACGCAGGGAGCCCAATGTGAGACTCAATACCGAGAATCCAGGGCAGACTCCGGGATCACGCCCTGAGCCAAAGGCAGACACTCAACCACTGAGCCACCCAAGTGTCCCTTGAACTCCATTCTTATTCCATATCTTGGAACAGGTGCTCTCAAGCAATTAAATGCCAAGGAAGATAAAAAAAGCTGAACTGAAAAGCCAGAGATATGGGGTCATTAGCCCCAGAGTAGTAATAGTTGACTATATTCTTCATTGTTCCTTTATCCATAGTCTACTAAGGGCAAAAAGCAATTTTTTCGATGCTGTTTTTCAATGTTATTGTCCTTGCAGGCCCATTACAGGATCCTTACATTCAGGGAATTGCTCATTAGTTGGCTGCTTGCCATAAGTAATCATTATGACCACATATGGGACATTGTCCCCTCTTCCAGAAAGAGGATCACCTCAAATGGACTGACAAGTGGCAGAGCTAGCCCTTCAAAAAAACATGTGGGCTGAAACCCTGCTTAAAACCTTCAACAGCTTCCCATTTCACTTAGAATAATGACTAAGGGCCTTACCATGGCCTACAAGCCCCTCTTCTCCATAGCTCTACTCTTTCTGCACCAGCTAAAATAGCCTTCTGTCCACACCTCCAATATCCTAAGCTCCCTCTGATCTCAGGGCACTGGTCTTTTTGCAACACTCAGCACCCTCTGACTTAACCTCAGGGGAAAAAAAAAGAAAAAAGAAAAAAACTAACTCCAACTAATTTCTCTTTATCTTTCAGATCTCAGCTCAAATGGCTCTTCAGGAAAAATCTGCCCAGACTCCACTAAATACATTTGGTGTCCCTTTCTTCATATTTTGGGGTTCTGAGAAATATTCCACTTAGAAAATCAGGACTGGATTCCAAGGCTCAAAAATAAGTTTGACTATCACTGGCTCATTTCAAAAGTCCCTTAAAGCAAAATTATTCTGATATTTAGTATTTAACTTCCACTCTTGAGTTAAACTATGTTCATAAATGATTTGGTGTTATAAATTTGCAGATCCTCAAGTCTGCTTGTTAGGGCAAATGTTCATTTATTTAACACTCCAGAAATAGACCAATACTTTTACAAACTGTGGCCACTTTATTCCTTCTTTCCTCGTGTTAGTTGTAATAAGTAGCAGCTGCAGAAGAACAAAAATTATACAAGGCTCAGAACCAGCCTAAAGTCAGACTGCTAATTACCAACTGACTGACCTTAGGCCAAGCCACTATCTTCTCTGGGTCCAATTTTTCTTTTGTGAAAAGAGGAAAACAATGATACTTTTTCTTTTTTTAAGATTTTATTTATTCATGAGACACACAGAGAGAGGCAGAGACACAACAGGCAGAGCGAGAAGCAGACTCCCCACGGAGAGCCCAATGCAGGATTCGATCCCAGGACCCTGGGATCATGACCAGAGCCAAAGGCAGATGCTCAACCACTGGACCACCCAGGTACCCCGCAATGATACTTTAAAAAAAAAAATAAAATATATATATATATATATATATATATATATATATATATATAATTTATTTGACAGAGAGAGAGAGAGAGAGAGAGCAAGCACACAAGCAGGGGGAGCAGCAGGCAGAACCAGAGAGAGAGAAGCAGGGGGAGCAGCAGACAGAGACAGAGGGAAAAGCAAGCTCCCTATAGAGTAGGGAGCCCCATGCAGGGCTCTATCCCAGTACCTTGGGATCATGACCTGAGCAGAAGACACTTAACTGACTGAGCCACCCAGATGCCCCACATTGACACTTTCTTTACAGGATTCAGAAGATATATACCTGAAAGCCAACATTAATATTCCTAATATGTATCACATTTACCATTTCATAATTTTGCCTGATTACCTAAATAACAGTATTCTTATCCATATGTAAACAGCTTAAAAGGACTACAGTTCTTCTTTCCCTGTCATTGACTCCTTAGAGTCCAGTACAGTATCTGCCCTACACATATATTAAGCATCCAGCTAAGAATTTTTAATCAATGAATAAAAAGATACTACAATATTGAATGGATGCCCCCATCCCTTTTTGTTAGCTTTGATTTCATTTTTAAGTGAAAAGTTAATTCTACAATGGGTAATAGTATCTTTGGCCTTCTCACCTGTGAACAGATGGTTAATATTTTTTCATAAAAGTCTATGTTCACTGGGACAGTCAGTCATGTATACTCATGAGTACTTAAGAAAAGTCCAATCAGGGATGCCCAGGTGGCTCAGCGGTTAAGCGTCTGCCTTTGTTCGGCTCAGGGCGTGATTCTGGAGTCCTGGGACTGAGTTCCACATCGGGCTCCCTGCATGGAACCTGCTTCTCCCTCTGCCTATGTCTCTGCCTCTCTCTCTCTCTTTCTGTCTCTCATGAGTAAATAAATAAAATCTTTAAAAACAAAATCCAGCCACTGGGCAGTAATGGTTTCACTCACTAGGTATCACAAATTCTGTGCCACTGTTCATAAGGACAACTGAGTACAAGGTGTATATAAGTTAGCACTGTCCTACACAAATGGAGACACACAATTCATACAGGTGAAATGTCAGCAGCAACTTCATAAAATAACAAGAGCAAACACTACTTTTTCTATGTGTCAATAAAAATTGTTTAATATTCCAATCAACTGATTTTTCTGTGTGAAGCATGTTTTTACATTCTTAACATTAGTAACATTCAATGCTTACCACCACAAACCCATGAAGTAGGTCCATTATCCTTATGTTATAGAGGCAGAATGAGCCTGCACTGCCTTAGTGCTTATAAAAACTTTCCACTTAACATCTAGTTAGCAAAAACCAACATGTGCAAGGCACAGTTCTGAAATTTTTAAATGTGAGATTTTAGCCTCTTGCCAGGAAACATGGATTTAAATTAGAAGGGGTCTTAAAAGAACTGGTGTCTAAGGTTGTATTGGTTTTTCCCAGTCTTACCAGGTTTGAGACTTACCCTAATAGGATAAAGCTTTTAACTGCAGGGAGCCTTCAGTGAAAGGCAGCACCCATCTCACCTAGTTAAGAATCCTGGCACTAGAAATCCATTTCACCCCACTTAGCAGCAAGCTGGAGTACATAATTATTTTCATCTGGTTATAACACAGGGTGGTGAGTTTAATCTCCAAAACCCTACAGGGATTGGTTTTAACAGTTTTAGAAATTGCCTCTCATGCTACGAATGTGCTGCACATCAAGATGGTCTTGCTAATGGTTCCCAGACTAGGATTTGGGGGGACCAAAGGCAAGGCCCCCTCCTTTCCATAATTTCCTTTCCTTTCTGGGCTGTGTCTGTGGTCATTCAAGGTATCTTTATGGCCCTGCTTTCAGAAACAATTTGTTGTGATTTGGACAAAAGAATAGATGACATTTTTTTTAAGTTATAGTCAATGATTACTATTCATGTAGTCAAATGAATCCATATATGAAGTGGACCATCAGGGACATAGCCTTGAATACACAAAGGTATATATGCAGATGAAGTAGATTCCCAAACAATAACATACCATCAATGTGGCATAATCTCTAGTTTACTTTGATTTCTAAAACTTGTGTTAAACCACTCCTTCCAGGAAAAAAAAATCTAGAAAACCAATTCAAGAATATAATTTAATGTCTCTCTTACTATTTTTTTAAATTAAGTTCAACCCTACAACCATTAACACTAATTTCTCGTAGGTCCTTAAATGAGCCCTTGGCTTCAGGAATTAAAAAAGGACACGTTGCTAATCAACTTTTAAAGTGATACTGCTACAAAGACTAGAACTAACAAATCCCATTAAGTAAAAATGATGATTTTCTTCAGCTTTTGGTAGAAGAACCAATCCTGATACAATATAGGCAAATTAAACTTCCCTGCTTATTCAGATACAACCCTTAGGCTATTCACAGCATTTCAAGTGACAGCAAGCCACTTCTATTAATAAGGACAACTACTTGTCTAAAAGTCAACTTATACACCCGGTTCAACATATGCTAAAATATTTTGGCTTTGGCAAAAGAAAATTTATATCATAAAATCCCTCCTATATGATATAGGAGATTACATAGGTAAATCCTAAGAGTCAAGTTTGTATAAGGCATAGAGACAGAAAAGTAACAAAACATTTTCAAATTTTTCCTTTTCACGTTCTTGACTCAAAGTAATTATTTCAGTAGGATAAAACTAAAACAGCATGAGACACAGTTTTTTTTTTAAAGATTTATTTATTTATTCATGAGAGACACAGACTGAGAGAGAGAGGCAAAGACACAGGCAGAGGGAGAAGCAGGCTCCTTGCAGGGACCCTGATACGGGACTCGATCCCGGAACCCAGGATCACGACCTGAGCTGAAGGCAGGCGCCCAACCACTGAGCCACCCAGGCGTCCCGCATGAGACACAGTCTTAAAAAAACCAGAATTCCACCAGACTATAAAGTCCTTAAGGAATTATCTGTAGCTCCAAAGGCAATACCTGGCATAGAGGAGGTCCCTCAAGTAATATTTATAAAATGAAATAAATAAAACCTCAGAACTACAGTCTTTAAAATACTTTCAAACATTTTCATACTGATTTAAGATATACAAGACAGAGATTCTTATGCCACTTCAAAGATGAGGAACCAGGACATCAGAGCACCACTGGCCTGATCTTAGGGCTCTCCAGACACTACTTTCCACTACCATCACACTCTACCATCATTTAAAAAGCTCAGAGCACCCATTCTTCAGCTTTTGTTCTGCTTTCTATATTTTACGATTGTGGTATAAAAACACCAAAAATGGAAGGCAACCAGATCATTCAGATGCCAAACACTTAACAAGATCCGCTACTGTCTTTTGCAGCTGTGAAAGTCTGATGGCTCAGGCTACCAGATATTTACATCTACTTATATAAAACACATTAACACTGCATTATTCTGTACACAAATTTCAACTTACCATTTTTAAAAAACACTTTATTTATTTATTCATGAGACACACAGAGAGAGAGGCAGAGACATAGGCAGTGGAGAGAGAAGCAGGCTCCATGCAGGGAGCCCAATGTGTGACTAGATCCCTGGACTCCAGGATCAGGCCCTGAGCTGAAGGCAGGTGCTCAAATGCTGAGCCACCCAGGCGTCCCAATTATTTATTTTTAAACAAAAATGTTTCTTTGAAGTTTTTTTCATGCACAGATCTTTACTGACAGTTTTAAGTCTAGATAGACTTTGACAGGGAAAACTTGAAGCAAAGAAATTCAAGTTATTATCACTCACTTCCAGGGTCTGTAGATTTCTCTATAAAAACAGACCACAACAGAACATACCATACTAACCTATATGAATTACAGAATGAAAAATCCAGGATATTTTCAGATTCCTCAATTTAAACTTCAAACTGGACACGATCTTCACCTGGTAGCTTACTGTTACTCTTAGGTAAAATCAGCTGCTGATTCAACATTTATGGAATTATTTTTATTCCAGGCTTATGCAAGGTTTGGTGACTCAAATATGAGCAAACATGACTTGTGCCCTTGAACAATCTTAGATAGCTAAGACAGATTCAAAGAAATTCAAAAAGGCAATGTGTATGGCCTTTGTGTGCTACAAGCATATTTGCTACATTCAATATCTTAAGGAACACACATGAAAGAAAATTACTAATTTTGTTGGTCAATGAGGTGAGCTAACAAGTTACTTCTTACATAGGTCCTTCCTTGTATAAAGGCCTAATACCAGGGCACCGAGTGGCTCAGTGGGTTAAGGGTCTGCCTTCTGGTCATGTCATGATCTCAGGGTCCAGGGATTGAGCCCTGTGTTGGGCTCCCTGCTTGTCAGGGAGTCAGCTTCTCCCTCTCCCTCTGTCTCTGCCCTTCTTCCACTTATGTTCTCTCTCTCATAAATATATAAAATCTTGAAAAATAAAGGCCTAATACTTAAAAGCCATTAAAATATAGTTTCTAATACAGTATATTACGTCTTTAATAACTCTGGATAATTTTCTTAAATAACAAAAAATGGTAGAAACAAGAATTCTTTTTTTTTTTAAGAATTCTTAAAGTAATAATTCCTCAGTAGTTTGTATCTTTATATACCTGAAGGTGATCTTATTTGCTTTCAACCCTGCTGAGCCAATCGTAATTGCACCAGTTGCTAAGGACTCCACACATTTTTTTTTTTAGATTTTATTTATTCATTCATGAGAGACACAGAAAGAGGTAGAGACATAGCAGAAGGAGAAGCAGGCTCCCTGCAAGGAGCCTGATATGGGACTCGATCCCGGAACCCCGGGATCACACCCTGAGCCAAAGGCAGATGCTCAACCGCTGAGCCACCCAGGCATCCCTCCACACCTTTTAATATTTTTATACTATGCTGTATATCAATATGGCAAGAATTACAAGGACAGCACTAATTTTCTAACATGCTTTCCTTCTATTTGGTACTAAAATACAACCCAAAATACTACTTAGCTTTGAAAGTTATCCTAGAATAGATAAATGCCCTATATCAAAAAAACATTTACCTGTGGTTCATTAGGTGGCTTACTTTTATTATAGAAACCATTAGGTTTGATTCATTCAGATCTGCAGGTTAGAAGGGAATACCACCTGAGTCTATTTAAAGATTTTTTTTTGAGCAATCTCTATACCTAACGTGGGCCTCGAACTCATGACCCCAAGATCAGAGCATGCTCCACAAACTGAGCCAGCCAGGTGTGCTCCAGGCACCCCCTAGATGAGTTTAGTTAAAGCACACTGCACTCTTCAGTTCTGGCAACAGCTACTTCATTCCTCACTAAAATCCATTACAATATTCCTTCTAGGCAGCTAAAGGCTATGTTCTCTCCCAAAAGTATAAGTAACTGGTTTTCAGGGATCCCTGGGTGGCGCAGCGGTTTGGCGCCTGCCTTTGGCCCAGGGCGCGATCCTGGAGACCCGGGATCGAGTCCCATCTCGGGCTCCCGGTGCATGGAGCCTGCTTCTCCCTCTGCCTGTGTCTCTGCCTCTCTGTGTCTCTCATGAATAAATAAATAAAAATCTTTAAATAAAATTTTTTAAAAAGACTGTCTCAACCCTACTGCTAAGAAAAATGTAATCTCTGATATAAGTATGAATTGAAAAAGATCATTAAATATGATTACTCAACAAATGTGGCATACGTACCTACAAACCTGTACCCCTTGCAAGCACACTCGCCCACCACCACCCCTGTGACAATCATCAGCAACTGCTCAACTTCTTCCCAATGACCTAAGGCACAATCTCAGAATCCTTCTCAAGTAGCCATTACCAATCTATTGGTATTGCAGGAGAGTTGAAACCTGTTTTCCATTCTTCATTTCGACCGCTCTTCAGATAAGGAGCTCTGAAGAAGTACCAATGAAGTTACAAAGATCAAACAGCTAGTCAGTGACAGAATCTGGGTTAGAAAAAAAACAGACCTTATACCACAGTGACTATCTGGAATGTTTATCATACATACCCTGATACTAATTCTCTGGTTCCTTTGAGTTCTGATTATTTCTTACCATTTAATTTTTGGCAGCTACATTCTCTGCCTTTTGCTTTTAGAATATTCAGCATCCCTGGCATAAAAGGGGAAAAAGGCTGTCATTTTATATCCATGAAGCTAATGAATGCCCATAGTTGACCTGGCATCTCCCCTTTAAGCCATGCTAACATTAGCTGCCATTCAAAAGTTCATTCTACAGCCTGACCTTTGTTTCTGCTCAGAAGTATTCACCCTATTACAGGAAGTGTTTTTCCTTTAATGTCATGATGGCAAAATATTGCAGTGTCCAAATAGGCAGATTTGTGACAATTACTATGTCGTTTTGTCATTAAGGCTCAAAGAACTTAGACTGTAAGACATATTAAAAGTAAAAAAAGAATTACCAGGTTGAGTGGGAAAAACTGAAACTCCCACACTCACTGCCAGCCACAAAAACCATATATAATCATGTTTATGAATCTGATACCAAAAGAGCATTTCAATCACATTTAATTCAGCAGTTCTATTATAAAATGAGACTAAGAGTACTCATCACAGAAGCATTACCACATAAATGTATATTCTCAAATTGGACAATTTCTAACTTTAAATAGTATTGTATTTTTTAAATAGCCTTTTTGGGTTGAAATAATCCCACCAGTCCCATCACTGACCACAGCTAAGGTAATTAGTATTTTTGTTTTTCTTCAGATTCTTCAGTTGAACACTAGTTCTCTACTTCACAAGAAGAAATGATGTAATATGCACTGTTCTAGACAAATAAAAGAGATCATATAAATTAGCATCAAAGTACCACTGTGTCCCTTCTGTAAACACATAAGGAAATTTGAATGACATCCATCATTTTAAAGTTTTTATTTTGTCAGGATCTCTGCTGGTCCTGTCCCACACTACATCTAATTTAATCTCCAACTCCAACCCTCATGCACTGAAGGTTATAATCCTCCAACTCTATATATGAGGAAATTGAGACTTCCAGAAATCTCTCCCTGTCAAACTTTTCATAGTATGTTGGGATTCAATCTCAGGCCTTTCTGACTTACACGCTTTCGATCCCTGTGCAACCTATGCCGCTTCCTACTACACTATAAATATTTAGAACATTTGTAACATTTGTGGTAAGGCAATCAGAACCACAACTAATTGTTTCTCAAAATGCAGACATCTTGGCTAAACAGTATGTCCACAATCAAACCATCATATCATCAAAGACTAATCAAATTCAAGTCATGAGGTGTATGTCATCTAAGATAACAGTGGGACCCTTATGATCCTTAACTGGTTTTGCCACACTGCGATACTTATCATGCCTTATTATAAAGTTAAACATACAAAGTTTGAAAATGTTTAAACAATGGATACATAAAATGTGTCAAAAAATAAAACTTCAAAGTAAAAGATTAATCAATGAAGATAAGCATGCATGATGGGCACCTATTGCAAAAGATATATTTCCATTCCATAGCCTAGATCTGTAAAACATTATTTTACATACATTAGTTTTTGGATATTCATAGGCTTTTTTTTAACCTTATATTAATTATTTTAACAATCACCTCCACTATGTTTTTGAGTATCTTGGAAATTGTTGGTCTGCTAACTAGTAAGAGAATTCTCACTTAGAAACAGTTTCTCTCTGGGCCGCCTGGGTGGCTCAGTGGTTGAGCAGCTCAGGTGGTGATCCCAGGGTTCCATGATGGAGTCCCGCACTGGGCTCCTCACAGGGAGGAGCCTGCTTTCTCCCTCTGCCTGTGTCTCTGCCTCTCTATGTGTCTCTCATGAATAAATAAATAATAAAATCATCTTTAAAAAAAAAAAAAAAAAGAGTTTCTTTCACTGGCATCACAGTTTCCAAAGTAATTCACGTAGATATAAGCATGATATTCTCTCTTCCTGTGATAAGGGAAAAGAAACTAAATGGGCATTTAGCACTTGCATTAGACAGACACACCATGCTAGATATTTTCCCATGTTAATCTCAAAATACTTCAGTATCAGTACTATTATGCCTATGTCATAAAAGAGAGAAGAGCAGTTCAAAAAGTTAAAGATGCGAAGGGCTAGATGGGGGGTGAGCAGGGATTTACCACTATTGGGTATAGGATTTCTTTTGGAGTGTGAAAATGTTCTAGAATTAAATAGTAGTGATGGTTGCACAGCCTTGTGAATGCAACTAAAAACCACTGATTATACACTTGAAAATGATGAATATAATGTTATGTGAATTATATCTCAATTATAATAAGTTACATGGTCATGGTAAATGTTAACATTTGGGAATCTGGGTATATGGGAATCTATTACTGTTTTCCAACTTTTCCGCAAGCCTGAAATTATTGCAAAAAACAGAATTTGGGGGAAATGCCTGTGTGGATTAGCTGGTTGAACATCCAACTCCTGATTTTGTTTTTTTTTTTGTTTTTTTTTTTTTGTTTGTTTTTTTTCAACTCCTGATTTTGGATCAGGTCATAATCTCAGGGTGGTAAGATAGAGCCCCATGTGGGGCTCTGTGCTCAGCAGGGAGTCTGCTGGAGGTTCTCCCTCTGCCTCTGCCCCTTCCCCTGTTCTTCTAATATAATAAATAAATCCTAAAAAAAATTTTAATGCACAATGTGAATATAGTTAACACTACTGACATCTACACTTAAAATGGTCAAGAGGATAACTTTTATGTTTTTGTTTTTGTTTTTTACCACACGTAAAGAAATAGGTAGAGGAATTCTAACAAGATTCTACTTTACTGAGTAATCAGTATTTTCAAATACAGGCCTTTTCAAACTCCAAAACTAATATTCTGTTACAATACCATACAGTACTACTTTGCTGAGTAATCAGTATTTTCAAATACAGGTCTTTTCAAACTCTAAAACTAATATTCTGTTACAATACCAAAAGAAGCTATTTTATTATTTGCCCAACGATTGTATTGACATGTTACTTACAGCTACTCTAAAGCCATATAGTAGTAATACACACTTAAGCTGCCTTTTTTATAAATGAAAACTATACTACCAACTAAATGGGCTTGTTAAATATGTCTGAACTTATTAAAAGTTGACATATGATGATAAATTTGTGTGAAAGTAGAAGAGTAAGCTTGGAATCTATGCCATCTACCAAACAGGAATTGTCAATTGAATATGTTCAAAAATGGGGCTTTATGTTAAAAATTTTTTTCAGTTGAAGTCCAGAATTGATCAGAAAGTAATAAGTAGGAGAAACTATTTGTTTTTACTAAATTGTTTTTATTTATGCGAAGTTTTGTGGATTTGGATTTTTTTTTTTTTAATTTAAAAGTCCTGGGGCACCTGAGTAGCTCAGTCAATTAAGAACCAGACTCTTGGGATCCCTGGGTGGCGCAGCGGTTTGGCGCCTGCCTTTGGCCCAGGGCGCGATCCTGGAGACCCGGGATCGAATCCCATGTCGGGCTCCCGGTGCATGGAGCCTGCTTCTCCCTCTGCCTGTGTCTCTGCCTCTCTCTCTCTGTGACTATCATAAAATAAAAATAAAAAAATTTAAAAAAAAAAAAAAAAAAAAAAAAAAAAAAAAAAGAACCAGACTCTTGACTTTGGTTCAGCTCATGGTCTCAGGGATGTGAGATCGAGCTCCAGGTCAGGCTCCATGCTCAGGAGGGAGTCTGTTTGAGATTCTCTCTCCCTCTCTTTCTTTCTCCTTTCTCTCTTTAGAGAGAAAAAGTTAGAGAGAAGGTGTGTGTGTGTGTGTGTGTGTGTGTGTGTGTGTGTGTGTGTGTGTGTACAAGCAGAGGTAGAGGCAGAGGGAGAAGCAGGCTCCCCATTGAGCAGGGAGTCTAATGCAGGGCTCAATCCCAGGACCCTATGATCATGACCCAGGCCAAAAGCTGATGCTTAACCAAGTGAGCCACCCAGGAGCCCCCAAAATAAATAAATATTTAAAAAAATAAAAACCCTTTGCTTAGAAGATTCTTACAAATTTAATTACAAAAAAAATAAAAACCCAAATTTAATTACAAAAAAATTAGAGACAGGAGTTTCAACTTATAATGTGCTAATTTGCCAAACACTGATACACTATTATCATGGGCATTTGCAAAAATGGGTATATCTGGGTTTCACTTGGGGGCTCATGACTAAGTATTCTTAATAACCAAGTGTATAATGTATCCATATACCCTTACAAATCACATCCATTCAAGAAAGTTAAGAAGTAGAATTTGAGGTTCCACTTGTTTAGTTGCAAAAAAGTATGTGCTTGAAAAAAACAGGCAAAGGCAAATATGTATAGTAAAGGTAGTGGATCAACCACTTTTAAAGCTAGCATGAAGGATAAAAGGAATAAAATCAGCTATAATAACAATAATTAGGGAAGGTATACAGAAAGTAAAAAGATGTAAAATATGACAAAAACATAAAATGTGAAAGTGGTTAAAAATGCAGTGCTTTTAGAATGTGGCCAAATTTAAGTTGACTATCAACTTAAAATAACTGTTCTCTATATACTGATTATATGTGAACCTCATGATAACAATAAATCAAAAATCTGTAATAGATACACAAAAATGAGGACAACTAGGGCAGCCTGGGTGGCACAGTGGTTTAGTGCCGCCTTTAGCCCAGGGTGTGATCCTGGAGACCCGGGATTGAGTCCCATCTTGGGCTCCCTGCATGGAGCCTGCTTCTCCCTCTGCCTGTGTCACTGCCTCTCTCTCTCTCTCTGTGTGTCTCTCATGAATAAATAAATAAAATCTTTTTAAAAAAATGAGGGCAACTAGTATAACACTAAAACAAGTCATCAAAACACAATAAAAGAGAGCAAGAAAAAAGGAACAGAGAACTACACCAGAAAACAAGGAACAAAGAACAAAATGCCAATAAGTATATATTATCAAGAATTACTTTGAATATAAATGGACTAAATTCTCCAATCAAAAGACCGAAGGTGGCTAAATAAGTAAAACAAAACAAAACAAAACAAAACAAACACCAAAAACAGGACCCATCCATATGCTGCCTAGGAGACTCACATCAGATCTAAATACACATATAAACTGAAAGTGAGGGGACAGAAAATGATATTCCATGCAAACAGAAACAAAAAGAAATGGGGGTAGTAATACTTGTATTAGACAAAATAGACCTTAAAACAAAGAATATAAACAAAAGACAAAGAGAGGCAATCCAGATGTATATAACACTGGTAAATATTATGCGCCCAACATAGGGGCATTTAAATACATACAACAAATATTTACAGACATAAAGGAAGAGTGACAGCAATACAAAAATATCAGACTTTTCTTTAATATAAAACTTTAATAGCACACTATATCAATGAATATAATCATTCAGACAGAAAAGCAACATTAAGGGAACACTGGCCTTTTATAATACATTAGGCCATATGGACTTAATAGTTACAGAATTCTATGCAAAAAGACCAGGACTCATATTCTTTTCAAGTGCACACAGAACATGCTCCAGAACAGATATCGTGTTAGACCACGAAACAAGTTTCAATAAATTTAAGAAGACTGAAATCACATCAAACACTTTTTCTTGTCAGAAATGATATAAAACTAGAAATCAATTACAAGGGATGCCTGAATGGCTCAGTCAGTGAAGTGGCTGCCTTTGGCTCAAGTCATGGGATTGAGCCCCACATCGGGCTCCCTGTTCAATGGGCAGCCTGCTTCTCCCTCTCCACCATTTGTGCTTTCTCTCTCTCTCTCAAGTAAATAAATAAAATCTTTAATTAAAAAAAAAGAAATCAATTACAAGAAGAAAATTGGGGAAAAAAATGGAGGCCACACAACAGGCTACTAAACAACTAACGGGTAAACAAAGAAATCAAAGGGTAAATAAAAAATACCTTAAGACAAAAAGAAAAAAAAAAAGAAAAAAGAAAGAAACAGCATTCCAAAATCTGTGGAACACAGCAAAGGCAGTTCTAAGAGGAATGTTCATAGCGGTACAGGCCTACCTCAAGAAACAAGAAAAATCTCAAATAAAAAATCTAACTTTATAACCAAAGGAACTAGAAAAAGAAGAACAAATGTAGTCCAAAGTTGGTAGAAGGAAGGAAACAATAAATATCAGAGTGAAAATAAATGAAATAGACACCAAAACAAAAACAAAAACCCAAACACAATAAAAAAGATCACTTAAACTAAGAGCTAGTTCTTTGAAAAGATAAACAAAATTGATGGACTTTTAGCCAGATTCATGTAGAGGAAAAAAGAGAGGGCTAAATAAGTAAAATCAGAAATGAAAGACATGTTACAACTGAAATACCACAGAAATACAAAGGATTATTAGAGATTACTATAAACAATTATATGCTAAAAAAATTGGACAACCAGGAAGGGATGGATAAATTCCTAGAAACACAAAATCTACTGAATCATTAAGAAATATTTGGCGCCTGCCTTTGGCCCAGGGCGCGATCCTGGAGACCCGGGATCGAATCCCACGTCAGGCTCCCGGTGCATGGAACCTGCTTCTCCCTCTGCCTGTGTCTCTGCCTCTCTCTCTCTCACTGTGTGACTATCATAAATAAATAAAAATAAAAATAAAAAAAAAAAAGAAATATAAATCTGAATAGAGTGATTACAAGTAAAGAGACTGAATTAGTAATCAAAAACTTCCCAAAAAGACAAAAGTCCAGGTCCACAGAGCTTCATTTGTGAATTCTACTGAACAAAGATGTAATATACCATCCTCTATTCCAAAAGTTGAAGAGAAGGCAACACTGCCAAACTCATTATATGAGGCCAGCATTGCTCTGATACCAAAATCAAACAAAGACAGCATAAAGAAAATTAAGTCAATATCCCTGCTGAACATAAATGTAAAAATCCACAAGATATCAGCAAACCAAATTCAACAATACATTGAACAGATCACACACCATGATCAAATGGGATTTATTACAGAGATAGAAGATGATTCAACAATCTCCAATCAATTTATTTTATTTTTTAAAATTTAGATTCAATTTGCCAACATATAGTATAACATCCAGTGCTCATCCCATCCAACATCCACAAATCAATATGATACGCCACTTAACACAATGAAGGACAAAAATAATACAATCTTCCCAAAAGATAAAAACAAACCCAAACACTTGACAAAAGTCAACACTCATTTTTGGCAAAACTCTCAACAAAGTACTTATAGAGGAACATACCCCAACATAATAAAGGTCATGCATAACAAACCCACAGCTAACATCAAACACAAGAATGAAAAGCTGAAAACTTTTTCTTTAAGACCAGAAAAAAAGACAAGGGTACCCAAGTCACCACTTTTATTCAACACAGTACTGGCAGTCCTAGCTACAGAAATTAGGCAAGAAAAAGAAATAAAAGGCATCCAAATTGGAAAGGAAGAGGTAAAACTGTCACTATTTGTAGATGTCATGATACTATATATAGAACACCCTAAGGACTCTGCCAAAAAACTGTTAGAACTAATAAGTGAATTCAGTAAAGTCCAAGTGAAATTAATATACAGAAATCTTTGGGCAGCCTGGGTGGCTTAGCGCCGCCTTCAGCCCAGGGCATGATCCTGGAGACCCGGGATCAAGTCCCACGTCTGGTTCCCTGCATGGAGCCTGCTTCTCCCTTTGTCTATGTCTCTGCCTCTCTCTGTGTCTCTCATGAATGAATAAATAAAATATATATTTTTAAAATAAATAAATCTATATTTAATATATATTTAAATATATAATATATACTTAAAAATATATACAGAAATCTGTTACATTTCTATAGACTAATAAGGTATCAGAAAGAAAAATTAAGAAAAATCTCATTTGGGAAGGGAAAGGAAGAAAAAAGGAAATCCCACTGACAACAAACTAGAAAGAATACCTAGGAATAAATGTACCAAGGAGGTAAAAGACCTGTACTCTGAAAACTATAAGATTTTGATGACAGAAATTGAAGAAGATGCAAATAAATGGAAGGATATACCATGATCATGGAATGAAAAAATGTTAAAAAGTCCATACTACCCAATCCAAAGATTTAATGCAGTCCCTATGAAAATACCAATGGCATTCTTCACAGAACTAGAATAATCATAAAATTCATATGAAACCATGAAAGACTTCAAATAGCCAAAGCAATCTTGTGAAAGAAGAACAGAGCTGGATGTATCATGCTCTCTGATTTCAAACTATACTACAAAGCTATAGTAATCTTAACGGTATGGTGCTGGCACAAAAACAGACAAGCAAATCAAAAGAACAGAACAGGGAACCCAAAAATAAATCCACACATATATGATTAATCTATGACAAAGAAGGAAAGAATATCCAATGAGGAAAAGACAATTTCTTTAATAAATATTGCTGGGAAAACTGGATGGCTACACACAAAAGAATGAAACTGTACCCCTACCTTACAGTAATGTAAAAATTAATTCAAAATGGATAAAGACTTAAATGTAAGACCTGAAACTGTAAAGCCCCTAGAAGAAACCATAGGTTGTAACCTCCTTGACATAGGTCTTAGATGTATTTTTTTGGACCTGACTCCACAAGCAAAGATAACAAAAGGTAACAAATGGGATTACATCAAACTAAAAATTTTGCCCGGTGATGGAACCTATCAACAAAATGAAAAGGTAACCTACTGAAAGGAAGAATATATTTACAAACCATATATCTGACAATGGGTTAATATGCAACATACATATAGAACTTTTCCAACTCAATAGCCAAAAAACAAATAATCTGGTTAAAAATGTCAAGAAATCTGAATAAACATTTTTCCAAATAAGACATACAGATGGCCAATGGACACATGAAAAGATGCTCAACATCACTATTCATCAGGGAAATGAAAATCAAAATCATAATTAGGTATCATTTCACACCCCTAAGAATGGCTATAATAAAAACAAACAAGTAAGAACTAGAAATAGGATGCCTGGGTGGCTCAGGGGTTGAGCATCTGCCTTGGCTCAGGTCCTGGGATCAAGTCCCACATCGGGCTCCCCACAGGGAGCCTGCTTCCCCTCTGCCTATGTCTCTGCCTCTCTCCGTGTGTCTCTCATGAATAAATAAATAAAATCTTAAACAAACAAACAAACAAACAAAAGAACTAGAAATAAAGAGTGTTGGCCAGGAGGTGGAGAAAAGGGAACCCCCATGCACTGTTGGTAGAAACGCAAACCAGTGCAGTCACTATGGAAAACTATATAGAGGTTCTTCAAAGATTTAAAAATAAGACTGCCACAGGACCCAGCAATTCCACTTCCTGCTATTTATCTGATGAAAAATACTAACTTGAAAAGATATCTACACCTTTATGTTTATTGCAGCATTATTTACAATAGCTAAGACAAGGGAGCAACCTAAGTGTCTATCAATAGATAGATTAAAAACAAAAAAAAAAAAGATGCAGAAAGATGTGGTATATATATATACAATGAAACATTAGTCCACCATAAAAAAAATTAAATCTTGCCATTTGCAACCACACAGATGGACCTGAGGGTATTATGCTTAAGTGAAATAAAATAAGTCAGACAGAGAAAGACAAATACCATATGATTTTACTCACATGTGGAATCTAAAAAACAAATGAACAAACAAAATAAAACCAGACTCAAAGATACAGAGAATAGACTGATGGTTGCCAGGTGAGAGGGGTGTTGGGGAGTAGGCAATATGGGCAAAGGAGATCTAGAGATACAAACTTTAAGTTATAAAATAAGTCAGTCATGGGAATATAACATATAGTATGGGGAATATAGACAATAATACTGTATTAATTTTGTATGGTGACAGATGGTAAATGGACTTATTATGGTGATCATTTCATATTGTATATAAATATTGAATCATTATACTATATACCTGAAACTAATATAATATTGTATGTCAAGTATACTTCAATTAAAGTTTTTTTTTTTTTTCATTTAAAAAGATGATGTAAGGTGGGAACTTTGGGAGGAAAAGAGTCATTTTTACCAATATTTTTCAGTTTTTATATCAACTCCTATCCAGTGATTCCCAGCAGAGGCATTATTAATATTTGGGGCAGAACAACTCATCATTTTGTGTAAATTCTTCTGCAATTGGAACTGATGTATCCTTGGCCCAGTAAATAGCAGGAGGCATCCCAATCTGATCATTTATGAAGAACAAAAATGACTCCCAAGATTTCTAAATACCTTGTGAAGGTGGCAGAAACCCCAGGTTCAGAACCCAGACAAGCCTTAACATCTTCCACTCTTTAGTATTTCACAGTCAACTGATGAGCGAGGTGTTTCTATCAGTCAGGTTACAGGCCAACCTTCTCTCATACTGCCAGGACCTTTTTAAATTACCCTTTCTCGTATGTGGCCTATCAACTGCAAATTCAGATTTCTGTCATCAGTTATTCTTAAAGCCAAAGAGAGAAGCATTAATTTGACTGACATCACAAAAACTGTAAGAGGAATGAACATTTAAAAAATGGAAAGATACTTTCATTATTTAACATATGGCTTTTACAGCCACAGTCTTCAAAAGTTAGATGGCTTAGGCCATCTAATTTTTTAATGTAACAGGTCATGATATACTGATTAGAAAGAAACCGCTGGGAATTCCGTTTTCAAAACAGAGAAATTATACCAAGAATCGAAGCCTCACATTTCAAAACACAAAACGCTCAAGTTTAATGCCTATGCATGCTTCAGTTACCATATGAAAGAACACAGAGTTGATAAAAACCAATTTGTATAAAAAATAAAGTCTAAAACAATACTGAGTTTTGTTTTTTAACTGTAATGAAAGAATGAAAGGAAAAAAACATTAAGGCAAAGAGTATTTTCACTTAATAAGAGAAAAGAAAATCTAGCATTTTCAGTGTTAAATTTTAAACAATTATCAATAACAGAACTGCACAATTCTTTCACTATTTCTTTAAGCAAAGCCCAAAAGACTCTTATTAGTAAGAAACGTCCTTGTTTTCTCGCTTTAAAAATTTTTTTGCCAAAAATTCTTTGATATATTCTTTCCCAAGTTCTGACTAGAATCCTGTAAGTCTACAAAACTAGATCACCATGGAACACAACACAATCCTAAATACCACAATCTATCACCAGCATTAACTGCTCCCAGTCCTAAGACTTTAATTGCGACAAGGCTGCAGCTCAGAGACTGAACACTGGTAAAGTCCTCTTTCAGCAGGCATGGACAAGGACCACATATTTTCATACATGCTGGTGCATATAAGAAACTGTTTGTTGCTCCAGTCACAAGCATGTCCAAGACAGGATTTTTAAGTTAGTTTGTGAAAATTCTACTCGATGCATTTTCACAGAACTTGCTCCATATCATTTTAGAACAATCCATGAAGATTAAATGACCACAGCACCAGAAGCTCTGCCACAAGCTACAGTCTTTGGACAAACTGGGTAAAAAGAAATCCTGTAACATTTTGCTACCACAATACTAGACCATTAATTTCCAATTCATAGAGGAACTATCTCAGGCACAACTGCAAAGTGAGTATTAGTGTGTAACTGCTGGTAAACACATGTGCCTTGAAGAACCTCTGAATTTTTTTCTCCCAAAGTACACCATTTCTGCAAAATACAAAGCGGAGGATATATTTAAAATTGTAATATCTGTTTACAACGTCAAGCTGCTACATGGTGAAAAACCCAATTTCTTATAGCAGGTCCTGAAGATAAAACTAAATGTTAAATCGTATGCTGCGGTAGGTCTACTTTCCAATTACTAGAAGTAAGCATACGAGAGATATAATTAGTTATGACACTAGGACAGGCATACATGTTTCAACACACACGCAGCTCAGAACAAAGTTTTTGGCATTATATGACAGAGGACTTAAACCAAAGACTCAAAGAAAGGTTATATAGCGTGTGTGTGTGTGGCTCTTTTTTTAATTTAAAACTTGCCACATCAAATTATTTCTTTTAAGTTATAGCATATTTTGATTTATTTAAATATCTCTTTAAAGATTTTTCAAGGAAAAAAAAACCACCCTGAGGCTTTCATTGTGCCTACATTATAAATTAAGGAAGCTAACTTTAGGAAGTTCATTTAATAAAAAAGAATCACCTTCCCCAAAAATAGGCTGCATGTTTCAGAAATTTTGATAGTTCTAGTCATGGGTATCTCAACCAGGAATGAAACACTAAATCCGGGGATCCCTGGGTGGCTCAGTGGTTGAGTGCCTGCCTTTGGCCCAGGACGTGATCCTGGAGTCCCAGTATAGAGTCCTATGTTCGGCTCCCTGCATGGAGCCTGCTTCTTCTCTGCCTGTGTCTCTTTCTGTGTGTCTCTCATGAGTAAATAAATAAAATCTTTTTTAAACATTCAAAATTAAACACTAAATCCTAAAAACAGTATATATAAGGCAATGTAATTTAATTTTGACAATTAAAAGTTTGTCTGAGATATACCAAGATATCCCAAAACCATAATCTTTGAACAAAGCTTTAAAATTTAAAACATTGTTAAGAGGGTAAATCCTAAGAGTTCTCATCACAGGAGAAATTTTTCTCTTTTCTTTTTTCTTTTCTTTTTATTCTATCTATATAAGATGCTGAATGCTAACTAACCCTACTACGGTAATCAAAATCAAGCCATCATTCTGTAAGCCTTAAACTTATACAGCGAAATATATCAATTATTTCTGAGTAACACTGAAAAAAATTAAAACTTGAAACTATTAAATCCAATATATATTTAGGATCACTTATTCCTTGATAAACACAGAAAAAATGTAAAGATCAAAATAATATACCTGATAACCTACAAAGCAGTATATATGGTAGGCATATAAATAGTTAATTACATTAAAGCATGATTAAGCTCAGGTGAAGGGCATCAAGAAATTGAAAAGACAGATTACATATATACATAAAAAATTGAAATTCCGGGCTGCCCAAGTAGCCCAGCAGTTTAGCGCTGCCTTCAGCCCAGGGTGTGACCCTGAAGATCCGGGATCGAGTCCCACGTCAGGCTCCCTGCATGGAGCCTGTTTCTCCCTCTGCCTGTGTCTCTGCCTCTCACTCTGTGTCTGTTGTGAATAAATAAATTTTAAAAAATCTTTTAAAAAATTGAAATTCCATAAGCACCTACTATGTTTAATCTCAAAGGATTATAACAAGAAATACAAGGATATAAAGGATGATAACAAGAAATATTCTAAAGTATCATTTTCTAAGGAAAGACCTCAGTTTATGCAAAGATTCAAAGACTTTATTAAAATAAAACCTGAGGTGCCTGGGTGACTCAGTCAATTAAGTGTCCAACTCTTGATTTTGGCTTAGGTCATGTTCTCAGGGTCGTGAGACAGCCTTAGTATGTTACTAAATATAAACTTCTTTTCCTGAGAAAATTAACACCAAAACATACGTTTTAAATAGAAAGGTCCAAAATATCAAGGTGAAGGTAAGACACCAAAAAATAGAAGTAGACTTCTAGTGGGAGAGCTTCTATCTTCCAAGTCATATACTATTCACAATCTTCACATGAAATACCATCAATGAAGTCAGGTAGAGTGAAGAGGTATTGTGAATGGGTGTTGGAAAACATAAAGCTTGTAATTAAGTGCATTCTCAAGTGTAATAATCCACCCTGGAACAAGATAAAAACATTCAGAACCCATCTAAGGTAAAGTATCTAGACCTTATACTCCCACAGGGTTTACATTACATGACGATGAATTATGACAAATCCCATCTCATGGGCCAAATGGTCCATGAAGACAGCACACATGGTCCCTCCAAAGACAGTGTAAATGACCACTTAGGCTTTGAGTGCACAACCTTCCACCATGTAACAGGGCCTGCTACAGGGCCTCTCTACGCTCATGACACTCTATAAGAAGTCTAATATACTAGTTATGTACAAGATTTTTGGATTTGTTTAAAGAAAACACTCAGCAGATTACAGCTAACAAAAGACAAGTTGACCCTAATGTTTACATCCAATGCAAAAGTTAGTGTCAAATTTCCTTCAAATCAGAAAGTTCCACAGTCTCAAAGAACTCTGGAGGAATGAAGAAAAAGATCTAGAATTAATTTTTCAGGAGTTGAATTTATTTCAGTCCTTTTTATATCTTGAACTATATCATTCCTGAAAAAATACAGATAAACTTTCTAGATAGGGTACAACTTCACAAGAGAGACTGAATTTTCAAAACTGCTTATATTAACAAAACTTTGTAAAGATCTACAGATTGCATGCACAGTTGGCATTTTATGATGAGGAGGGTGTAAGAGGAATTGAAAAGAAATTTAACATAGATTTTTCCAAGGCATTAACTAAAACTTTTATTAATTGTTAACCAAGAAATCATCATAAAGATACTACTATTACCTTGAACCAAACTTATAGTAACTCAAAATCAAATCTTTAAGAACAAAAAAATGAAAGAAAATCATACTCCCCTCTTTGATTCCTGTCATATAGATATGGATAAGACTGGCTTAAAAAGTTTATGTGCAGGGCAGCCCGGTGACTCAGCAGTTTAGCACCGCCTTCAGCCCGGGGTGTGATCCTGGAGACCTGGGATGGAGTCCCATGTTGGGCTCCCTGCAAGGAGCCTGCTTCTCCCTCTGCCTGTGTCTCTGCCTCTCCCTGTGTCCCTCATGAATAAATAAATAAAATCTTAAAAAAAAAAAGTTTAGGGGGATCCCTGGGTGGCTCAGTGGTTTAGTGCCTGCCTTTGGCCCAGGGCGCGATCCCGGGATTCCAGATTCCGGGATCGAGTCCCGCGTCGGGTTCCCGGTGTGGAGCCTGCTTCTCCCTCTTCCTGTGTCTCTGCCTCTTGCTTTCTCTATCATAAATAAATAAATAAAGATTTAAAAAAAAGTTTATGTGCACAAATTTGTACCTCACTAGCTTTCTAAATGTCCATAGTATTTATTTATGCCTGACACACAGAGATTTGCTGCACTAAGTATACTAGCTATGTGACAATCACTCTAATTTGTAGCCAAAGAACTCTATATAAATCTGTTTAATATTATGGAATATTCATGCAGTCTCACATCTTAGTCAAAATTTTTTGAGTATCCCTTGCCTTCAGAGGCCACAACTTAGAATAATTTTACTGAAATTCCACAAGATTTACCCTGAATTAGAATTTATTATGTACTTGCCATACAAAGCAGAATCACATAAGAGTACAAATCCCTGACGAAATTTGGTAGGTGGAAAGATGTTTATAAGCATGCATGTATATATGCATGACTCTATATATGCATGAAGTCTCACATCAATTCTTGTATAGCCAAATGAGTTTTTATGGATTTAAAGAAGGTCCACTATTGGTAGAGGAAAAAAAATCAATATGTTTCTATTGTCACCTCAGGACACTGCACTTTTCCAATAATGCTACCACTGTTCAAAATGGTTCTAGAATTCTTCATTTGTAACTACTTCCAGAGCCAATTTATAAGCCATGCAAGAAAAATCAATTGTGCTAATTTTCTTCTTACCCAAAATGGAATCATCTGGATTTATCTACCCACATCATGTTCATGAGGCTTAACTTTTGTTTGGATGATTCAGAAAATCAAAACTTATTTCATAGAAAACTTGCCAGCATTAAAGATATTTGGAAGAATAAGATACAGGCTACCCAAAGCTAATGTCAAGCCAATGTCAGATGGAAAGCTCTAAAAACATTTTAAGCTATGGCACCATCAAAGTATGATGTACTAAAGTAACTTTCAAAAATAATAATACTTACTTATATCAATTCATGGTTTCCATGTTCCCTTAGTTTACTAGTATATTAATTACTCTAATGCTTCACTCAAGTTTATGAATCCTTTCAAATATTTTATTAGCAAGCACTTCAAATGTTATAAAGCTTCATTTAACTTAAGAAAGCATTAAAATGAATACCTAACTAGACTTCCTTCAAAAGTCTAGGTGTAGGGACACCTGGGTGGCACAGCAGTTGCGCACCTACCTGCCTTGGGCTCAGGTCATGATCCCGTATCCGGAATCAAGTCCCACATCGGGCTCCCTGCATGGAGCCTGCTTCTCCCTCTGCCTATGTCTCTGCCTTCTTTGTCTCTCATGAATAAATAAATAAAATCTTAAAAAAAAAGTCTGGGTATATCATTTATTTCCCTGTGTCTTCGAAATTGCATATAACTACAAAATGGAAGTGTAAAGCTTAGTCACAATAGCAAATTGTATGGTGTATAAATTATAACACAATAAAGATGTTTTTAAAAACTGAAGTTATAGGAAACCAAAGTATCCAGGATCAGCTTCAATAAAAGCTTAAATTATTCAAGATGAGAGGGAAAAAACAATTCACATTATCTCCACATAAAAGTTAGTATACATACAAAGGGCCCTATCACAAGCACACTTTAACTCAAGAGAGTTAACTCCATTAGAGGTTGGAATATTAGGGAATATATATTCATACAAACATGTATGCTGACTTTCATATATAATTTCTCACTCTCAACCCAACATTAGACCTAAGTTATTTTCTGAATGGGAAAGATTTTACACACTCTCACCAGTGGTATCATCACCCTATTAGTATTCAAAAGCACAAAACCTGTGAAATAGCCTATCTAGAAGTTACAATTTGCTTTAAGCATAGTTAACCATGCTTGTCCAGATCCAGCTCAAGTCTCTATTTTTTTGATAGCACAATATATCCCTTACATATCTACTATAAGACATTATGCACACTGTAAAACACACACAAAAAAGAATGTGATAAATCAAATTTCTACTATATTTTTCCATATCTTACAGGGTGATTTTTGCAAAATTGCTGGGAGTGTTTGCATCTAACATGGAAACTACCACTCCAATAAGCAGATCAGAAAACTTCAAGAACAGATGCCATAAATAACCCTCCATAGCATAACTAAGACCTGATAAAAATTGATAAAGAATATGTTTATGGGGCACATAGGTGGCTCAGTTGTGAAGTATCTGCCTTTGGCTCAGGTCATAATCCTAGGGTCATGGGATGGAGCCCCTCATCAAGCTCCCTGATCCATGCAGAGCCTACTTCTCCCTTTGCCCCTCTCCCCTGCTCATGCTTTGTCTCACACTAGTTCATTCTCTCTCAAATAAAATAAAATCTTTAAAAAAGAATGTGTTTATGAATGAATGAGTGTATTATAAATATCTGTTGAGTGTTTCCCACAACAAGCACTGCTACAGGTAGGGGAACTTCAGAAATTAGGAAGACAAGGAAAGGTCCCTGTAATTAGGGAGCTTGGTATTTTTGCGGGGAGGGGAGGGATAATAATAAACTATATACAAACAAATATATATTTTCTCAAATGGTGATAAATGCTATCAACAAACAGAGCAGGGTAAAAGGTCAGAGAAATATACAATGTGGAGACACACACATTGGGGAGAAGAAAATTGTCAGGCAGTTCTCTTTGAAAGAGTGACATTTGAGAGACCTAAATGAAATGAGGAAGGAAACCATGCAAAAAATGTGGGAGAAGAGCATTCCAGGTAGACGGAAAAACACGTGCAAAGACCTGAGGTAGGTAAAATTTGCCATGTTCAGTAAAATGCTAGATCAGTAGGGTGGGAGCAGAGTGAATAGGGATTGGAAATCATGTTATAGAAATCACTCTCATCTTACATATGCTTTTCAGTCACAATAGAGTTTGGACTATACTGTAGTTGTAATAAGTCACTGGAAGGATTTGAGACAGGAAGTAATTTCTCTGTGAAGAGTAGTATGAAATGTCGTGAGCAGGAGGCAAGAGTGGAAGCACTAGACCAATCAGAAGATACTACAGAATTCCAGGTAAAGGATGATGGTGCTATAGACCTGGGTAATGGCAGCAGAAGTAGTAAATGAGTGGTACCTGGGAGGCAGATCTAACAGGTCTTGCCCAGCAGATGAGGAGCACAAGAGGCAGAAACCCTAATAGATGCTGGGGAAAAAATGGCAGCGGGATGGGGGACCCACGGGGCTAAGAGTCTGACTCTTGGTTTTGGCTCAGATTATAATCTCAGGTTAGTGAGATCTAGCCCTGTGTCTGGCTCCCTGCTCAGTGGGGTGTCTGCTTCTCTTCCTCTGCTTCTGCCCCTCCCCCGGCTTACATTCTCTTTCTCTAAAATGAATAATTTTTTTTTTTAATATGGTGTCCTGGAAGCACATAAAAACAAGCCTCATGCCATTTGTTTGAACATGCTCTTTGTTTTTGATGTACTTTTTTATCTTTATCAGCATCCAACATTTCCTGTGTAAATCCTCCATTCTCTCCATCATCACCCCCACTTTATTTTTACCTCTGACTCCTTTTCAAATTTCATATTTGGAATTTATTAATTCCTGTGGGATTTTTTTAAAGATTGTATTTATTTATTCATGAGAGACGCAAAGAGAGAGGCCGATACATAGTCAGAGGGAGAAGCAGGCTCCCTGCGGGGAGACCGATGCGGGATTGGATCTCAGGACCCCAGGATCAAGACCTGAGTCAAAGGCAGATGCTCAACCACTGAGCCGTCCAGGTGCCCCAAGCCCTGTGTTTTTTTTTTTAATTTTTTAAAAGATTTTTATTTATTTATTCATGAGAGACACACAGAGAGAGGCAGAGACACAGGCAGAGGAAGAAAGCAGGCTCCATGCAGGGAGCCCCATGTGGGACTCAATCCCAAGTCTCCAGGATCACGACCCAAGCCAAAGGCAGACAGACGCCCAACCGCTGAGCCACCCAGGAGTCCCAAGTCCTGTGGTTTTAAATAAGAAAATTCCCACATTACACAATTGTACCATGACTGCTGTAAAACTTCCAGACTACAGACTGAAAATATGGATGCAAGGATAAGTCAGCCTAGATCTAAGGAAACCACAACAACAGGTGGCTCCCTGGTCCACCAACATCCATCCTTCTGGCTTCCAGTGGATGTTCAGTGCTTCATCCCCTCTACCTTCTCTTAACAAATTCTTCTGTTTGGTTGGAATCTAACTGCTATTGAAGTATTTTAAATGGAACAAAAGACAAAAGTAAAATAAAAAATGGGGGTGGGAACTGGGAAATTGCTGGATTCAACTAATAGATCATTAAAGGTATAGCGTTAGCCTTTTGGTCTCTTGGCATCCATAAAATAATGCAATATAAAGAAATGTTGGGACACCTGGGTGGCTCAGTTGGTTAAGTGTCTGCCTTTAGCTCAGGTAATGATCCCAGGGTGCCGGAATGGAGCCCCACATCAGGATCCCTGCTCAGTAGAGAGGCTGCATCTCCCTCCCTCTTCCTTCCCCTCCCCCTATTTATGCACACACATGCAAGCTTTCTGTCAAATAAGTAAAATCTTTAAAAAAAATAGTGTTGTTGAGCATCACACAGTATAAAAAATTAAGAATCTTTAAAATCTAATCTTGAACTTAATTGTATAATGGAAAAGAGAAGCCCAAGACAACTGAATTTTTTTTTTTCTATCATAAAGAAAATAGATGCACAGGGACACCTGGGTGGCTCAGCAGGTAAGCATCTGCCTTTGGTTCAGGGCCTGATCCCGGAGATCCAGGGGCCCGGGGATGGAGTCCCACATCAGGCTCCCCACAGGGAGTCTGCTTCTCCCTCTGCCTAGGTCTTTGCCTCTCTCTGTGTGTCTCTCATGAATAAAATCTTTTTTAAAAAATAGATACACAGATTAAATCTCTGTAAATATACATATCTGTATTGCAGTTTATCCCACCTATATACAGGCAAATCTCAGATCTAAATATCTCTACAAGGTATTTAACAACAGAAACTTTCTTTACCATATATTTAACTGGTCTCAAGGCTTTTTTTTTTTTTTAAAAAAACAACAAGCATCTCTTTTTCCCCAAGAAACTGCTGTCTTATGCTGTGAGAAAGGCCTCACACCTTTCTCATATACAAAACACATTACATGTAAGGTATCTCCCAAGAAATTTAAAACAAATGAAATGAGATTGCCATCTGCATTAGATCCATAAAAACCAAGCAGATGCAAAGTCACCTTAACAAGTAGCTCCCAAGACAGTTGACAAATATCTGCCTGAGAATATTAACATATTTAAAGAAAAAAGAATTTGTTGATTAGAAGGGGAATTGGAAGGGGTGCCTGGGTGGCTCAGTGGTGCATCTGCCTTTGGCTCAGGGCATGATGCCCAGGGTCCTGGGATCAAGTCCTGCATTGGGCTCCTTGTGGGAGGCCTGCTTCTCCCTCTGCTTATGTCTCTGCCTCTCTCTGTGTATCTCTCATGAATAAATAAATATATTTTAAAAAGAAGGGGAATAGGAAGAAAAAAAGTAAAAGGAGTAAATTTTGTCAGTGCTCTACCAAACACAGTCCAGGAGACAGGAGTCCAATGTGCACACTGTAACAATATAGGCCACCGGAAAGGCTTTCCCTGAAGAAGAGGCCCTTACGCCCTCCATCTGCATCTGTAACATTCTCTGTTCAAATCCCAAATTCATAAAGTAGTGATGAGCATGTCTGGATTATAATTTCACTCCCTACTTACATTTGCCTTCAAAGGAAAGAATGTGTTAAGCATGCCAATAGAAGTATATGAGTATTTCAACTAATACAGTGAGCAGCTACACACACGTTCACACAGCATGTATGCCTGCACACATGTGTATCTACTCTCTATCCTTCTGTCAGTGATCATCCTGAATAAGCCCATGAAGGACAGATCTCTTGCAAAAGCATATAGATAAAATTAGATTTCTAAGCATACAAAGACCAGAGTCAGACCCTGGAATATGGTCATTCTAAGATAATGAACATCCTCCTGTACAGGAACTTTGTGTTTCTCAATGTTAGGATTATAGCTTCTACCTCACGTGTAATACCTACAGCACCTAAAGGAGTGTCATGTATATCACAGAAACTCAATTGCCTATTAAGTTGTTAGATTTGAAAATAATTAAAAGTTGTATTGACTTTGGAAAATGAAGACAACTACAATGCTCATGCCTATGTCAAACATACAGTTTGAATAGAAAAACCTGCAATTTTTTAAATTATCTTTTAAAATTTTTATTAAATCATGCACATCCACAACCAGTTAATTCTACATATAGTAAGCAAACATTTACTTTCCAGATACTAACAGATTTTATTACTCTGGCATATATGTATTTCAGAAATACAATTTGACATCAGTATAACATTCAGCAACACAATATTCATCTATGCCGTCCACACGCATACTCAAAACTATAAAAAACAACATACCAGGTATTACTACAGTATGAAAATATAACACTACACCAATCTCTACTATCACCCACCAAATTTCAATAAAACATACTATTCTGTATTCTCCCTCCCCAATAAGGAAGTTGAAAACTGTCAGTTTCTTACAGATGTCCTCCCCTCCACACAAACACACTCCATTAGATCTAATGATCACTGTCCTCTGTACACAAAAATGTCTTGTCAGTGACTGGTTGCTGTTCATGTACATAGTAAAGCTGCAAAGACCAAAGCACAAACATAAGTCCTTTACATGAAAATATTTTTTACACAGAATACTCTCCTAGAATAAAAAGTATCACTCAAATTCTCACATAATTTCTAGGTTTATAAACTGTTTACTTTTTAATATCACTTAGAGTTAATGTATCCTGAAGTTAATATGTTAATCTATCGAAAACCAATTCAAACACATATAATGTTGTGGTTCCAATCACCGCTCTGAATGAAAGGAAAATGTGAACTATGCATTGAACTTCCAAAAGCATACCTGTTAACATATGTACACGGTGATAGAATAAACTTCCCTAATCCACTAGAGTGAAATGTATATTACAGGGAGATTAGATACCACAGGACAGAAAACTGAGTGACTTTCTTCATAATGTCTGTATTGTTCCAGTTAATTACCTTATGTCCCCAAACCCTGATACCAAGAATATGACTGTTATTCCACAAGTAGCATAAATTTTTCTCTTCAACATTAACAAAATGTTTCATTTAACATAATGAAATGTATATAGAACCAAAAATCAAGTATCTGGTAAATACAAAATTTTCTACCATGCTAATCTTTACAAATGATTTTAAATTCTCCACAGAATTTTTTTAAAGATTTTATTTACTTATTATGGGAGACACAGATAGAGAGAGGCAGAGACACAGAGGAGAAACAGGCTGCATGCAGGAAGCCCGACACAGGACTCGATCCCAGGACTCCAGGATCATGCCTTGGGCCAAAGGCAGGCGCTAAACCGCTGCGCCACCCAGGGATCCTAGGAGATTCAATTTTAAATCAACTACTATTTATACATGTAAACACTGATAAGGGGAAAAATACATACTCTCCACATTTATATTTGATTAACCATCTAATTAAGTTGTTACTGAATGAATAATGAAACTTTTATCCAAAATAACTGGCAAAGGCCAAAAATAGACAATGCAGTTAAGCAAGAAGGGCCTATTAGAATACCAGAGAAGCAATTATTTCAACGGAAATAAATCTAGGTCTTTAATGGCATGAATAAAGAGAAAATCAGAACTTTAAGGGAACAGTTGTCCTTTTTTATTCAACAATGATATAACATAGCTGCCTCCAAATTAATTTACCTTTCATTTGTTTTCAAGTTTCTCTAATTCAACTAAGAGGTATTTAAATTACAATATTTGCCAGGTGGGATCCCTGGGTGGCGCAGCGGTTTAGCGCCCGCCTTTGGCTCAGGGCGCGATCCTGGAGACCCGGGATTGAATCCCACGTCGGGCTCCCGGTGCATGGAGCCTGCTTCTCCCTCTGCCTATGTCTCTGCCTCTCTCTCTCTCTCTCTCTCTGTGACTATCATAAATAAATAAAAGTTTAAAAATAAAAATAAAATATTTGCCAGGAAAACTTTAAAACAAGCTCATGTTTCCCAATGTGCCATGCCAGATTTGAACATGGTATTTATTTAAAACTTAACTGGACCAAGTTAGTTTGGGTTTGAGAGCATACAATAATTTTCCGTTTTAAGCACTGTTGGTTGTTTTTCTAGTTACGACAGAATGTCTAGAAAGACAAATTTTCCCAATTTTTTCCCCTTTCGAGGTATTTATAAAACCCGAAAAATTATTTCTAGGTACTTAATTCCACCTTCCAGGAAATGAAGTGTCTCTCTTACACAGAACACCCAGAATACTTTCAAAATCAATGATAATTAAGAAACATAAAAAAAAAAAAAGAAAGAAACATCAAATTCGGACCAGGGTATCACACAAGTAACTAAGAGTCATCATCTTTTGGCTATTAAATGGCATATTTCTTGTCCCCCTACGTACTACCAAGAGTTCTTTATCTATACAGTAGATGTACTCTCTTAATGTAGGCTTTACTCTTCTGAGGATAAGATAAATCTGAGTTTTAAAGGTAACTGCAAAGGTCAGCAAAAGAAAAGACAAATGGGACTACATCAAACTTAACTTCTGTACTGCGAAGGAAGTTATCAAGAGAGTGAAAACACATACTAAATGGACAAAAACATTATTTTTGTAAATCGTATTTCTGGGAAGGGATTGATATCCAGAATATATAAGGAACTCCTAAACTCAAAAACAAAATAATCTGATTTAAAAATGGGCAAATGACTTGAATAGACATTTCTCCAAATATGTGTGTGTGTGTGTGTGTGTGTGTATAAATGGCCAAGAAGTATATAAAATGGATCCTCAACAACACTAATGACCAGGAAGTACAAATCAAAACCACAATAGATATCACCTCACACCTTCTGAAAGGCCATTATTAAAGAAGAAAAAGAGGGACGCCTGGGTGGCTCAGCAGTTTAGCGCTTGCCTTCAGCCCAGGGTGTGATCCAGGAGTCCCAGGATCAAGTCCCACGTCCAGCTCCCTGCATGGAGCCTGTTTCTCCCTCTGCCTGTGTCTCTGTCTCTCTCTGTGTGTGTCTCTCATGAATAAATAAATAAAATCTTTGGGCAGCCTGGATGGCTCAGCGGTTTAACGCCACCTTCAGCCCAGGGCCTGAACTGGAGACCCAGGATCGAGTCCCATGTCGGGCTCCCTGCATGGAGCCTGCTTCTCCCTCTGTGTCTCTGCTTCTCTCTCTCTTTCTGTCTCTCATGAATAAATAGAATCTTAAATAAAATCTTTAAAAAAAAAAGAAAAAAACAAGTGTTGGCAAAAACGTGGAAAAACTGGAACTTCTGTGTTTTGGTGGGAATATAAAATAGGGCAGCAGCTATGGAAAATAGTAGGAAGGTTCTTCAAAAAATTAAAAATAGAATTACTTTATGATCCAGCAACCCCATTTCTGGATATATATACAAATGAACTGAAAGCACAATCTTGCAGTTATTTGCACATCTGTGTTCACAGCAGCATTTATTCACAAAAGCCGAGAGGTAGACTCAACCTAAATGTCCATCTAGATGAATGGATAAAGAAAATGTGGTATGTAACGCACAATGAAATATTATTCAATCTTTTTTAAAAAAAGATTTGAGAGACAGAGAGTACGCACGGGCAAGCAAGGGGGCATGGCAGAGGGAGAGAGAGAAGCAGACTCCACTGAGCAGGGAGCCCAAGGGGAGCTGGATCCCAGGACTCTGAAATGATGACCTGATCCAAAAGTAGACGCTTAACCAAAAGGAGCCACCCAGGCACCCATGAAATATTACTCAATCTTAAAAAAGAAGAAAATCCTGTCATGTGCTATAACACTGGATGAACCTCAAGGACATTATGCTAAATGAAATAAGACCATTACAGAAAGATATATACTGAATTATTCTACTCATATGAACTATTTAAAATAGTAAAACTCAAGCAACCCGGTGGCTCAGTGGTTTGGCGCCTGCCTTTGGCCTGGGGTGTGATCCTGGGGACCTGGGATGGAGTCCCACGTCGGGCTCCCTGCATGGAGCCTGCTTCTCCCTCTGCCTGTGTCTCTGCCTCTCTCTCTCTCTCTCTCTCTCATGAATAAATAAATAAAATCTTCAAAAAATAAAATAGTAAAACTCTTAGAAAGTAAACTGGTGGTTGCAGGGACTGTGAAGAGGGGGGAAGATGCGAGTTGTTCTCTCCCACTGATGGGAGAGTTCAGTAGGTAACAGAGTTTCAGTATTACAAGATGGCAAAGTTCTAAAAATGTACTGCACAAAAAATGCAGTTAACAATACTGTCTATAATATACACCTAATGTTTAAGTTGTTCAATTTTTTTAAAGATTTATTAAAAAAAAGATTTTATTTATGAGAGACACACACACACACAGAGAGAGAGAGAGAGAGAGAGAGAGAGGCAGAGACACAGGCAGAGGGAGAAGCAGGCTCCATGCAGGGAGCCAGATGCGGGATTTGATCCCGGGTCTCCAGAATCACACCCTGGGCCGAAGGCAGGTGCTCAACTGCTGAGCCACCCAGGGATCCCTTAAGTTGTTCAATTTCATGTTATGCTTTCTACCACACATTTTTAAATAAACTAATGAACCAAGAATAGTGAAACAATCCTGAAAAAGAAGAACAAAGTTGGAACACATTTGTCAGTTACAAACTTAATGCAAAACTATAGTAATTTTGACAGTGTGGTACTTGGCAAAGGAAAGACACACTAACCAATGGAACAAAATGGAGTCAGAAATAAACCCTCACATCTACAGTCAAATAATTTTTAACAAATGTGCCATGATAATTCAATGGGGTTAAGAATTTTTTTTCCAACAAATAGTGTTGGGAACAACTGGATATCCATATTCAAAAGAAAGAAATTAGATCCCTACTTCATATTACACACAAAAGTTAATCCAAATAAAGACCTAAATGTGTAAGTTCAAACTGTAAGATTCTTAGAAGAAAACAAGGGTAAATCTTTAAGACCTTAGGTTAGACAATGCTCCTTAGCACACCAAAAACACAAATGACAAAAGAAAAAATAAGTTGGACTTCATCAAAATTTAAAGTGTCTATGCTTCAAAGGACACCATCAAAAAAAATTTACAAAAAACCCACGAGAGAAAATTTTTGCAGATTCTGTATCTAATAAAGGACTTGTGTCCAGAGTATATAAACAGCTCTTAAAACTTAACAGTGAAAAGACAAATAACCTAAGTGAAAAATGGGTAAAGGATTTAAGAGACAGTTCTCTTTTATTTTTAAGATTTTATTTATTTATTCATAGAGACACAGAGAAAGAGAGAGGCAGAGACAGAAGCAGGCTCCATGCAGAGAGCCTGATGTGGGACTTGATCCAGGGTCTCCAGGATCACGCCCTGGGCTGCAGGCGGCGCTAAACCGCGCACCACGGGGGCTGCCCGACAGTTCTCTTTTATATAGACATCTACAAATGGCCCAATAAGCACACAAAAAGATGTTCAACATCATAAGCCATCAGGGAAATGCAAATCAAAACCACTGCACACCCACCAGCATGGTTAAAATTAAAAAAAAAATAACAGGGGATCCCTGGGTGGCGCAGCGGTTTGGCGCCTGCCTTTGGCCCAGGGCGCGATCCTGGAGACCCGGGATCGAATCCCACGTCGGGCTCCCGGTGCATGGAGCCTGCTTCTCCCTCTGCCTGTGTCTCTGCCTCTCTCTCTCTCACTGTGTGCCTATCATAAATAAATAAAAATAAAAAAAATAAAATATTTAAAAAAAATAACAAAGTTTGGGAGGATGTAGAGACATTAGAAAATTCACACACCATTGGTAGAAATGTAAAAGGATGCAGCTGCTTTGGAAAATGGTATGGCAGTTCCTCAAAAGTTAAAGACAGAGTTGTCACATGACTTAGCAATTCCACCCCTAGGTATATATCCAACAGAAATGAAAACAAAATATTGGTATATAAATGTTCACAGACCCAAAAGGTGCATCCCCGGGTGAATAAATAAAAGGTGCTATATCCATAATATGAAATATTAATTGTACATTTTTAACAGGTGAATTGTTTGGTATATTACATGTCAATACAATTATTAAAAATAGTAATCTGCCATGATTATATAGTCCTATCACATAAAATATAAAATATTCCAATTCAAAAATAACTTAGAATTCACCAAACTCACTTGTTTTACAAATGATGAAATGGAAGCTTTCAAACCTGGATAGAATAGCATGGGGCCTGTCTTGAAATCCAGTTCCAGGGCTATTCTCACTGTGGAGTAGATAATGATGCACTACCTCCCTGCACTTAGATAATGACTGGATGAAGAAGAGGCCCAGGGTTCCTATAGAAAGTAGCTACTGCCATGTATTCTTTTTCTCTTTAATTACCAAATAGCTTTGGCCTACTTCCAGGGTCTATTTTGAGGGGGGGGGAGGGGTACAGCTAACATTATAGCCTACAAGTCTCTCTTTCCTCTTCTACTTCACCCAACACAAACCATAATGAATGGAAACAGGACAGTTAGAAGAGGAAGGTTAATACCCTCTTGCCTTATCTGTGAAAAGGCTACCGTGTCTCCTCATCTCCTCAGATGATCAAGACAGATTCATCTAAATATAATGTATACAGAATTTTCACCCAATGAGCAAGAGACTGGAACATGCCCTGGATGGGCACTTAGCTATCAATTATTGAATTTATATTTCCCTGGAAGAAAACATCCCATCTGAGGGAAGGAGTGTGGAAAATAGCTCAGCTATCTTCCCTGAAACAAGGATAACTGAGCCAATTAATACATTCACAAGACATCATGAAAAACTTCAAATACAACTATTAAGAAGCCTTGGCTAAAAAAGGTAAGGTCAAGTAAAAAACGATGAATAACTTTACAGGGATTGGGTAATAATATATTTGCAAAGTTACTGGAGAGCCCTGAAAGAGTTTGGTAAAATCACAAAAATTATTTAAATGGGAAAGACAGAATTGTTTGATTCACATAGATTTTCCTTGTCAAAAAAAATAATAACTTTTGTTAAAGAGAGATGAGGTATTATAATCTATTTTCTATTTACATGTTTTGAAAAATTCTTAAAAAGTAATTCTATGAGTCTTCTATGATGTCAAAGTAGTATTTTCCAATGCAAAATCTGCAAATATTTGTCCTTATTATGACTTGAAAATGATCTGATATTCATCCTGTTCTTCCTTTACAATGAGGCAACAAAGCAAAGACAGAAAGAATCAAGTGATAACACTAGGCTATGTTAGAGGGATATAAAAGGGGGAAATAGCACAGGAAAATTAATAGGCCACATTTCTTTTATACAGACTTTAAAACATATGCATCTATAAAATATTAGTTTTTCCTAGATATGTAAGACAAACTGTTAATAGATCCATTAATATACACAATTCAGTTAGCATAAAAAATATTTAGTTATAACATACTAGTGACCAGAAATACTACTTTTGTCCTCTGAAGGATTAAAAACTGAAAATAAGATTTTTCATTGCTGTCAAACGTATTCAGTTTTCCCCTCAAATGAAGTTTAGATGAAAACAATGTGACTGACAAGCTCTAGCACAGGCAAATCTTGGCAGCCCTCAACTCTGTCTATCTCCTTGGCCTGTTAAGCAAAATTCCTTCACAAACTGTTGGTCTTTGCAATAACTCCTACAAAGCTCATTACTGCCAGCATCGGCCTATCCCCCATGTTGTGCATTTATCCCTGGGATGCATATCAACATGTGGCACATGTCCTTGACATGCACAGAAGAGCTGCACCCCAGGACAGCAGCACGCATGACAATAGTGTCGACTCTTACTTCTTTATGGTTGCTGGGATGTAACCAAGAAATCTAATAACTGTGACAGTGGGGCCTTTGGGTTTTTCCTTGCATTTCTAGACAGTGAAGCTGCACAGACACTAATGAAAGGTTAAATGAATAGGAATAGTTGACAAGAGGTACAATAAAGAAGGAGCTTGGTAATCCACAGACACTGAGCAGAGATCCTTGGCTCAAGCAGAGAAAGGACAGCACATCGTCGAGTCACAATATTTAAAACAGCTTGCTATACACAGAGGCTTTTGTGTCTGGGTACACGTCTGGCTTTGGACTAAAAAAAAAAAAAAAGGATACTGAAAAGGAATTTCAGCATGGGGCACTTTGGCAAATGTAAGGTCATAATAAGAGAAAAATGTTTTGTGTGGGTTGTTACATCTTTGTACTAAACACAAAAAAGCTGGAACTATGAACTCATGAACCACAAGTTCCAAGACAATACTGTACATTTTGACAACTATTAAATACTGTATCTAGAGAGCTGGTTTGATGTGATTCCCACTGGTAAGATATACATCCAATGACTCATTTAGCAGTTCCACATTCGGCCTTCCTTGTGGAAGAATTCCTGATACTTATCTTAGAGTTTTAGAGTCAAGTTCTAGTTTTCTGAGAACATGATTTGTTACGAATATCACCAGAACTCTCCAGCCATCTTCCATTCATTGCAAAACATCCCAGCCGCTTACTATAAGGAAACTGAATGTATCATGCTAGCAATGTGTGAAGTATACAAGGCAAGCTTTTTGTAATTTCAAGTGACTGTAAAAGTGAAATGTCCTCAACTAACATTCTTAATTATTGAATTTTCTTATTTTTATTTTTTTTAGTTTAGTGTCCTCACTATACCTTAAGAGAAGGTTGTATACCTTGGGGAACTGATTTTAAAATTATAATAGCAAAACTATTAAAAAATCACCAAGGGAAAAAAAATTCCAGAATTACAAGGGAAAAATTAAAAAATAAAAATAAAAAAGACATTGTTAGGTACTTTAAAAAAAAAAGAAAGAAAAAAGTTACAACTCTGCTACGGCATAAACTTAAAAACTGATTATCTGTAAAATCATCCTATGCATATGCATGAGGTTAGAATATAGGTTCACAATAAATGGTAAAAGCATACTGAGAACATGTTTTAAAACAAGGGAGCCTCTTTGAACAGCCAAATTAAATTATAGCTGAACTCTTGAGTGTACTGAGGGTTCTAATAAGCAACAAATAAAGACTTTTATTGGCTAGCAACATAATGAGAGTTACTGTGTGAAAGATGAAAAAAAAAAAAGACAAATCTGGGTAGTTTATCTCACTGGATTATATTATTTACCTAAATGGTAAATAAGGTTGTCCCAAGTAATGCTACTAAAAACTAGTATATAAATATTAAAGCAATTATGATCAATGACCCTTTAATGTAAACATATCACAAATTTTAGTGGAAAGACTGATAAACAACTGTGAAATTAAATAAAAAATACTGAATTTAATACCTCTTAAGTTCTATTTCTTTACATTTAATTTACTTATTGATTCCTAATATATTAGCCTTATAAATGGTTTACTATATTATGCTTATAAATGAAGCATTTATTCTAAAGGAGTCTTCCCTCTAGAGTAAGGCAGTTGTATGTAGAACTACTTCAAAACCATTATTTACAGAAAGGAGGTTGTCCTTAGTGAACTGAAAGAAGGTATTCCCCTCCTCAGTGATTTGGTAGGAAGTTACTTTTAAAAGAACTTTGAAGAGTGGCCTCCTAACAGAACTCCTTCAGTTGGCAAAACAACAAACAGTACTTAGTAAACCAAATCAGATTTAAGGTGTATTTGGTTGCATTTTGCTTGATCTTCAAATTACATAAAAGGCAGAACCCTAGAATTCTTAGGTGACTACCTAACTGTTCTTATAGAAAGTTGTTGCTTCTGTCAGAGCTTAAAAAAAAAAAATACAAACAAACCCAATAGCACCTCCAAGCCTAAACATTAAGTCAGTATTCATTATCTACTCTTTTCCTACAACATTCTGATTGCCAGAGTGATTTTTTTTTAACCTTAAGTATATCTAATAAAATCATAAGGCTCCCTCTAGCTCTTTAGAGAGGAGTTTACTAACCAAGGATCCTATGTAATTCCTAACCAACAGAAAAGATTTGAGGCTGCCTCCCCTTCCACAAGAAATGTTTTCAACTGTTTCTTGCAAGGATGTAGATGGTAAATGAGACCATCTGCAGGGGAATTCAGAAAGCACTGCTCCTTATATCCACATTAACTTAATCTATTAATTGCTTCCAACCTAAGCTTTATATAGAAAATTATAGAGTGAAACTTTAACCTGTTTAAACTACATATACATTCCCAACTTGCATTTATCAAGCTAGTTAAAAGTAATTTTCATCTCAAAAAACAACATGTATGAATATCTACAGAAATTCAAATCTGTGATCCAGTCTCAGTTCTAAAAACCTACATCTAAATGCAGAATCTTGAAATTAAAAAAAAAAATATGAACAATGTATCTGTGGGATTTCCATAAAACAAAAGATGCTGATGGTCACTGTAGAAAACATTTCCACATGCCATAGTATTTACACACAACACTGGTAATACCTTTCTTAATTGCTTAATCTTTTCTGAGTTTCAGCATTGGGTATTTTAGGATTGCAGTTATTTAGAAGGCTATATAAATAATACAGTTAGGTACACCACTGATATTTAATTTATCTTATAATAGCCATAAAAGCTCCATAGTCGTCTGGCAAATCATTTCAAACAAGTGAATACGAAAAATGCTAAACTGAAAAAAAAAAAAAAAACCTTAACTGAACTCCTCAAGCTCACAAGGGCCATCCTTCACATACTTAAGGAATATTTATAGTGGTGATGAACCTTAACTATAAAATGAAAAATAAAAGGAATCACTGACTTCAAGTCACCACCTATTCTGGTCTCCCTTAATATAAGAAATATTCCCAGGAAAAACAAAAAGAATAGCTCCCTCCACTCCCAACCCCCGCCCCTTTTTGAGCTAGTGTCCAATTTCTTCTTTTCTGAACAGCTGTATTATCCAACTTAAGTTGCTCTGCTAATTTCAGTCCCACAAGGACTAACTTGGAAGGCAAAAAAATACAAGAAAAGATCAATTTGCTGGGAAAGATCAAATGAGAAAACTGTGGGGACAGCACCAGGTCAGCGTGTGGAGAACTAAGCAGACCTGTTCTTCATTAACTGTGGCTCTCTGGGGATGTCACACACTACCTGTCCGTGGGCTTTATTGAACCGCCTAACCCGCCTCTCTGTTCCATTCTTCTGGGCCCAAGTGAATCATATCCTGCTGCTGACAAGTTAGCAGGGGACTGCGGCTGCAACATGAAAGTACTTTTCTTTCTTGTCTAAATCAGGCAGATTTTTGAAAAGACGACACAGCATTGACTCGTGACATGGCAAGATGAAACGAGAGGTCTGGGCCGGTCTTGGAGCTGTGCAGATAAAAGTAATCAAATGACACTCCTGGAATGCAAATTGGCATTCTTGACTGCAGCAATTGCACAACCATGAAACATCCCTGACAGCAAGCAAGATTAGGACAAAATGTTATGTAAAGCACTGAACTCAAAAACTCTCACTTGAAAATTCAAACTGTAACACTTACATTTTAATATAGCAATAGTCAGCTCTGCTTTTGTCTGCTTCTTTTTGTAATCACATATCCCTGCCTGGCAGATCTCTTACATTTCCGGTAGAAGAGGAAAAAAAAAAAAAAAGGTATTGGGAATGTATAACTGCTATTAATATTTTCTCAATATTTATTTTTTAAAAATCACAGGAGGTTGATTCTTGTTCAAAGTTTTACGTGCAAACAACACCGAACTTAATATTCTCAAGGGGTAAGAAAAGACGGTCTCAAACGTTTCTCATAAGATACTCAGAGTTCACATTCAGGTTCAGTAGCATTTCCCTCAGGTGAAGATACTCTTGTACTTCGGTAGAGTGATTAGCAATCTGGATTTTAAATACTCTGCTCTCCGGGAACAGAAAGAGTAGCTACAACTAAGAACTTCATTAAGGCTGAACGGTTTAAAATGAAACAGCTACAAATATAACATAAAAACAGATACACTGTAAACGTTCACAAGGGATTTTGTGTGTGTGTGTGTGTGTGTGTGTGTGCGCGCGCGCAAGAGTCCAAAGGGTAAAAAGGAAGTTCTATTAACTTGTATAAGGTCTCACTACTCTTTGAGTAGGTCTTCAAATAAGACACACTACATAATAGCGCCAGAAATAAATTCCTCCAGTTAAAACATGTATGTGTGTGCACGCGCAGTTAACATCTGAAAACTGCAGAATACAAAGCGGTGGATAACAAATGGGTTTAGCCACTTTTCAAAATGATTAGTATTTGGGAATAGATGAGCGGGCAAATAGAATGCAGGCTGGGGGGGGAAAGGGAAGAAAAATAATACCTACAACCGGGTTTTATACAGTGTTCTTGCGTAAGATGCCACTGGAAGAAACACTCAAGCACTAAACAGATATATTTAATACTTTGTTTTGACGCCTCCACTTAAAACACAGGTTCCCAGCATTGCAACTGTCCACGAAGTACGATAGATAGATAGATAGATGATAGATAGATAGATGATAGATAGATAGATAGATAGATAGATAGATAGATAGATAGATAAGGCAGGCCACTTTCCGCCACTTTAATCCTGGGTACCCAGGATCATTTTATGATGTCTTTCGTACAACAGCTTGACTCTAGGGTAAATGGGAACCACTATAAATCGCACGCTGCTTTCAAAACCACTTTAATTTCTGTCAGCGTCACTGTAACCACAGTCTTGGGCGCACGCTACTTGTGTGTGTGTGTGTGTGTGTGTGTGTGTGTGTGTGCGCGCGCGCGCCTGCATCTGACAGTCGCATCTCCTACACTCCGGTTGTGACTCTGATCACTGAAACAAGAGATGTCACATTCGGGGGGGGGGGGGGAGGAAGGGAAGAAAATAACCCACGCCGACCCGCTATCTCTCCCTTTTCCCTACGTACTCCATCTCCATGCAGAACCCGGTGGGTGAGCCCGCCAAGTTGGGGGGTAAGGAACGACGGCAGCACTGGGTGGAAGCAAACTGAAGGCAAGGGAGCGGTCCAACCCCATTTCTAACAAACCACTTCCCCCGAAGGCGGACGGGGCGCTCATCCGCAGGCGGACTCCCCGCAGAGACGCCGCTTCGAGGACTCGGGGGCTTGTGCTCCAACCTCGCCTTCCCATCTCCTCCACCACTCGCACTTGGAACTTTTCTCAGCCTCACTACACGGGAGGGGGGGAGCTCATCCACGTTTTTTTTTTTTATTTTTTTACCTTTTTGTTTTATTATTATTATTATTTTTTTTTTTTTTTTTGCAAATCCTGCCCCCTCCCCGGGCCCCACATGCCACCCTGCAGTCAATGTGTAAGTAAAACAAACGGGCTCCTTTAAAACTGCACCTCGAAAAAACAATCCCCGTTGTCCCTCGGGTGCCGGCTCCCGCCCCAGGGTTCGCGCACTGCCCACCAAGCCTCCGGGGGGGCACGTCCTACGTCCCCCGCATCTCCCCAGGGAGGGCTCGCGAACTCGCCGCGGAGAGCGGCAGGGGAGGGGGGAGGGGGCGCCAAGGTGCCGGGGCCGGCGGCCGCGTCCCCGCCGCGCGGCGCACCAGCGCGCCCCGGCGCCCGCGCCCACGCCCGGCCGCCCGGCCCTCACTCGCGGGCAAGTTTTAAAAGTTACCGTTGTCCGAAAACGCTTTCCTCTCCGCCCCGAGCTCGGCGCGGCGCTCCATTCATCCCCCGCCTCCCCTCCGCCCGGCCGCCCCGGCCGCCCCGGCCCGGCCCCACTCCCTGGAGCCCCTGTCGCCCGCCGCGGGAGGGGGCGAACCTCCCGAGCCCCTCACACCCACACACACCCACACACACCCACACACACTCCACACTCACGCGCGCGCACGCAGCCCTCCCACCCCGAGCCCTCCTCGCAAACTTGGGCCAAGTTGAGGGGACATCTCGGGAGCACGGCAGGGGCCAGGTCGGGCTGAGGTGCTGGTGGGCTGCCCGCCCTCCTCAGCGCCCCCCACCCCCCCCCGCCCCGTCCACCTCACGCCGCCCGACTGGAGGCAAACGCGGCCCCCGGGCGACCCCGGGGGCGCGCGGGCGCGGGGGCTCCCGTCTGACTAAGTCTAGAATAAAAAGGAAAGGAGGGTGGAAACTTCTTACCATCTCGGCATGCTGGTTGTCAAGTGCAGCCCCCGCCTCTTGGTCTCCTCTTAGCGGCCGCGCCTGGACCAGCCCCTCGGCCGCCTCTCGCTCCTTCTGTCTCGGCCTTTCTTTCCCTCCCCCTCCCGATTTCCTCCGGGCCGCCGCTCTCGCCGCCTCCGCCTCTCCCCGCCCGCCCGCCCGCGCGCGCCCTCGCCGCGGCCCCTCTGCGCTCAGGTGACTGATTTACACACGCGCCCAGGGTCGCCCTCGCTCTCCGAGTCGGAGCCTGCAGCGTCCCCCCAGCTCCTCGGGACAGGAAAGAAAGAAAAAGAGAGAGAAAGAAAAAAAAAAAAGAAAGAAAGAAAGAAAGAAAAGAGGAACGGACTGTCCCGGGTGGGGGCTGCTGCGGGGGGCGGGGGAGAGGCCCGCGGGCGAGGTGACCCGGGGCGCGTTTGCAAGCCTCCCAAGTTGCTCCTCTCTGCAAAACTGTCGTGACTACAATGTTGCTTCCCTTTTGCAAAATATTAGTGGGTTAGTTTTGTTGTTGTTGGTCCTCAGATTTCCAGGGGTTTCGTGCGGGAGGATGTGTATTTCTCCCCCCCCCCACCGCCACCATCACCGCCGCCGCCCCGTTACTGCCCCCCCCCCGCCCCGGGTCGCGGTGGGAAATGGGAAAAGCAACTTTGGCGCCCCCCCCCCCGCCCGGGGGTGCGGGCGTGGAGGTGGAGGTGGCCGCCAGCGCCCAGCTGTCAGAGAGAGAAACGCCGAGGAAAGGGCGCGAACTTTATTCCGACTGCAGCGAACCGCGGCGTCGCCTTCCTTTCCGGGCACTCGCCGGTCTCGGGCCGCTTCGCGCGGCTCCTCCTCGCGCACCGCCGCCGCCGCCGCCGCCGCCTTCCTCGCTCTGTCGGCCGCCGCCGCTCCCGCGCCCTCGCCCGGTCAGCCCGGGTTGTCCGCGCGCCACAGGACGGAAGGTGAGGGAAGCGGAGGAGACCCCGGGGACACGCACTCGGGACGGAACGTGCTGGGCCAAAAGGCACAAAGTTGCGCGCGGCAGCCGGGCGGGGGGAGGGGAGGGAAAGTTGCCGGTGGCGGCCCAGACGCCGGCTCGCGGCGAGGGCTTCCTTCCCCTTCCCTCGTCTGGGCCGCGCGGGCCGCGGGCGGGACACGGCCCGGGGAGGGGAAGGCGAGCGCCGCCTCTCCGGGGGGCCTCGGCGGACTCGCGGCGCCCCGGCCCGCACACGCACCGACGCACACCCGCCGGCCGCTGAAGGACGTTTCTTAGACGCCGGCAGAACGCACATCCCGGCCGCCAGGATGAGGGCGGCGGGGGGCGGCCGGGGGGGGGGCGGGGGGGGGCGAGTTTAATCATCGTCAGCTTTCTAACGTGCACTTTGTGCCAAAAAACATCTCGGCGTTGTGCAGATTGATCACAGCTAGAGCAAACTTTGCACGGGAGGAAGGCACCGGTTTCAAGCATACTCCCCGAGCACTGAGAAAACCCCAGTCGTCGAGGACTTGCTTGGCCGAACTACAGGTTTGAATCATCCCTCCTCCTCCTCTTCCTTCCCCGAAGTGGAGGGGCCGGGGCCGAGAAACGGCTTCACTGCATCCAGAGGTCAGAATTAAATTCCTTTGAAAATATGTAGCCTTGGAATGACATCGTTTTATTTTCTTTGATGCACAGCCTGCGCTTAAGTTTAATGTATGAATTGTCACAATAATTAAAAAAGAGTCGGGGGAGCTGTGACGTGGGAGACGATGGCCCAAGTAGCCACAGCTGTGCCGAAAATGTGATTAGGCTTATTATTCACGTGGACCCTGCTTTTTAACGGTAGGGCCACCGCACCTGCAGTTCTGTGTATTGATTGGGTCCAAACCCCTGACCGTTTTCAGGCCCTTAGAAAGCAGATTTCAACTCATTTCTAGATTTGTATGATTCTCTGCCTCATTTTGGTGAGAAAAGTCTTGCCTGATAAACACTTCTACTATACTATTTTATAGTAAATACTCTGCAGAATTCTAGACACATGGTTCATCTGGAATTTTCTAGTGGGAGACAGATTACTTCTCTAGAGCGTAAATCAAAGTAAAGACTATCTAATGACTACCCATATATATAAATGCATGTTATCTAAGAAGGCTCATCTTTAAATGATTTGATTAAGGTGTGGAGCATGTTCCCTTATTCTGTAAACATCACTGTAACATCATCCTATAGTTTGTAGAAACTGATTACACAACGGATAATGACGACCAAATGTGCATTCTGAGCAACTGAGGATCATCACAAGAATTCTCCAGAAATGAGCCAAAGTTCCAATGTGTTTTCCTGTATCATGGAGAGAGGAGAAAACCTAGTTGCTAATTTCAGAGTCATTACCCATACAAATCCATTCACACACTTACCGCTTTGGACAACTGACAGACCAGCAATTGCCAAACAATTGTATTCACACAGTGCATTTTTGGCTGTGCCCCCACTCTGGCCAACAGCAGAAGTGATTCCACATCAAGTAACCTGTAATTTACATTCCCCTGATTGGTTCCAGATCTGTCTGTTTTTGATGTTAGCATACAAACAATTTATGCGAGGCAAGATGTGTCTATTTGGGGTCCAGTGCCTTTCTAGAGTCCTCATTATAAAGATGGGGAATGTGTTGGGCTGCAGAGCAGCCCTTGGAGAAGGTGGAAGAATTGACAGAACCAAAGGATTCCACAGCCTCTTATTTCCTCCAGTGGGTTTGTATGGCAATTGGAATAAAACCTTCCTTGTCTTTTTTTTTTTTTGTATCTTGCAAGACCTTAATGATCTGTACCTGCTGGACTTTTCAACTATTCTTTTCTGTTCCTCTCATGAATACACTAAAGTCTCACTGGCTTTCTTTCTCTGCACCTTGCCAAGCTCCTTCCTGCTCTTTGTCCTGCTGTACTCTCTCCCTGGAATATTCTCCCGTTTTCCAATGGTTCCTTCTTATCTATCCCAGTTTAGCTCTAACTTCACTTCTTTAGATTCTAATTTAACTAGCTCTTAGCTCACTTCCTGAAACACCCCTCACACTTTGTCCCATTACTTATTTTTCTTTATATGCCTTAGAAGTATCTTAAATTACCTTGTTTGTGTGCTTACTATTTTTCTGCAACTGAAATGTAAGCTCCATGGGGGCAAGAGCTGTATCTATCTTGTTCATTTACATAGTATCCATAAAACAGTGCCAAGCACAACATAAACTCTCAGAAATATTGTTTGAATTCAGGAAGAAATGTCAAAATCATTACACTATATGGAAGTCACTCTAGGGATCCAGGGAGGAAAAGTGCCATATCTTCTTTCAGAGGTGGAGTAAAAACTGTTGAGTTCCTTTTTAAAGATTTTATGTATTCATGAGAGACATAGGCAGAGGGAGAAGCAGGCTCCCTTCCGGGAACCTGATATGGGACTCAGTCCCAGGACCCTGGGATCAGGACCTGAGCCAAAGCCAGACGGCTCAACCACTGAGCCACCCAGGCACCCCAAAACTGGTTCTTATACCAGTGAACTTCAAAGTGTGGTCTGGGCATCCCTGTATGTCCCTAAGACCCTTTTAAGAGAGCCATGGGGGTCAAAACTATTCTTATTATATACTGAGAAGTTATTTGAGTTATTTGCCTTTCTTCACAATCTGTTACAAATTTACAGCAGAGTTCCCCAAAGGCAACATGACCAATGAACTGAATGGGGAAGTTGAAAAATCTACCTGTCTTGTTATATCAGACATTAAAGAGATTTGCCAAAAAAAGTAAATCAATGCCACTCTTCTCATTTTTTTCTGCTCTTGAAAACAGTTATTTTTCATCTTAAAATATGAGTATGTATTCATTTCCTATCACTATTATAACAAATTACCACCAATTAAGTGGCTTAAAAACAACAGAAATTTATAATTCTGAGGTCAGAAGCCTGAAATGGGTTTCACCAAGCTAAAACTCAAGGGTGTCCACAGGCCTGCTCTCCTTTGTAGAGGCCCAACGAGAGAATCCATTCCCTTACTTTGTCCAGCTTCTAGAGGTAACCCACATTCTTTGGCTCATGGTACCCTTACATCTCTAAAGCCTGTGATCTCTATTTTTTTTTGAGATTATTTATTTATTTATTTATTTATTTATTTATTTATTTATTTATTTATTTATTTATTTATGAGAGACACAGAGAGACAGAGGCAGAGGGAGAAGTAGTCCCCATACAGGGAGCCTGATGTGAAACTGGATCCGGGACTCCAGGATCACGCCCTGGGCCAAAGGCAGGCGCCCAACCTCTGAGCCACCTCATCATTTACAAATGATCTCTAAAGCATTTGTATCACTCTGACACTTCCTTCTTCTTTCATTTATACCTACTCTTGTGATTATATTGGGCCCATCTAGATATCCAGCATAGTCTGCGCCTCTCAAGATGCATCTCCACATCAACTTAATCGCATCCGAACATACAGGTAACAGCCGAAATTAGGATGTGGGCCAGTATTAGGAGCCTTCATTCTGCCTACCACAGTGTTGTAACAAATGATTGGCCTATTATTATTTTAAATGAATTGATCACTATTTAAAAATTTTCAGTTTCAATTTATGCTACAATAAATACCAATAGCTATTGCCCACATAAACCAAAGCTCTTTGCAGTCTTCAATAATTTCTGAGAGGTCATGAGACCAAACAGTTTGAAAATCGCTGGCCTGCACAATAGCTATTTTCCCTTCTTACATGTCTCGAGTTAAACTAGATTGAAATTGTACTAAAATAATTATGCTGGCTCTGTTTCCTTTGCTGTGATTGGTTTAAGGATGGGCATGTTACTTAGTTCTGGCTGAAGAAGGATGAGGGGAAATCATTGAGGGACTTGGAGATAAGATAATTTTATTCATTAAAACAAACAAACAAACAAAAACTGGCAAGAAATAAATCGTCCCTGTTCCGCTCTGAATGTTAGGGTATGAGAACGTGGGGCAGCCTGGGTGGCTCAGCGGGTGGCTCAGCGGTTTAGCGCCGCCGCCTTCAGCCCAGGTCATGATCCCGGAGACTGGGGAATCTAGTCCTGCGTCAGGCTCCCCACATGGAGGGAGCCTGCTTCTCCCTCTGCCTGCGTCTTTGCCTCTCTCTGTCTCTCATGAATAAATAAAATCTTAAAAAAAGGGGGGGGGGTATGAGAACGTGGTATCTGAAACAGCTGCATCCATCTTGTGACCAGGAGGGAGTCCACACACACACACACACACACACACACACACACACCTGGGATGGCAAAGTTGGAAGGTGGAAAGCAAATGAGCTCTTGATTTTGTTTTTGACATGCTGAATTAACCAACCCCAGGTGGCTTGAGACTCGTTATGTGATGTAATTCATCCCTTTATTATTTAGGCCACTTTGAGGTTGCTTTCCTATTACTTGCCGCTTAAAGCTTCAAAGCTGCAGAAGCAGGAAATGCTGACACTCATAGTTGAAGGTTACTGGTGACCCTTCCAAGAAATGGTTTACCATCCAACCAGTTAGTTTTGTTTGTAGTTGTGGCTGGGTTATAAGTGTGTGTTCTTGGCGGGGTCTGCCGCTAATGAGGAGTCATTTTTCTGGATTAAGTATATGTAAGTTTATTTGCATAGTATATTTTATACATATCCTATGAGTTTTGTTCTAAGGAATACCATGTTTTAGAAACCAAGTAAGTCCTTAAATTAAAATTTTCAACGTGTGATTTTGTGCAACGCTGTTAATCTTGCTTGGAGATTCTGAATATTATGTTATTCAAATACTGCCCAATACATTCACAATGGACTACAGTTCTTTGTAAATTCTTTAAGAAATGCAAAGAAAAGGAAATAAGAATATTGTGGTAAGAAAATCTGAGCATAAAGAAGAAACTTAGTTTCAATGTCAGACACAAAATTAGGGCAGACAAAATATTTTCACCCTCAAAAAAATGAGTTTATGTGGAATAACATAAACTCGAGGGTACTTTCAGCCTCAAGATTAACAGTTCACCCAATGTTAACATAAAATGAAAGAAATTTTTCTGTAAGAAGTTTAGTCATGAAGCAGATCAGGACTATCAGATAAGGCAATTATTATTGTATTCTAAGTTTTAAAATTTCATTTTAACAATAGTAATTTGTGAACATTAAGTATTTGTTGTTTGATATCATAGTTTTTAATGTGTTTTATTTAGGATGTATTTTGATGTTTCTTTTTTTCAGTGTTTTCAATTATTAAATCCCCTCATGAGGTAGACTTAATTTTACATGTTATTTAAATGTATAATATTCTTACAAATATATTCATAATACTAATAAACCATGCATTTCTTTTTTTTAATTTTTATTTATTTATGATAGTCACACAGAGAGAGAGAGAGGCAGAGACACAGGCAGAGGGAGAAGCAGGCTCCATGCACCGGGAGCCTGACATGGGATTCGATCCCGGGTCTCCAGGATCGCGCCCTGGGCCATAGGCATGTGCCAAACCGCTGCGCCACCCAGGGATCCCTAAACCATGCATTGATTATTTTTTACAGAAAACTTATAACGCTATCACAGAAAAAGGATCCACTATATATGATTATGGTCACTATTGTTACTTAATAATATACAAGTGAAGGGTTATATGATTATAGAATAACTTATAATTTGGGGAAATCTTAAGAACTTCTGTTCTCCTTCCTGAATTCAAGGATTAGTATCTGTCAGGAATTTGAAAACATAAGATCTACATTTATCTTTTTTTTTTTTTGAGATTTTATTTATTTATTCATGAGACACACAGAGAGAGAGGCAGAGATACAGGCAGAGCCAGAAGCAGGCTCCCTACAGGGAGCTCTATGTGGGACTGAATCCCAGGACCTGGGATCACACCCCAAGCCAAAGGCAGATACTCAATCATTGAGCCACCCAGGAGTCCCCCAAAGTATTTCTAAATTGTTCAATCTTAAAATATTTTTCAAATTCTGCATTTTTTTATAGATATCCATTAATCATTTTGTGGATAAAAGCCCCACAAATATTAATCCCAACCTTCATTCTCTTTGACTCTCAGATGCATTTGATATTTTTGGTCAACTGCTTTACAGAACTCTCCCTTCCGGTGATTTCTTCCATATTCTCCCTCATCACAGCCTCTCCCCACTGCTTCACATGCTCACTCCTTCCTATACACAATGTGGGAGTTGCCCAAAAGGTCAAACTTCCCAGCCTTTCTCCTGTTTTTATTGTGGTGGTCTTCAGTGTCTGAACCATCCCAACTGCAACATGATCTCTATAATCATTTCTATTCCCCTGGCCCAGTTCTGCTTCCTTTGCTTATACTGTCTACACAGATCTTGTAAGTTGAATGCTCAACAAATAGCTTATCTTCACCTCCAGCTTAACCTGACACTGAAACCATCAACAACTCTTCATTTTTCTGTCTTTGCTATTCTTTCATTCACTCAAGGGCAAACCTCTTTGAACCATTTTTTCCCTGCCTTCATTTTCCATATCAAGTCATTTACAAAATCACATAGAAGTTCCTTCCATTTACTCCTCATGTTTGTCCATTCCTGCCTCATTCATATGACCACCATTTTTTGAAGTTAACAAGTGCAAGAATTTTTCAGTTATACTCCTTATGTCCACCTTCCTCTCATTCTAATCCATTTGCTGTCAGATTCTAACTTCTTTAACTCTATTTTTATTGCATGTCTCTCCCTTGTATAATAGATGGCTAAATAAATAACACCCTGTTTTCTACCATATTAAGCCAAATTGTAATGTTTGCTTTCAAAGCTTACCTTTATTCAACTCTCACACTTAGTTTAGTGCCTGGTAGTTGATCAACAAATCATGCTGAATGAATGAATGACTTACCCTATCTACACAATGCTTTTTCCTACATAAACCTGCTGCTCTACTAAGATAGAGTTCCCCTCAAACATGCATGATCATCTCTACATTTTTCTCCTGACTTTCTAAATGGATGCATACCTTCCACTTTTACCTACTCATATCTGTGCCAATTTGCTTCCACCAAAGGTCATTTGAAATCGCTCAGAAGAAGAGGCACAACTACATTAAGATCATTTATGATTATAGTTAAAATTTAACTATAGTTAAAATTATAGTTAAATTTACTAATATATCTACCATGTGTTAGGTTCTTTATCATCTTCTTTGCATATTTATTGAATCTTCACAACATACTCTAGAGTTAGACATTATCTTCCCTACCATATGAATGAGAAAGAGGCTCAGAAGCTTTGAATAGCTTGCCTAAGGACACACAGCATATAAGTGTTAAAGTGAAGACTGCATCTCCGGTTTATCTTCTAGCCCTTAAATACCACCCATCTTTCAAGGATTTGATCAGCTGCCACATCCTTCAAGGAAACTTCCTTTATTTCTGTGGCTTTCTTTTTCCTCTCAGCATCAAAAGCATCTATAGTCTGGATCATTGATTGATCACCTAATTGCATGCTGTTGTGTGTTTATGGTGGTTTTATATATGTCTATCTTCTTAATGAGAAAGGAAGCTCATTGAGGACAGAAACCCTAATGATTACACATTCTCAACCCCTCACCATCCCTGGTAGAGTGACAGGCACATAAACAAAGTGTTTAATGAAATAACTTATGAAAATATCTTAGACATGAAATAATTTCAAGTGAAAAGCATATTTCTATAGGAATTAAAGTCCTCTTATCACAGATTCTGAAAGTACATGTGACTCCAGTTGTGTCTGGTTACTTAGACATTAGGGCCAGGCCACTTTCTATTTGCTTTATTTTAATTGCATACTGTTTTGATGCATTCACTTGTTGCTTCACTCATGTACTATGTCAGCTGCTAAAGTAGGAAGAGTCTTTGTTAAAGCCTCATTGCTTCTGAGTTATGTGGATAATTGCCCTGTAATTGTGTCAGACAGAGCCCCCCCTTTATGTATCTTTGCTCATCTCCTATGTTCTCTGTGCTGTGTAGCCATCTCACCTCTCTCCTACCAAAAGAATATGTCTCATTTATGTACCACATACTTCTTGCTCCATCCATATATAATTGTTTAGTGCTTGTCCTGAAAATACTTTAAAAATGTGCCTTGGAGGGACGCCTGGGTGGTTCAGTCAGTTAAGTGTCTGCCTTTGGGTTAGGTCATGATCCCATGGTCCTGGAACTGAGCCCCACATTGAGCTACCTGCTCAGCATGGAGTCTACTTCTCTCTCTCCCTCTGCCCTTCTCCCAGCTTCTACGGTCTCTCACTCACTCTCTTTCTCTCTCAAATAAATACTCTTTAAAATAAAAATAATATAAGATAAAAATGTGCCTGGTTAGTTAAATTTTAAGGTCCTCATTCTTATGCTACAATTATCTTCTCATTTGCCTTATATAAACAAAGGCATTATTTTGCTGGACTAATGCTATTCATTTATATAAAATTATGAATCAAATTGCCTAGCCTAAAAAAAGTGCAGCATGTGGGCAGCCTGGGTGGCTCAGCTGTTTAGTGCCGCCTTCAGCCCAGGGCCTGATCCTGGAGAACCGGGATCGAGTCCCATGTCAGGCTCCCTCCATGAAGCCTGCTTCTCCCTCTGCCTGTGTCTCTGCCCCCCTCTCTCTCTGTGTCTCTCATGAATAAATAAATAAAATCTTAAAAAAAAAATGCGGGGACCCCTGGGTGGCTCAGCGGTTTGGCGCCTGCCTTTGGCCCAGGGAGCGATCCTGGGGTCCCGGGATCGAGTCCTGCGTCGGGCTCCCAGCATGGAGCTCTTCTTCCTCTGCCTGTGTCTCTGCCCCTCTCTCTCTCTCTCTCTCTCTCTCTCTCTCTCTCTATCATGAATGAATGAATGAATGAATGAATAAATAAAAAATAAATCTTTTTTTTTAAAAAAGTGCAATATGCTGAATCTCTACCCAAATTACCAACAAAGGTAAACACCTTCCAAGTTTGATTTTGTAGCCAAATAAAACTCAGTGGAAGTAATTTACATTGAAGTCCATCAAGACAACAAGTAGAAGACTGATGACCCTTTTGATAAAGTTGATGAAATTAAAATGCTGTAGGGCTTTCAGCCAGGTGTAAAAAGGCCAAAGGTTGAGCAGAAAACATAGTTTACCAAGGATGGCTTTATTTACCTTCCATTGAGCTACTATATCTTCTGGGGACCGGAAAATAGGAAGTAAACTCACTACCTACAAAGCACATTATCACTTCATTTACCCACATTATCACTTCATTTTATCAACAACCCTGTATATAGTTATTCCCATTTTACAGGAAGAGAATTTAAAGTTCAGAGAGAATAAATAACTTTGCAGAGGCCTCAGGGCACAAAAATAGAAAACCCAGAATTATAGCAAATCTACCAATTTCCATGTCAATGCTTTATCTGCTAAGAGGCATGTGTACTGATTGACCATATGGTCTCACACTCTGACTCTTCTATCACCAAGACTTTAGGGAAGTCCCAGTCACTTAGTTACATAGCATTAATGTGCACACCAGCCTGTAAACAGGACTGAGCAGTTGTATGGCCGTCTATCTACTTTATACATAGTTAAGTATACCGTGTACTTTTCCAAATGTAGCTTTATATTATGGCCCTCTTATTTCCAAGTTTATAATGGAGAAATAGAACTTTCATGCATCTTTAGCTTAGAAATGGTTAACGTTCTTCCAAAGATTTTAGTACAACAGGCATAAACAATGTTATTATTTAGATTTTTTTTTTTTTCATTTTGAGAAGTGCCTTCTGGTATAGCAGGCAAAAGCAATCTGGTGGCTTTTTGTGATTGCTATTCACACTTGGTAATGAATAAAAATTCCTTTGGCTCTTTTGGAAGAGTCAGAAGGGAGTCATTGGTTTAGTAGAGTTGTGGCCTAAAAACACCAAGCCAACTCATCAGAGCTGCTGATCTCGTGCCCTTCCTCTGGCAAACCATGTGTCGGATGTGGTAGGAAAAAAAATCTCTCTTTCAGCAGCAGAATGTGTGCAAGCTACACCCTGAATTATCCCATGATGACCTTGCAAATGCAACACATGCCCTTGTGACCACAAGGCACAACAACTGTAATTTCCTCTGCTTTTCATCAGAGTTCTGCTGCTGCCTGCAGCAGGCACAGCATATATGGGTACAGCTGTGCTCTGAAACCTACAATACCTGCCCTCCATACTTTACTACCTATATGTAAAAGATTGTCGAATAGGAAGCTGGCCCCACAGCTTATGCAAACTCTAAGTTCATCTTCTGGGTGAACTATGAAGTCTGGCTAATGTTAACTATACAGCCAACCAACATTTGGGGTATATTACCTAATGCACTTGCTGAAGTCATTCCAAAGATCATTATTAGGCAATTTCTCTGAGCAAACCATAGGTTAAAGAGACACTTCCTCTGTGACATCATTGATGGTTCTTTCTTTCTTTTTTTTTTTTAATTTAAATTCAATTTGGATGGGTATTTCGTTTACTCAACACATATATATTTAGCACTTACTAGATGCCAGCCGCTACTCTATGTACTGAGAATGAAGCCCTGACCAGAATAAAAAAGGCCACTAGTTACCCTGACCTTACTATCTAGCGGTGGAGATACAATGAACAAGGTGCAGATGAGAGTTTGAATGCTTTAATAACAATGCTTTAATAACAATGAAATAGGATGCTGTGATCCAAGACTAGGAGTGGGATGTTGGTGGTGGATAACCGGTTATATGTTTTACATTGGATAGTCAAAGACTTCTCTGACAGGTGATATTCTGCTGAGATTAGAACCATGATAAACTTTGTAAAGATCAGTGGGGGAACGTCTGCCTTTGGCTCAGGTGTGATCCCAGGGTCCTGGGATTGAGTCCCGTATTGGGCTCCCCGTGAGAAGCCTGCCTCTCCCTCTGCTGTTGAGTCTCTGCCTCTGTGTGTGTGTGTGTCTCTCTCATGAATAAATAAATAAAATCTTAAAAAATAAAAAGATAAGTGGGAAGCCCCTCCTATCACAGGCCCTAAGGTGGGAAAGAGGTGAGAAAGGAATTTAAAGAAGGTTAGTGTGGTTGGTGTGTCCTGAGGGAAGGGAAATAGTGGAAAGGCTTTTTTTTTTTTTTTTAAAGATTTTATCCATTTATTCATGAGAGACAAACAGAGAGAGAGAGAGAGGCAGAGACACAGGCAGAGGAAGAAGCAGGCCCCATGCAAGAAGCTTGACATAGGACTCCATCCCTGGACTCCAGGATTGCACCCTGGGCCGAAGGCAGGTGCTAAACCGCTGACCCACCCAGGGATCCCCATGGAAAGACTTGAAGTAGGAGTGAGAGGCTAGGCAGAGGGAACCCACATATACATATTCAGTCAAACCTGTACTGTAAGACAAGACCCCAAAATATACATAGTTTTAGATGAGATGAGGTTCACCAACCAGAGAATCCAGTGCTGGATTGGGATGAGGGAGGGCAGGGAACAGACAACCTTGGGTACATGGTGGGAATCCTCAGTGATTTCCCTACTTGTAGACTTATCTAGAGGCCAGAATTTTCAGTCATTGCAAATGCTGATACCAAGTTCACAACTTGATCCCCATCACCTCCTTTGTCATTGGTGTCATTTTAAAGTCCCAGCATCTCGTAAAGATTCAAATGATGACATCCTTTTAAAAATATTATATTGGCTTATTATTTCATTTGCATTATACTCAGTAAAAGATGGACATGCAAGACGATATTACCCATAGATGCAAAGTGGCTTGACATGTAAAATAAATATCCCCAAACTCCATTAAATGTTTGCTCACCACATAATTTCTAAACCATACTGAGAAAAGCTCACTCAAACTTCTGTGACACCATTGGCCCTTACTCTGACTCTCCAAATGGCTCTCTTGAAGCCTCCCTGTGTGCCTTCATCCTCCCAGAGCTAGTGAATATCCCCTCCAAGGAACGCTGTGTGGCCTCATCAGCAAAAAAGTGGCATACCTGTGGTTTGGTACGGAGTGAACTGGGCCAGGAATCTGGGGAGCAAGACTTTATTCCCATCATTGCCAGTCACTCTGGGATCTCAAGCTAATCAAATCGTCTCTGTACTTTAATTTATACCCATGCAAAATGGAAAACATAATACTGTAGTGGTGCTCTAAACACAGCCAAATCTGATGGGAACAAAACACTTAGGGTATTTCATTTTTTTGAAGCTCAAAGACATGACCAGGAAACCTCCAGTCACAGAGACTGAGAGCTCTTAAGGAAGCCTAACACCAAATAAAATGGGGAGAGTTTTGCTCTGTTCTAGATATGGACAATTAGATCTGGCCAATGTCTCTTCCTGTGGCAGGATGTGATAAACAGAATGTTGAAAGAAAACTAACCAAAGGCTAGATTGCATGAATATCACATACAGAAAGGCTAACCATTCACCTATTTAAGCTATAATATCACATTAAAATACAGCAGAGTTTGATGTTGCTTAAACTATTAGCAGCTTGAACTCTGTTAAATGGCACATTCTCCCACAATGGAAGGTTTCATTTTAACGCCAGTTCAAGGAAGTTTATCAAATCCTGACTTTGAGTAGGCCATTTTTACTCCCACTGAGGGGCAATTATAATGTAGATGCTTACAATGTAGTAGGAAGATAAGCACAGTGAGGTGAGGCAAGAAAAATGCCATCAAAAAAACCCAAGTACTCATAGAAAATGTAGGGAAAACTTTCTGGTTGGAGAAATAACTAGGAAGTGGTACTTAAAAATAGAACTGGAAAATAAATAATAAATAGATATAGATAGATAGATAGATAGATAGATAGATAGATAGATAGATAGATAGATAGATAGAACTGGAAAGATCCCAGTAGGCAGAGGGCACAAATTCCAGGTAGAAGAAAATGAATGTGCAAAGAAAGTGTGTAAAAAACAAGAAATACTGATTTGAGATGGGGGAAGGACAAGTAGTATATCATAAGAGCAGTTGATCTCAACCTGGCTGGCTGCATAACTGAATTAACTGAGAAGGTTTTATTTTATTTTTTTTTTAAGGATTTATTTATTTATGATAGAGAGGCAGGCTCCATGCCTGGAGCCCGATACGGGGCTTGATCCTGGGACTCCAGGATCTCACCCTGGGCCAAAGGCAGGCGCCAAACCGCTGAGCCACCCAGGGATCCCCCTACTGAGAAGGTTTTAATAAATACACAGATTTCTGGGCTCCTTCCCAGACCTTATGAATGAGAATTTTTGAGAGTGGAGATCTAGATTAGCATGCTTTTCTTGTTTCTCCTCCCAGTTCTCCAAGTGATTATAATTTGCCACTAGGTTTGAAAACCACTACAGTAAGTTTTACCATACTCAGAAGAACCTTGCCATGGTTGGCCATGTTGTAGAATGGTGTTTTCCAAACTTAGTTTTGAAAATCAAGTTAGTGAATCTCACTACCTACTTGTTAAAAAAATTCCAAAATATCAGAATATGTTGTATGCTGTAAGGGTAGGAACATTTTGTAAAAGATATATTTCTGTTGTTTGAGTGTTTGTTTATATATATGTGTTTGTGTTCTGGTCCTTTTTTTTTTAAGATTTTATTTATTCACAGAGACACAGAGAAAGAGGCAGAGACATAGGCACAGGTGCCTCTGTGTTCTAGTTCTTTATGTAAAATGCAATTTCTTACTGATTTCTTCAATCAAAATAAAGATCCAAGGGATGCCTGGGTGGCTCAGTGGTTGAGCATCTGCCTTCAGCTCAGGACGTGATCCGGAGGTCCTGGGATCAAGTCCCTCATTGGGCTCTTCTCAGGGAGCCTGCTTCTCCCTCTGACTATGTCTCTGCCTCTCTCTCGGTGTGTCTCTCATGAATAAATAAATTCAATCTTAAAAAAAAGAAAGATCCAATTATAGAGAGCATTGTATATATCTTAATTGGTAATGGGGAGCTATGGAAGTTTTTGAGCTAGGGAATAAATGACATGATCACATTTATACTGTCAAAAATTATTCAGGTAGCAATGTATAAAATGGACTGAAATGAGAAAAATAGGAATGACAGTAATTAGAATCTGTATCACCAATTTTTAAAAATCAGACTGATTAAAATACATATGACTTAAGTTATATTTCTAATTAACATAATTAACATTTTTCTTTATTAGGCCAGTAGGCACATCAGGGTTGATCAGGACTTTGTTATTTATGAACAGCAACTATTACTTAGCCTCTATTAGCGCAAAGACTGTAATTAAGTGATACACTACATTGTGTGAATTCTAGAGGGATAAAGTAAAGGGAAATACCTAGAGATATGTTGTATGCAATTCAAAAAGTGGGTTTTAGTCTAGGATATTCATTAAATGACACACAATGAAAGGATCTGAATAGACATCTCTCCAAAGGGAATGTACAAATGACCAATAAGCACATGAACATCGTTAGTCATCAGGGAAATTCAAATAAAAACCATATTGAACATACACTACAGCATGGGTGAACCTTGAAGACATTATATTAAATAAAATAAGCCAATCTCAAAAGGACAAATGCTACATGGATCCACTTATACAAGGTAGTTAGACTCATAGTAACAGAGTAGAATGGAGGTTCCAAGGGGCTGAGGGGAGAGAGGGGAAATTAGAGTTATTGTTTGATAGGTACAGAGTTTAAGCTTCATAACATGAAAGAGTTTTGTGGACAAACGGTGGTGATGGTCCCATGACAATGTGAATGTACTTAATGCCACTGAGCTGCACACTTAGAAATGGTTAAGATGGTAAATATTGTATTTTTTAGAAGATTTTATTATTTATTTGAGAGAATGAGCAAGAGAGAGAAAGAGCACTTGTGCAAGCTGGAGGAGGAGCAGAGGGAGAGGCAGACTCCCTGCTGAGCAGGGAGGCCAACGTGGGACTTGATCCTGGGATCCTGGTATCAAGACCTGAGCCAAAGGCAGACATTTAACCTACTGAGCCAACCAGGTGCTCCAAGGTAAATTTTGTATGATGTGTATATACCACGACTAAACGTTTCTTTTAAAAAATCACGTTGAGGGGGTCCCTGGGTGGCTCCGCGGTTTAGCACCTGCCTTCTGCCCAGGGCATGATCCTGGAGTCCCGGGATCGAGTCCCACATTGGGCTCCCTGCGTGGAGCCTGCTTCTCCCTCTGCCTGTGCCTCTGCCTGTGTGTGTGTGTCTCACAAATAATAAAATCTTTAAAAATTAAAATTAAAAAAAAAATCACGTTGAGACGCTACTTCAAGGGTACGTGGGTCGCTCAGTCAGCTAAATGTCTGACTCTTGATTTTTCCTCAGGTCATGATCTTAGGGTGGTGAGATTGAGCCTGCGTCAGACTCCACCCTGGGCCTGGAACCTGCTTAAGATTGTCTTTCTCCTTCTCTTTCTGTCTCCCTCCCCCAACTTGCGTGCTCTCTTCCTTTCTCTCTCTCTCTCTCTCTCAAAAAAAAAAAAAAAAAAAAAAAGGAAAAAATGGTACTACTTCACATTCACTAGACTGGTGTTCATCAAAAGACATAATAACAGATGTAGATGTAGAGAACTCAACTCTCATCAACTGCTAGTGAAAATGTAAAACGGAGTAGCCACTTTGGAAAACAGTTTGGCATTTCTTCAAAAAGTTATATATAAAAGTTAAACAGAGTCCATTCCTAGGTATATGATACTTGAGAGAATTGAAAACTGATGTCCACACAAAAATGTGTAGAGGAGTGGAGGGGAGGGGCAAGATGGCGGAAGAGCAGGGTCCCCAAATCACCTGTCCCCACCAAATTACCTAGATAACCTTCAAACCATCCTGAAAATTTACGAATTCGGCCTGAGATGTAAAGAGAGACCAGCTGGAATGCTACAGTGAGAAGAGTTCGCGCTTCTATCAAGGTAGGAAGACGGGGAAAAAGAAATAAAGAAACAAAAGGCCTCCGAGGGGGAGGGGCCCCGCGAGGAGCCGGGCTGAGGCCGGGGCGAGTGTCCCCAGGACAGGAGAGCCCCGTCCCGGAGGAGCAGGAGCTGCACCAACCTTCCCGGGCGGGCGGAAAGGGGCTCGCAGGGAGTTGGAGCAGGACCCAGGAGGGCGGGGATGCCCTCGGGCTCCCGGGGACACTAACAGACACCTGCGCGCCGGGAGAGTGCCCCGAGCTCCCTAAGGGCTGCAGCGCGCACGGAGGGACCGACCGGAGCAGCTCGGAGGGGCTCGGGAGCGGCTCCAGGGAGGGAGCTGCGGGGCGGGAGCGCGAATCCCACAGCGCAGGCCCCGGAGCACAGGGCGCCGGGACACAGCCCAGGATCCGGCCTCCCCCGGGACAGGCAGAGGCCGGGAGGGCCCAGGACAGCGAGGACGCTCCTGCCCCGAGCTGAGCAGATCAGCGGCCCCGCCCCGGAGCCTCCAGGCCCTGCGGACGGAGAGCCGAGAGCCCCGAGCCCCGTAGTTCCTGCGGAGGCTGAATCCAGGCTTCCAGAGTTGCCATAGCAACTGCGACTGTTCCTCCTGGGGCCCCACGGGGTAAACAACCCCCGCTGAGCCCTGCAGCAGGCAGGGGTAGAGCAGCTCCCCCAAGTGCTAACACCTGAAAATCAGCACAGCAGGCCCCTCCCCCAGAAGACCAGCTAGACGGACCAGTGATACTCCCCCGTGTTCCAATACAACTTGTTTTTGGCCACTCTGCACTGAGCAAAATGACGAGAAGGAAAACCTCACTTCAAAAGAAAGAATCAGAAACAGCCCTCTCTCCCACAGAGTTACAAAATCTGGATTACACTTCAATGTCAGAAAGCCAATTCAGAAGCACTATTCTACAGCTACTGGTGGCTCTAGAAAAAAAGCATTAAGGCCTCACGAGACTTCATGACTGCAGAATTTAGATCCAATCAGGCAGAAATTAAAAATCAATTGAATGAGATGCAATCCAAACTAGAAGTCCTAACGACGAGGATTAACGAGGTGGAAGAACGAGTGAGTGACATAGAAGACAAGTTAATGGCAAAGAGGGAAACTGAGGAAAAAAGAGATAAACAATTAAAGAACCATGAAGACAGATTAAGGCAAATAAATGACACTCTAAGGAAGAAAAACCTACGTTTAATTGGGGTTCCCGAGGGCACCGAAAGGGACAGAGGGCCAGAATATGTATTTGAACAAATCCTAGCTGAAAACTTTCCCAATCTGGGAAGGGAAACAGGCATTCAGATCCAGGAAATAGAGAGATCCCCCCCTAAAATCAATAAAAACCGTTCAACACCTCGACATCTAATAGTGAAGCTTGCAAATTCCAAAGATAAAGAGAAGATCCTTAAAGCAGCAAGAGACAAGAAGTCCCTGACTTTCATGGGGAGGAATATTAGGGTAACAGCAGACCTCTCCACAGAGACCTGGCAGGCCAGAAAGGGCTGGCAGGATATATTCAGGGTCCTAAATGAGAAGAACATGCAACCAAGAATACTTTATCCAGCAAGGCTCTCATTCAAAATGGAAGGAGAGATAAAGAGCTTCCAAGACAGGCAGGAACTGAAAGAATATGTGACCTCCAAACAAGCTCTGCAAGAAATTTTAAGGGGGACTCTTAAAACTCCCCTTTAAAAAGAAGTTCAAGTAACTCTGAACGTGAATGGGCTTAATGACCCCATCAAAAGGCGCAGAGTTTCAGACTGGATAAAAAAACAGGACCCATCTATTTGCTGTCTACAAGAGACTCATTTTAGACAGAAGGACACCTACAACCTGAAAATAAAAGGTTGGAGAACCATTTACCATTCAAATGGTTCTCAAAATATACCCTAAAAACTACAGAACACTTCTGAAAGAAATTGAGGAAGACACAAAGAGATGGAAAAATATTCCATGCTCATGGATTGGCAGAATTAATATTGTGAAAATGTCAATGTTACCCAGGGCAATTTACACGTATAATGCAATCCCTATCAAAATACCATGGACTTTCTTCAGAGACTTAGAACAAACTATTTTAAGATTTGTGTGGAATCAGAAAAGACCCCAAACAGCCAGGGGAATTTTAAAAAAAGAAAACCATATCTGGGGGCATCACAATGCCAGATTTCAGGTTGTACTACAAAGCTGTGTTCATCAAGACAGTGTGGTACTGGCACAAAAACAGACATATAGATCAATGGAACAGAACAGAGAACCCAGAAGTGGACCCTGAACTTTATGCTCAACTAATATACGATAAAGGAGGAAAGACGATCCACTAGAAGAAAGACAGTCTCTTCAATAAATGGTGCTGGGAAAATTGGACATCCACATGCAGAAGAATGAAACTGGACCACTCTCTTGCACCATACACAAAGATAAACTCAAAATAGATGAAAGATCTAAATGTGAGACAAGATTCCATCAAAATCCCAGAGAAGAACTCAGGCAACACCCTTTTTGAACTTGGCCACAGTAACCGGAGAAGGACAAACAGTGTATGTTCTCATTCATTTGGGGAATATGAATAATAGCGAAAGGGAATATAAGGGAAGGGAGAAGAAATGTGTGAGAAATATCAGAAAGGGAGACAGAACATAAAGACTTCTAACTCTGGGAAATGAACTAGGGGTGGTGGAGGGGGAGGAGGGTGGGGGGTGGGGGTGAATGGGTGACGGGCACTGAGGGGTACACTTGACGGGATGAGCACTGGGTGTTATTCTGTATGTTGGTAAATTGAACACCAATAAAAATTAATTTATAAAAAAATGTGTAGAGGATTATTCATAGCAGCATCATTCATAATAGAAAGTGGAAACAACTGATGAAACAACTGATGAATAAAAGACTTAATATCCATAGAATGAAATACTATTCAGTCATAAAAAGGAATGTAGTACTAAAAAATACTACAGAATGGATGAATCTTAAAAACATTGTGCTAAGTGAAAGAAGCAAGACTCCATTTGTATGATGTATCCGTAATGGACAAATCCATATTGACAGAAAGAAATGATTGACAAGAGCTGGGGAAAGATGGGAATAATGGTTAGTACTAATGAGTATGATTTCTTTTTGGTGTGATGAAAATATTCTGGAACTAGATATTCGTATTGGCTGCACAACCTTTGAATATACTAAAAACGACAGAATTGTGTGCTTGAAAAGAGTGGATTTTATCTCAGCTTAACAATGGAATACACTTCATATGCTAATTCACACATAGGCCCTTGGGCATTCTAACTAAGCACACATGTTACCTGAAAACCAGACTTGGTCATTTCCCAATAACGTGGTCAAATGAAACAGATTACGTAACTGCTCTGTGGGATAGTTTCCTCATCTGGAAAATGGAGGCAATGATACTGCCTACTTCCTCATAGGGTTAGGCTTTGTGACGATTAATGAAGAAATCCAAGGAAATACTTTAGCACAATGTATAGCACATAGAGCTCAATATTAGCTTGTATTCTTTTTCTTAAATACCAGTTCAGGTAATTTCAGAAGTGCTGAAAGACATAGAACACTGTATGAATCAGGAGGTCATGAGGCAATTAAGGATGGGAAAGCAGGTTCAATACCTTGTCAGTAAAAGGGGATATTGTAGGTAAACCAAGCTCTTTAACATTCCCTCTGTTCCCCAAGCCTGTTTTCTTCTTCATAGCACCTATTATCTTTCAACATTAAATGTTTGTTATTTGTCTCTCTCTCCCCAGGAAAATGTAAACATTATCAGTGTAGAACTTTAGTTTTGTTCAGTGCTCTTCCTGGCACCTAGAAAACAAGGCAGGGCCCATAGTAGGTGCTCAACAGGTATTTGTGAGGGTACAGAATAAAGGAATGTGAGAAGGCAACTGGGGAGACCACTATTGAGATGATGTGGGGTCTTAGTTCCTGTTTAAATCTGGGGCAGGTGTCTTATCAACAATTCCAGAGCTGAGTCTGGGAAGCTGGAGCTTTACCAGTTTATCACAGGCTTTGCCATGGACTAAATTGTGTCCTAAAGTTCGTATGTTGAAGTCTTAACCCCCAATATAATGATATTTATAGATGGAATTCATGGGAGGTAATTAGGTTAGAGGAGATCATAGGGTGAGGCTCTCATGAAGGGATTAGTGACTTCATATGAAGGGCAAGAAAGAAGAGATAGCTCTCTGCCTTGTGAGAAGACAGAAACGGTAGCCATCTGCAAGCTAAGAAGAGAGTTCTCACCAGGAATTGAATTGGTCAACACCTTGCTCATAGACTTCTAGCCTCTAGAACTTTGAGAAACAAATATCTGTTGTTTAAGCTACCCAGTCTGTGGTATTTTGTTTTAGTAGCCTGAGCAGATGAAGACAGCTTTCCTTTTCTCTCATGGAGACCTTTGAGTGTGTGTTGGACGGGGAGGTGGTGAACACTGCCTTTTAAACTCCTATACTTACTTTCAGAGACAGTAGAAAAAAGTGATAAAACCTATTGTACTCCCAGGTCTTCCAGAGGGGAATGGATATAAATGCTAGGAAATTTTAGATTTTCCATCTTGCTAGGATTGGCTCTGCTATCTTCCACACTAGTGCACTAGCACTTCCATTTCTAGTGCTTAATAATTACAAAATTTGAAGCTATTTTGGTGCCATACATCTGGGTAAACGTTTTAGCTGCTCTGTTTGGCTACTGAAAGGTTTCATCTGGAACTAGAAAACTGGGGTTCCCAGACCCAATTTTGAACCCTATTTGCTACATGACTATAAACAAGTTATATAGGCCAGACACTTGATTTTCCAGATCATCACCAGCAAGTTTAGTAAAACCAAACTCACTGTTGTTCACATAACCCAGAACATATACAATATATTCTGAATATATTTTGTTGACTTTAAGGTATAGTAGAAAAGTAAGTTGTAATAATAATTACTAAAGTTGGGGCACCTGGCTGGCTCAGTTGTAAGAGTAGGCAACTCTTGATCTTGGGGTTGTGAGTTCGATCACCACAGTGGGTTTAGAGATTAATTAAAAATAAAATCTTTGGGGGCACCTGGGTGCCTCCCCCCCCCCCCAGTTGGTGAAGCATCTGCCTTCAGCTCAGGTCGTGATCTTGGGGTCCTGGGATCAAGCTCTGTGTTGGATTCCCTGCTCAGCATGGAGTCTGCTTCTCCCTCTCCCTCTGCCCCTCCTCCTACTCATGCTCTCTCTCTCTCTCTCTCAAATGAAAAAAATAAATAAAAATAAAATAATAAAATATTTTTTAAAAATTGCTAAAGTTAGGGACACCTAGGTGTCTCAGTCAGTGGGCATCCAACTTTTGGTTTTGACTTGGGTCACACTCTTGGAGTTCTGGGATCGAGTCCCATATCAGCTCCACTTGCTCAGCACAAAGTTTGCTTATTTCCCATTCCTTTCCCCTTCCCTCCACTCAAGTGGTAATGCTCTCTGTCTCTCAAATAAATAAAATATTTTTAAAAAATACTTAAGTCAATAATAGGCATTTGATAACACCTGCCAAGGGTATGGGAACAGGCATATTTACACACTATTTTTTTAGTTTATTTATTTAATCAATCTTTACACCCAACTTGGGGCTTTGACTCACAACCCTAAGACCAAGAGTCACATGTTCTACCAACTGAGCCAGCCAGACACCACTTCATTCACATACTTCTGACAGAAATGTAAATTGGTTCAGCTGCTACAGAAGGCAATTTGACAATATTTATCAAAATCACAAATGTACATATTTTTTGAACTTCTAGGAAATCCTGGGTATACTTTCCACTTGAGGAAAGTAACAGTACTTCATAGTAGCTTTATTTGTAATGGCAAAAGATAGGAAGCAATGTTAAATGTTCATTCAGTAGGGTAATGATTAAATAAGTGTGGTATAGCTATACCATGGAATATGATTTGGATCTATAAAAGAATGAAATACTGAAATTGAGTAAGATACAAAAAGGGGAAAAGGCAAGGTGAGGAATATTATATACCTTTTATATAAAGAAAGGGGGAAAGGGAATATCTCCTTGTATTCACGTGTATATGGATAACATGTCTCTAGAAGAGCACACAGGTAATTGATGGCACCATTTGCCAGTGAGGGAGAAATGAGTGAGAGGAAGCATTTCAACTAGATACATTACTTATATCTTTTGAGTTAGGAATCCTTAAATGAATAACCTATTCTGAAAACAATTTAAATGATAAATAAATTACATGGTCAACTTCATTCTGAAAAGACTTATTTCCAGATGATCTGTGAATCAAACCTAGTGTTTTAATGTATAAGCAATGTGCAATAACAGAAAATAATATAAATTTATTCTAAATATGGAACACGTCTAAATTGCTATACACTTAACACCTTCTCTAGAATACTGTACCATAACTTTGGAACCCATTGCCTTTTTTTTTTCAATTTATTTATTTATGATAGTCACAGAGAGAGAGAGAGAGGCAGAGACACAGGCAGAGGGAGAAGCAGGCTCCATGCACCGGGAGCCCGATATGGGATTCGATCCCGGGTCTCCAGGATCGCGCCCCAAGCCAAAGGCAGGCGCCAAACCGCTGCGCCACCCAGGGATCCCTGCCTTTTTTTTTTAAGATTTTTTTATTTATGTATTCATGAAAGACAGAGAGAGAGAGGCAGACATAGGTAGAGGGAGAACCAGGCTTCCTGCAAGGAACCCAATGTGGGACTGGATCCCGGACCCTGGGATCATGCCCTGAGCCAAAGGCAGATGCTCAACCACTGAGCCACCCAAGCATCCCTGGAACCCATTGCTTTTTATGAGAATATGTTCTTTAAAAGATTAAAGAAGAAAGTGCCTTCCGGCTTAAAATTTTAAAGCTACAATAAAAATGGACTTAGACATTGGGAAGCAAAGTTAATTAGTTCCTCTTTGTTTCCAGTGTTCTCTGATTACCTCCCTCTAGCAATTCTTTTTAAGGTTTATTTATTTATTTAACTAATCTCCACACCTAACATGGGGCTAGAACTCTTGACCCTGAAATCAAGAGTCACAAGCTTTTCCAACTGAGCCAGCCAGGCACTCCCTTCTAGCAATTTTTAAAGAATAAATCACAGGACACTATTTTAAAACTAAATATTAAGTCAAATAGAGGCCGACTATTTTTTTTTTTTAAGATTTTATTTGAGAGAGAGAGCACACACAGGCAGGTGGGAGGGGTAGAGGGAGAGGGAGAAGCAGACCCCCTTCTGAGTGGGGAGCATGATGTGGGGCTTGATCCCAGGACCCTGAGATCATGACCTGAGCTGAAGGCAGCTGCTCAACCAACTGAACCACCAAGGTACCCCTAGAGGCCCACTATTTTCAGAATACTAGACTGGAAGCTTTGATAAGAAAATCACGTATGCAAGTTCTTCAACACCTAAAGAACTTTAACATAAGGAAAAGAATTTATACAAACTTCAGGTATGAGAAGAGCTGGGTTTTTATATATAACAAAGAATAGGAATTTTTAAATGCAAAGATAACCCTTGTTAAAGACTCATTTTTACACGGCAAGTGTGGTAAATTGCAACATATGGCACAGACACCATGCATCCTAGTATGTATACACCTTTATAATGTGTCTTTGCCACTTCTTTCATGAAGTTTGTTTCTCCACTCCTGTGAATCTCTGCTGGACTTGTGTCTTGCTTGGATCAGTTGACAATGGCAGAAATGATGGTATGTGATTACACCTCAAGAGGCCTTGCAGCTCCCTCTTTATCCTCTTGAAACTTCACCCTAAAAACACATAGCCTACTGGAGGATGAGAGGCCACATGGAGGAGAAACAAGGTACCCAGCCCACAGCAAGCACTAACTGCCATTCAAAGGAGCAAGGTTATCCACTCAACCCACCTGACCTGTCAGCAGGAAGCTGCTCTAGCACAACTAAATTCAAGAGAAAGCAGCCAAGGAACAGCTCAGCCAATCTGCAGAATTGTAGACAATAATCATTTTGTGTCATTAAGTTTTATGGTTGTTTGTTACCAGGAAAGACTAAGTCAATTAGCACGGTACTTTCATTGTTATGTGGCACAAAGCATACCCTGTGCCAGGCAGGTTCCTTGTTTGTCTTACAACATTGCTGGTATCCCTACACTGTGCCTGTTATGGTCCACCACATACACTGTAGACACTCAATAAATACTTGCTAACTAGCCCCAACACACATATTAGCCTTCAAGTATATTTATGTTTCTGAATGTACTAATTTACTAATTTGCAAACTGCTGAAAATCAACATAATTATCATCAACAATTTGTATTGCTCTCATATCACAAGTGAAACAATAGAACATATAATTGGGATATTGCTCCCTGGCTGCGGTGTATTATAACAACTGTCATAACAATGCTGGTAAGATTATACAGTGAGTTAGCCCTCAAATGTGGGTTAATAAATGAACCAGTGGACTTCTGTAAATGAAACCCTAAGACCATTTTTTAAATTGCCACTAAAATTGTACTGAGCAGAGTCATAATAAACAGATCAATGAATCTTGGCAAGGGACCAGACATCCTTCCACTGATAAACTAATAATCCTTTGCACCTTGTTTACATAGCTGTCTCAATACCAACATCACAAAAACTGATCCAAAATAACAACAATAAATATGCTGCTCAGGAAGAAAAGCAAAAGTAAATGAGGAAACTAGAAAACATCAATATAAAATCTATTATCTCACTGATAAGGAATTTCACAGATGCTACGTTACTTTTTCAAGTTAGCTATCATTCTGATGTCAAATCAGAAGACACTTGGCGTGCCACCAAATTTTATTCCAATAATGGAACACTAATGTGCTTGACCAACAGAGGCTACACTGTTATAAAGTGCTAAAAACACATCAATCTGAACTGCAAACTCTCTATGCATAGAATTTATTCCAAGAGGCTTTAAGATTGCTGTTCTTTTTAATCCTCAGAACTTCAGGGAAACCACCCACAAGATTTTGGGCAGGCCTGAGAGATCCAGGGGCTTGACATTGGAACAGAGACTAAAATGGAGGAGTCCACATTCAGATTATATACTCAAGATACCCCTAGTCAAAGGACTCCCCCAGAGCACATTTGGAGATACAGAAGGAGGGTCAACTTTCCCAAGTGGTTCTCCTCTGTTCCCAAAGTTCAGCTTCGGCCAGCCTGTCCTAAAAAACAATTTCCAAGGACAATGTCATGTGAAGAACAGAGAATGTTAAGAAGCTGAATTCATTCTTAGTAGTGACTTGAAGGGTGCAGGTTCTCTCAGGACTCAAAGAAATGCTCATCTTGTAGATAAAATTTGTCTCCAGAAAACCTGTGATCAGCCCCCTCACAACTGACTTTAATGTCTAAGACTGACAAGACCTGAGCCATTAAACCCCGCCAAGGCAACTGTATGACGACCTCAGACTTGCAGGAGTTCTGGTGCTTCTGCGGACAAACAGTGACACTGACTGGTAACTGAACCTCCCAGAGCTTGATTTCCATAATCAGTTTTTAACGACTCCCTTTTACCTCACAACTTGCTTCCCATCACCACCTTCCAGCTAAAGAAGTTACACTCAGTGCCTCTGGGGGAGAATGGCAGGATGTAATGTAGAATAAGTGTAGAGAGAAAGAGCAATTTAGCTAAGAAAAGCTGGGAGTGGGAGTGTAGAGAAATCTGAAAAGCTGTCCCTGGGGCGCCTGGGTGGCCCAGTGGTTGAGCATCTGCCTTCAGCTCAGGGCATGATCCCAGAGTCTTGGGATCAAGTCTCCCATCATCGGGCTCCCGGGCTCCCGGCAGGAAGCCTGCTTCTCCCTCTGCCTGTGTCTCTGCCTCTCTCTGTGTCTCTCATGAATAAATAATTTTTTTTTTTTTTTTAAAGAAAAGCTGTCCCGCTCCCTGGCTTCTTTTACTTTTCCTCCATTTTTGGGTGTTAATACTTGGAAGGCCCTTATGGGAGCTGGAAACTGCCTTTGACTCCAGAGAATGGGCGTTTGTTTGTTTTTTTAAAAAAAGATTTTATTATTCATGAGAGATAGAGAGAGACAGAGACACAGGCAGAGAGAGAAGCAGGCTTCTGCGGGGAGCCCAATGTGGGACTCGATCCCAGGACTGTGGGATCACGACCTGAGCCGAAGGCAGCTGCTCAATCTCTGAGCCACCCAGGCGCCCAGAGAGTGTGGTTATATATGCTTTTAATTTTTAATTCTTTTAAAAGAGCAAATACACACTGTGTTATATAAGTGAAATTATCAAAGACTTGAATAATATTGAACATGAGTCATTTTTATCTACACCCCATGCCAGCCCCTGTTATTATTTTGGTAACTATTCCTGACTCAAAAAGGACCAGAGGCAAGAAGCTAGAACCTGATAGAAGCTGTCTAGAATCTTTGAAGAAGGTGGATATAGAATACTCTTGGTCATTTAAATGTATTTTCAGGGTTAGGAAGCAGGAAAGGGTTCTGGATAAAAAACTATTTAGTAATAAATACCTGGCATGGTGGCTGGCAAATCCCTCAAGCAGAGGAAATACTCATCCAGTTAAATGAGCATCATCCTCATTAACCCTGATACAAGTGCCAGTAACTGGAAAATATGTTCTCCTTTCTACTTACCCAAAGTCCCAGCTCAAGCACCTTACCTTTTCCGTTAAATTTTTGCATTCACTTGCTGGTGGGTTTTAGCCTGCAGAGAAATGAACATGTTGCCTTGTAAACAGTGACAGTTAAATATTTATCAGATGAATAAATGACCAAAACCCTTCCTTGGTATCAGCAAATGTAGCTTGAGGTGAAACTAATAAAACATCAGATTCAGGTTAAAAATCTTCAACAGAGCATCGAGTGCATTAAATAGTGGAGTCTTACATCAAGAAAGACATACTTAAAATAGAGGTTATTTAATGATGCTTAGAGGATTTTGTATCTGCTTATTTTACTCTAACAGGAAAATAAAATTATTCATTAAATGTCTGCTGAGAGATTGTTGAGTGTAGGGAATGTTTTCAGCCTTGTGTCCCTCAGCACTGAGCACAGTGCCTAGCATGTAATTGACACTCAGTAAATGTTGGTTGAATTATTGAGTGACCAAAGAAAAACTCCACTGAAATGAATACCTGGGACCAACTAAGAGACGTTTTAAAATATGTGGAATAGAGACTATTTCAATATTTCAGAGCTAAAATATTTTCTGTAATGGCATAAACTAATTTAGGAAGTATGGTCAGTGTCTGAGCAGAAAACAATTAAAAGTGATTGTTATTTTAATTCTCTTTGGTGAAATACTTTCTTAAAAAAACAGTAAATTACCATTTTATGTTTGTGACAGAATTTGTAGAGGAATAAAGAATAATGATAAGGGCAGCCCTGGTGGCTTAGCAGTTTAGCGCCACCTTCAGCAGGGGGGCATGATCCTGGAGACCCATAATTGAGTCCTGCGTTGGGCCCCCTGCATGGAGCCTGCTTCTCCCTCTGCCCCCCCCCAATAAATAAATAAATAAATAAATCTAAAAAAAAAAAAGAGGAATGATAAAAAGAAACTATATGCATTTTTTTACAAAGTAGCTCATTTAAAAATTAAAACTCAGTTTTGCATTAGAATGTTATTTAAGGGGGATCCCTGGGTGGCGCAGTGGTTTGGCGCCTGCCTTTGGCCCAGGGCGCGATCCTGGAGACCCGGGATCGAATCCCACATCCGGCTCCCGGTGCATGGAGCCTGTTTCTCCCTCTGCCTGTGTCTCTGCCTCTCTCTCTCTCTCTCTCTCTCTCTCTCTCTGTGACTATCATAAATAAATAAAATTTTAAAAAAAAGAATGTTATTTAAGTGTTTTAAAATCTCCATTGCCTGCCTTTTTTAATGCAAGAATAACTAAACTGAAGAGATTTTTTAGCAGGATTTAGTGTCATCATCATCATCTGAACCTCTTTGGGGAAAATGTCCACAAAATTAAATTAAATGTTCTCTGACTTTGATTCTCAACATACAGAGAAATAAATTTTAGAAACTATTATGTACTTTTCAGAAAGTGTAATTTATTTCCTTCTTAAACTTTACGGTATTTAGGAATTTCAGCGTTGTGGCATCAGTGAAATATTTTGGTATGAGACTAATTTCAACATTTTCTTATATTAACAAATCAGTGCTCAGAACTAAAAATAGTATTTATTCTCAATTTTCAAGTTATAAAGCATTGAATGCCTACTAAATTCTACTTCTGTGATGAACACAGGGATACTTGAACCAAGGTCCATCTCTACAGGATGGAGTCTATTTGTTTCATGGGAGGCAGGTGGGAAGACAAAAGTTGTCATTAAAACCTCACAGTATAGGGCCACCTCAGTGGCTCAGTCAGTTAAACATCTGACTCTTGGTTTCTGCTCAGGCCATGATCTCAGGGTCCTGATCTTAGGGTCATGATACCAATCCCTGAATCAAGCTCTGGATTTAGCACAGAGTCAGCTTGAGATTCTCTCCCTCTCCGTCCCCTACTCACTTTCTATCTCTCAAATTAATTAAATAAATAAATAAATAAATAAATAAATAAATAAAGTCATTAAAAAAAAAAAACCCACGTATAAGTCAGTTATTGTGACTGTGACTATAGTGAGCAAATAGAGGTTCCTTACTGTCCTAGAAAAGGAGGTGGCCTGGACACAATTTGGGTTCAAATTCAGATTCTTCTACCAACCAGCAATGTAACCTTGAGAAAGTTTATGTAACTTTTACAATGCAGGACTCTCTTCAGGGAAATGGCTTTAAGAACACTGGTTTCCCCCTGCAGCCCAGGTATGAAAACAAAACAAAACAAACAAACAAAAAAAAAACACTGGTTTCTTGAGGCTGAAATTATTATATTAACTAACAAAGGAAAACGATCTAAAGAAACTAGCTAATGCTCGTGAGTGCTATATTCCATGTATGGTGCTATTGATATTTCACATACTATTCAATACCCATTTTTAGAGGAAGAAATCAAGGCTTAGAGAACTTGGTTATTGCTTTGAGGTCACACAGTTATTAAGTGGCCTGGGTGGGGCTCTTCTAGATCTGACTTGCGTATGTCCTTAACCACCACATTTTCCTGCCAACAATTTCCCATCTAGTAAGAGAAATAAGGAGCACACAAATAATAACTCACCGTAAAGTACAGTAAATGCAATAAAAGAGGTCAACAAAGGGAATTGGGAGGATGGAGTTATCATTTCCAGTTAGTGGATCTTCATGACAGGGCTCCTGATAAGAGCTGAGTTCAAACAGGAAAAACCAAAAGATGTGGTGGGTTTGGGGAGCCTGAAATAGTACTTTATGTGCTTGGCAGTCTGAGAGAAAGCCTGCACATTGCCATTCTCAATGGACCTCGTGCCAATTTTCCATCCCTATGGTATAAAAAAAACCATGTTCAAATCAATAACTCAACTTCTGAATTATGAAGAAAGCTTCACAATCTATTCTTCAAGATTTCTTTTCCTTGACATGCCAGGGGATTGGGTACATTCTCAGGAAGAGCAGAGACTTTCAATAGCATTAACCCTAAAGTAGTCATTTTTCTTCACTCCTGATTTGGGATGGCTCCAGGTTGACTCCTACTTACAGGGCCAGCCCAGCAAAGCCTCCCTGATTCCATTTCAATTTTTGATCCTCTAATCCATTTGCTTAGGCCTTCTTTCTGCCATCCTGCTAAGAGTGATAATGCCCAATATTGGCTCCAGGCCTTAACTTGTCAGTAAGTTGTGGTCTTCCAAGTCAAGCAAGTAATGGAAAATGATTTGCCATCAAGGACCATACATACCTTCTCAAAGTGTTATCGTGTAGGCAGGTATCTGCCCATTAATAGTATGACCAGCCCTGATAATAAGACATAGATTCTATCCCCTGAGCAATACAGTTAATCTATACAACATTTGTTAAGGATTCTTTCTTTCTTTTTCTTTCTTTCTTTCTTTCTTTCTTTCTTTCTTTCTTTTTCTTTCTTTTTCTTTTCTTTCTTTCTTTCTTTCTTTCTTTCTTTCTTTCTTTCTTTCTTTCTTTCCTTTCTTTTTTTTTCCAAGCAGACCATAGCAGATTCTGACATCTAGACCTTTCTTTTTAAAGAATAACCCCAGCATTGTGTAATCTGGAGAATGGAACCTCTTCAACATGCGCTTTTTACTTCATTACCCATTATTGAGGGCAGGGACCCTGCTTACTGTTCTAATGTCTTTATGTCCAGATAATGACTGAGTCATAGTAGACACTTAATATATACTGCATGAATCTGCTTAGCCAAGTATTCTTAGACCTGTATACCTTTGTGCTTTTACTCTGTATGCAATAATAAAAAATGAGAAAGCCCTGGTATCCCTTAGGTCTACTTTATCTAACTAGGTGTGTATAGCTATAGGCAGTTAAGAAATCAGTTACATACTGTCATATCTCAATTATCTATGTTTAACTATAGGAGATAGACAAATCAGATCCATACAGTTATGCAGTTATGTATAATTGTATATAAGAGAAATGGGACACTATAGATAAAATACGCAGAGAATTCTTAAACATCACTTTTTTTTCCCATTCTTTCCTTCTTTAGAGACATAATCAAAAAAGGGCTGGGCAGATATGGCTCATCTTTTTGTGATGGTTTTTAGGAATCTGTCATCTGATAATGCATGGAAGCACCAGTTGCTGGCTTCAACCCTTGGAAACAGTCAATAGAAAATGATTTCTACGTGCCCCTGGAATAAGATCCACAGACATGAAGTTTGGCAGAACTTTACTGACTTCTAGGAAGTGAATGGTAGCTTTCTTCTGGGCACTTATTGCAAACACATGGGTTGCCCTAGGACTCATGACAAGAGCTGACACAGATTCCCTGCCTCTGGATGAGGAGCTCTCTTAGCCATCTCCACAAGACCAAGCATCCTATAGCTTCAGCTGGGTACCAGGAACAAAGTAGAACTAAAACAAAAAGTATTGGCCTAGTTTACCTCTCCCTGTCTGCAATAAAACTATATGGCTAGAACCTCAAAGAATTAAAGTGCTGAAGACTGAAGTGAGCATTACTGTTTAATACATTCTTCCTCTTTTTACAGACACATAAATGTGTATTTGCAGCAGACTTTGCCATAGATTTGGGAAGATGAAGAGGAATAATTATCACAGAAGTGTTGAACAACTAAAATTGGGATTTTTTTGCCTAGGTTCCAGCCTTCCACTACCTTATCCAAATTCTTTTCCTTTCCTTTTTTTTTAAGATTTTATTTTTAAGTATTCTATACCCTCAATATGGGGCTCAAACTTACAACGACTCTTTACAAGATCAAGAGTCGCACACTCCAACAACTGAGCCAGCCAGGTGTCCCTTCTTGTCTTTTAAATTACTCAGTATTGGCCCCATAATAATATATAATTTCATTATGCACAATAATCAGCTCCTAATTCTCAATTCTCCTGTCCTTGCTATGTATTATTTATGTGTACTTAAAGCCTTATCCTCCCTGTGCCAGCCTGCTACTCTTAGGGCCATTTATCCTGGATTTCATTCTTCCAGCCCCAACCAGCTTCTGCAGAATCCTTCTGCCAGTCCTTTCCCAGTAAGGTCTCTGGATTTAGCAAATAAAAACACAGGATACCCTGTGAAATCTGAATTTCAGTTAAACAATAAATGATTTTTAGTGTAAGTATATCCCAGATACTGCATAAACATGTATTACACAAAAATGTATTCATTGTTTATCTAAACTTCAAATTTCAGTGGGCATCTTGTATTTTTATCTGGCAACCCTATTTCCCCACTGCTATGGATTAAGCTGACTTCCTTCATAGGTAGAACATGTTATACTCATTTTGGGTTAAAAAGCTTTTTATTCTCTTTCATTAAATTTAGCACCTAGAACACCTGGTATGCAGTAGGTGTTCAATAAATATTTGTGAACAAAACAATAACTTTCTCTTAATCTTTGAGGCAGATTAGAATGGTTGGGCAATTTGTCTTTTCAATGCTAGGCACTGAGGCTGTGGGAAGGGGGTGAGGGTTAGGACAGAACTACCTTTCTCCCAGTCTGTTTTCTCAAATGTAGTTTAGGATTAGCCATTGTTCTATTTTGAATGGTTTTATTTCCTGATGGAAAAATCAATGGCATGGAAAGGACCTCCATGGTTTAAGGAAAAACTTGGAATTAATTTAAAGTTTGATTACTTAGGATTTTTTGTGGAGGAGGGTAATACTTTTAAGTATCTTTTGTTAAGGTAATATATCAGATTAGTCTCTGCCTTAATTTAGAATATGATTTATAGCTTTGTTAGAACTATTAAATTCTAAATTTTGGTCTAGATTTTCTTATTTCTCTTTCTGTTATTTAACTCCTGAAAATTGGTATTCAATTACTATTGGAAGTAAGAAGGAAGAGAGGAATGTAGGGAAGAAAGAGATGCAGTAACTAATATGGAAACAAAAAGAGAAAAAGTAAATACATGAAATGCTTTTGAGAAAAAACCTTTCTGAATAGATCCAAAGAACCATCAACAGTGAATTCTCTCATTCCAATAAACATTATTAAAAAGTTCAGAAATTCAACTCAGGAAAATTTACATCAAACATTTTTTGAGTGCCAGCTATTTGCAGAAGTCTCTGTACTAAGCAGTGTTATAGAGATGAGAAGAATGCATTTTCCTCCAAAAAATTTACTATCTGGTGTTTGTATCAATGAAGGAAGAGGGAAACAGGTGAAGAATACACGTGTACTTAATAGGCTTAATTCAAGGTCAAGTAAAATGTGTCATAAGAAAGGAGAAAATAGGGGGATCCCTGGGTGGCTCAGTGGTTTAGCGCCTGCCTTTGGCCCGGGGCGTGGTCCTGGAGTCCCAAGATCGAGTCCTGGGATCGAGTCCCACTTGGGCTTCCTGCATGGAGCCTGCTTCTCCCTCTGCCTGTGTCTGCCTCTCTCTCTCTCTCTTTCTCTCTGTGTGTGTCTCTAATGAATAAATAAAAATCTTTTTTTTAAAAAAGGTGAAAATACAGAATGAAGGAGATCATATTTAGTTGCAAATATTGGAAGATGTACCATTTGAAGGAACTTTGGAAAGTATTCTAAGTTAAGATACACAGGTTGAGGGAGGACGCACTTGGCTGACTCAATGAGTAGAGCATGTGACTCTTGATCCCCCCAGTCATGAGTTTAAGCCCAATGTTGGGTGCACAGCTTACTAAAAAAAAAAAAAAAAAAGACACAAGGTAGGAAATTCCAAGGTCTATTTGGGGAAAAGGAAGTGTGGGCATTTTAGATGGATATTACAATAATAATCCTATAAACTTTTATTTCCCAAAGACTGATGTTTGTAATTTAAGAATGAAGCCAGGTTAAAAGGCAAATTCAGCTATCTCAGAGTTCTTTTTTGAATGAAGCTGGCTAGGATTACATACATACACACCCATGTACACACATTCACACATAACATGTTTTTGTCTTTGTGTGGGGGGAGGGGCAGAAAGAGAGAGAGAATCTTAAGCAGGTGGAGCCCAATATCGGGCTGGATTTCACCACCGCTGAGATCATGACCTGAGCCGAAATGAAGAGTCTGATGCTCAGCCAACTGAAGCCACCCAGACACCCCACACATAATATGGTTTAGAAGTGTTTTTCCTCATTGCCAAAAACTACCCAGCAACACAGCACTTGAACTGCTTTATGCCAGTTCTATCTGTGAGCTCTGTCCCAGCAGAAGTTTGATTCACACAGGACCTCTGCAGTTGGCTTCTGGGAACATCTTCCATGTGCTTCTTGTTAAAGAATATGTCAGAATATCAAGAGAACTGAGTTACAATGCTCAGCATTGGAATGCTGAATCTTTAGCTACATATGCCTCCCAGCTACAGTTTCATGTTTTTTTGCAAGACTAATCCAGGCATTACATTATTGTCAGTGCCTCCCCAAATATTCCTTGCCAATTATTCTGCTTGTTTTCAAAGGTTCTTTTAGTACAGGTATTTCCTGTTTTATTTCAAAATTAATGATAAATGATAGGCTTTTGAAGGTTTAGAGAATGAACTGTGGTCCAAGAAACTTTTTTTTTTTTGGATAGGCATTGCCTAAACTGTTCCAACGATTTTTCTCCCCTCAAGTTGAAGAGGTAATTATTTTTTTCCATAGTCATACATTCTTGAGGACTTAAAGAATATATTTTGAGAAGTTCATTTGTAGAATATATTTTCAAAATGAAAACATCACGGTTACTCTTTCGCAGTGAGTAAAGGTTTCACTTTTACATTTATTTAGTTCTGAACATTGTCTCTATAATAGCAAACATCCTCATACTTAATCATTTTAATATGGGTTACTGTTGTTTTTCTTAATTGCCCAAAGACTTAAAACAGGAGAAATGTTTTTGAATGAACGAGTACCCATTTTAGGAAGGATCAGTCAATTTTTTCAACAGCAACATTGTTAGCAATGGGATAGTCTGCACAACATTGGTTTCCTTTAATTTTTTCCCTTAAGGAAATGATAGTGCTTCAAGAAGTCATAAGAGCAATTAAATAGTCCAGTTTTCCATGTTAACGGCTACCAGTGCAAAAACGGAAGGGCAAAGAATGTTCATGGGATTTTGCATTATGAAAAAGATACTTGCAATTGAAGTACAAAAAAAATCATAGTTTTATTCTTTGCCAGGGTCAATCCTCATGAAGACTTTTTCCTTTGAATCCTAAAGATATTCTGTGTTATCCCTAAAAGAGTGCCTGGAACTCTCTGTGCCTGCCTGGGGCCTCCCCTGACTCAGTACAATATGCTCACGATCAGGATGCTCTTTCTGGCCGTGACTGAATGTGACTGGCACCACTTGTAATTCCTGCAAACCTGGGCAGAGAACCAAAAAATCACACCTGGCACTCTGGTCCTATCCAAGGAAGATGAAAACAGGGCATGTTGAACTTCGACTGCCAACACAACCAAGGCTACCTGGCCCTCCGCATGCCTTTGTTCTGGTCCTTAAAGAACACAGAAACCTGGGGTCACACCCAGACTTGACAGAGATCCTCTCTTTTCTTCCTGGCCACTGCTACTGCCTCTGAAGTTGGAAAAGTAACTTTATGTTTCTAGCATTTTTGTAGCTCACTAGTTCTATGTTAGAACTGAAAAAAAAGTTTGTGTGTGTGTGTGTTTGGATATCCACGTACACATATTGCACATAAACTTTTATACACATATATGTATATTCCAAAAAGAAATTTAAAAATTAAAAGTATTATTTTCAGGATTTCATTGTGATGTCCTGCTCGTTTGGGTAACAATTAGGTATTTTAATACATTGGCGATATTGATGTCCTTACATTTATTGAAGTTATTGAATTGCTTGTCACAACCACCTGGTGGGTTGGCAGTTAGGTGTACATGCTGAGAAGTGGGAGGAAAAGAAGTAATGATTAAAAAGACATTTGAGTGCTACTCTTGCCTCTGGCTGGTTTACTTTGGACATCATAAACCTTTTTTTTTTTTTTTCAGGATCCAATATTTGGGAGTATGCTTGAGAAAACAGAGCTTCAGGAAAAGCTGAGAATGACCTCTCTTTGGCTGACTCACTCTGACTTTAAAGTAATATGTCTTTACAGAACATGGTGAGAGTTCAAAGTCTGCTTTTGTTTTTCCCATATTTCTTAGTATAGAAGGAAAGCAAGACTGTAACCCATGAATTTGTTTAATTGCTCCTTTATTTCAATGGAATAAGCACTATATCCTTTTGTCATAAAAGAAAGTGTGAAAATTGCATTGTTCCTTCCTTATGATCAACCTTGGTGTTCCTCGAGGCCTGCAAGCTGCAGAAGTGGAGTTAAGGTTATCAGGCAGGCTGTCTCCACTAGTGTGGTTTTCAGGAATAGCGAGAGGAATGCAGAATATTCTGTGGTGACAGGACCACATCACAGAAAGAAGACTTGGATTAGAAACTTGGACAAGGTGTTTGACTTTTCAGAGCTTAAGCTGCTCCTAGGAAAATGGTGATAATGCCTGCCTTATGCTATCTTCATTAAGATTAAAATTATGACTGTAAAACTACTCACATTGTACTTAGCACATAGTGGGCACTCAGGAAATTTTCACAGGTATATGGATTTAAGTAGCAAATCAGTCCTCTCTATTTTCAGGCCCTTTTCAAAGTGTAATTTCAAAGTGCAAATTTTGTTGTGTCCAATCTCCTCCTCTTGATCTTACTGCTAAATTACCTTGGGACTTAATGATCAGGGCTTCCTTGCTACTTTCCAGATCCCGCATCTGTAAACATGCTAGATCTTCAAAATTCTGCTTTCCATTTTTTATCATGCAACTTATGACCTTGGTCCCACAAGGCCCCATGGTTCTATTCACTCCCGCGCTTCTCTGTTCTTGCAGCAGGAAGACCAAACAGCTCCCTGGATCAGAGTGCCTGTTCCACATCCACTGTACCAGTTCTCCAAACTGGCTGAATGTTGGCAACACCTGGAAAGCTAATTGTACAATAGGTATATGCTGATTCTGAGTCAGTAGCACACGAGAATTGTGTGTGGTGATCTGTCACACATGTAGATGTGCTAAGTCATCTTCAACTCAAAGATAGAAGGAATACTCATTTTTCCTTTATTTCACTTTGTAAGTCTTCTAAAGACTCTGTTTTCTTCCTCTTCACTCTAAGTCATGGTGTAATCTTAGTTCTCTTGTTCTGGTGACAAATGAATCCCCTTGGCTGTTCCCTAGAGCCTCCAGTTTACCAAAACCTACTGTTCTCAAAAAAAAAAAAAAAAAAAAACAAAAAAAAAACTGCCTCTAGCTTTCATATTCCTCTCTTTTCTACCTCTTCTCTGAACTTGAAGGAACTCTTCATTCTCACCTCCCCTGGATTCTCTTCAGTCTTTCCTCTTCACCAGAGGGCCTGTGAGGATTCTTATTCCTGAACTATCCTCAGTACCTCACACCATCCCTGCCTTGACATTCCTGCTTTCCTTGGTTGTTAGAATAATATCTTCTGATTTGCCTTCAACTTGCATTCAGAATCTAGCAGGAGCTGGTTGCCTGTCTGGGCCCCAGACCCTGGCCTGATCTTTCCCTCTCTTGGCAGAACTTGCCCCCAGGGTATGGTGAAAAAGGGCTTTGCTGCTGTCGTGTCCACTGCCACTGGCTGAGGCCTGCCAGAATTGCTTGTAGGATCAGGCTGCTAAGTTCCAGGCCCTGGGAACTCTGTCAAAGCCCTTTGGCCTCTGGACCCACGCTGGAGCCAGAGGAGTCCACACGTGTGGCTTTTTGTGACTGAGGTATGGCTTCGTGACAGCCCAGGACATAGGGCTAAGGCAGGGCTTTCAGCTGTGACTTGCCAGAGCTGTCAGAACTTGAGAGAGATGCACAGGACTGAGGGGGGTCAGGGAGGAAAGGCTGGCATGGGGGTTACTACCTCCTTTCTTATGACTAGAGTGTTACCTCCATGAGAATGTCTCCACACTTCCAGCCCTGGATTCTTACCAAACCAAAGGTGGGATTTCTACTGACTATTGGACACCAACCCCCACCCCATTTCTGGTATCTTGCTTTAAAACAGAACTCATCATCTCTTCCCAAACCTCTCCCTGACTCCATATTTCCTTATATTAGTGATTTTATCTTTCTTCTCACCAAGGCTTGAAAATATGGACTCATATTGGTTTTCTTTACTCCTCTTCATATACCAGTCTTAAGACCTGTTCCTTTTAATGCCTCACTTGAACTGTCTCTCTTCCTTTGCATTAATTTATGGGCAGAGGGGCCACAAGAAATCAATAATATTAATATTAATTAGTTATAATCAATAACGCAATCAATACTATATATTAATATTAACTAACTACTAATATTTTTAAAGATTTTTTAAATGATTTTATTTATTTATTCATGAGAGAGACACACACACACACAGAGAGAGAGAGAGAGAGAGAGAGAGAGAGAGAGAAAGAGAGGCAGAGACACAGACAGAGGGAGAAGCAGGCTCCATACAGGGAGCCTGATGTGGGACTCGATCCAGGATCACACCCTGGGCTGAAGGCAGCATTAAACACTGAGCCACTCAGGATACCCTAAAGATTTTGTTTTTAAGTAATCTCCACACTTAGTGTGGGGCTTGACTTATAACCCCCAAATCAAGAGTCCCATGTCTACCCACTGAGCCAGCCAAGTGCCCTGGTTATTATTAGTATTAATATATATAATACCTACCTACTGACATATATATATATATATAATATCATTATACTAGGTTCTGAAAATTTTACTTACTCAAATCAACCTAACATGTCAGTGAATTCTCTTTGCTTAAAAAAACTAAAACCTCTTGATTTCATATTCAAAACTCATCATAATTCAGTCCTTCCTTGATCATATCTCCATGATCCTCCCACTGTTACTTGGAGGAAAATTGTTGCTTCTACCAATCAAGCCTCTTTATTCTTCATTTAGTCAACAAATGTTGACTGAGCTCTTTGGATAGTACATTTTGTGGCCACCATTCATTAGACACACTGTAAACATTTCTGCTTCCTGACTGTTCAGATCTGCCCCTGCTACCTGACCTGCCTTCCCCACCTGGTTTTCATCTCAGGCTCATCTCCTTTTTCAAAGCCTTGCAGGCTATTCCAGGCCTCTGGCTTCCCTAGGCTTTTGAACTTTTATTTTCTACAATATTTGTGTTACACCTTGGTACCTACCTTCTATTTTCCTTTATTTTGTCTCTTTATTTGAGTAGACTTTATATAAATATTTTCTTTACTTATGTGTCTCTCTTACAGGATGAGAAGTTGCTTCAGGTCAATAGTTCTCAAATTTTGGTCACTGATCAGCAGCATCAGTATCACTTCAGAACTTGTTAAAGATGCAAATATCCAGGCCTTTTCCTAGACCTACTGAAACAAAATTCTGGAGAACCACAACTCTAGGCTATGGATTTGAGGATGAGACAGATTTAGTCTACCTCTTTATTCCCCAAGTATACTGCAAGATATTTGGAATACTTTTCTTTCTGAAGGTGTTTTTGAAAATCTTTGGAAAATTCTAAACCTTCCTTGCATACATATGTGATGGTTCATTCTTATTTTTACCTTTCTCAAAAACTACTTGAACCAACTTTAAAAGATGATAAAATGGAAAAGAGGAACAAAGGAAAGGAGGAGGCAAATATGCTAACCACAAGAGTTGCTATTGTTCTCATGGTATCTCAGAGCTTGTTGGCAGTAAGATTTAAAAAAGGAAAGAATAATATCTTTCTTGTTTCATTTATGCTAGAGGAGGTCAAAACTCTATTTCTATAATTATATTTTTTAAAAATCCCATATGGAAGCTTCTAGAGGGGCCAGTTAGAGAATTAAAGGATAAAATCCAAAAGTTTTATAACCTAGGCAGCAATGATTTTCACATGACTGACTTATGTTTATTACCACCCTTCTACAAATTGTGCCAAGGCTTAACATGCAAGAAAGAGGAGCTGTAACTAAACCTGTGATGAGAAATCGCTCAGCCATTTTTCATAATTTTGTGGCTTGAAGAGAAGAGTTAATTTTCCCCAGCTGACTACCAAGAAAATAATATGGAGTGTTGTCTTGAAATGTGGCCCATACCTCCTAGGCCCTGTTGGAGACAGAAAGGGTGTGATGAGGACGCCCTTATCCATTATCAATGGATAATTGATATCCATTGCAGCCTAAGGAAATGCAGCCCTCTGAGAGTTCTCAGGCCCTGCCTGATTGTCACCTGAAGAAAGTGAGTTTGGACTGGAGCATGGGGTTTCATATCGCGAGTAGCGGGCTGGGGCCAAATGTATGTTACTGGAACAGGGAGTTAGAACACTGAGGCGATTAGACAAATCCCTCCCAAGTACTGTCTACCATGGAGAACCTTTATAAGAAAAGGGCTTTTACCATGGAAATGGGTTGCTCTTATTTGTTGCTTGCAAAAAAGACATAATAAGGCTTTTGTAAAATTAAGAACTTAAACCAATACCATTATATAAGTTCAGAGCTGATTTAATATAGGACTGAGAACATTTATCTTCACAAAGTCCCTACTGACTCTGAGTATGACTCTCTGTATTCACAATCTAGATCCTGTTCTCTCCAGTTTGACAAATTTATGACACAGGGATACCAGCTGTGGGGGGAGGGGAGCTTAGTTTTTAAGCACTGAACAATTCTTGCTTTTAGCTATCTATTATAGGTAATCTTGCACAATTTTCCTGAAGACAGCAATATAATAAGTCTCCAAATATTTGATAGAATAAGTAGGTGATGAAGAAGAAAGATCACAAAATTTATTTTTATTTATTTATTTTTTAAAGATTTTGTTTATTTATTCATGCGAGACAGAGGGAGAGAGAGAGAGAGGCAGAGACACAGGCAGAGGGAGAAGCAGGCTCCATGCAGGGAGCCCAACGTGGGACTTGATCCCAGGTCTCCAGGATCATGCCCTGGGCTGAAGGAGGTGCTAAACCACTGAGCCACCTGGGCTGCCCAAGATCACAAAATTTAGAGTCAGGATTCCAGCCTCTGTCATTTTCCAGCTGCATGACCTCATAAAATCAGATAATGCATGAAGATGCTTTGAGAACTGAAAAGTATTTTGGTTATTTCTTATACATGATCAGAGAAGTCAACTTTTTTTTAAAAGGTCAAATACAATTCACATTAAAGCAAGAGATGAGGGCTACTTTGGAGGAGTTGTATGTGCATTTCCTGATAATGTGCCACACATTCCCAAAGTCCTATACCCCAACCCAACTTTTATGATATTGCTTACTAAGTGCCTGTACCTGCTAGGTGCTATATACTAGGTTAACAGCCATTTCACAAATGAGGATATTGCAGCACCCTGATGTTAAATATTTTCTAGAAGCTCACAGAAGGATGAAGTCATTTTATTTTATTTTATTTTTAAAGATTTATTTATTTATTTATGATAGACATAGAGAGAGAGAGAGAGAGAGAGAGAGAGAGAGGCAGAGACACAGGAGGAGGAAGAAGCAGGCTCCATGCCGGGAGCCTGACGTGGGACTCGATCCTGAGACTCCAGGATCATGTCCTGGACCGAAGGCAGGCACCAAACCACTGAGCCACCCAGGGATCCCCAGATGAGGTCATTTTAGACAGGCCTTCCACTAGAAGGGGAAAGAGGAATAATATTGATAACAATGCAACAATAATAACAATAATAGCAGCAGACTGAAATCCTGGTACTTTGGCACTTGATCACATATTTTACATGCATTATCTTGTTTAATTTCCCCAACAACCCTATGAGGTGAGTTTTAGTCAATCAGTTTTTTTTTGGTTTGGGTTGTTTTTGTTGTTGTTTTGTTTTTGTTTTTTAGAGAAGGGGAAAGGGCAGAGAGAGCATCATAAGAGCATCCTTGCTGACCCCAGAGTCTTATGTGGGGCTGGCTCTCATGACCCTGAGATCATGACCTGAGCCGAAATCAAGAGTCAGATGCTTAACCTATTGAGTCACCCAAGCACCCCTAGTCACTTAGTTTTAAAGTTGAGGAAACTGAGTTTCAGAGTCTTTAAGGAATGTGCGCAAGGAAATTCTGCTGGGTTTGAAATCCATCTGTTCTTAAGACCTTGATTTTCACACTATGTTCAACTGCCTCTCAGAGTAGAACAGGCCTAAGAACCAAATCAATGAATTCATCAGTATCAAATTTCCAAAAAAGTTTTCCCTAAAATTTAAATAAATTTAAGCCTTTATCAAAATTTAAGTACTGAAAAGAAAGCAATCTTACATAGTTGTTGCCCTAAAAGTTTCTGTAGTGGCTTAGACTTGTATTTAAATGGATTAAAAAGATCCCAAGATCTATAGTTAAAAAAAATCACTAACTGCATTATTCCCGCCAAAATTGTATCATTTTCTGTAATATAAAAAATAAGTTTACCTGATTATTCCTTTTTCTGATCCTCTCTTACTGTCCTTAGGATACTGTATTCATCTTCATATAAAATGACCAAAGTAAAGAAAATAACCATGATGAAAGGGAATCCTTTTGTTTTCTGGAATGTGGTTGACCTAAGTCCCTGAAAAGAATGTATAGAGGATTAAGCTTATTTTTCCCCAAATTGTGCTTCATAGTTCCTGCCTCCCAACAAGACTAGCTACATCATTGGTAGGGTCCAGTGCAAAATGAAACCTAGGGTGCCTTGTTCAGAAATTAAGAATTTCAGGGGTGCCTGGATGACTTAGTTGGTTCAGCCCCTGACTCTTGGTTTCAGCTCAGGTCATGATCTCGTGGGTTGTGAGATGGAGTGGGGCTTCACACTCAGCAGGGAGTCAGCTTAAAGATTCTCTCCCTCTGCCCCTCCACCCACTCTCCCTTTTTCTGTCTCTCTCTAAAATAAATGAATAAATCTTTAAAAGAAAATGAATTTCAAGATAGCAACAGCAGATCATAAATAAGCATACAAAGCTCTTCAAATGGGGGTCCTTATGCAACTGCATGGGTCACCAGCCCATGATGCCAAGCCTGCTGCTACATACCTTTGTAATTCCAGGAATACAGCAGTAACAAACTTAGCTCAGTGTAACTAAAGGATAAATAATTTGGTCAGTATAGAGTTGGCCCTCTTAAGTTATGCTTGACTAAGGAGTCCACAGAAAGATATCTGAAGCTTTTGTTATCAGATTCACTTTAGGCGTTTTGTATCTGGAACAAGAGCTTCACAGGTGTATAAGTAAGTTATTTCCTTGTAAAAAGCCAGTCAAAAAAAAAAAAAAAAAAGCCAGTCAAGTGTTTTATTTAAGTCAATAGTTCTATGGGATATTTTCTAGCATAAATGTAATAAGGTAGAATAATAATATTGTTTTTTTTTTCCTGAAGAAAGAGTATATTTATATTTGGCCTATGATCTTGGTAGCTACCATTGCTTAGTGGACTAGCTGGAATCTGACCCAGAAGAAGACTGAAGGGCCTGGGTAGGACATGAAACACAGCACTTGTTTTAGGGTTTGTCTCTTCTTCTGCACATTTGATTACCCACAGACCAGTGAAGTAAGGAAGGACATGGGGGAAGGTGAAAATCCAAGAATAGTACATATCTTCTTTGTGGGATTTTTGTTATTTAAAAAAAAACATTTAAAATTTGCAATTTTGTAAAGGAGATTTATTCTGGAAGAATAGCTTAAATAGAATACATTTTAATTACTGGCTAGTAAAGAATATAAAAAATGTAACTTTGAAATACATCGTCTCCCTTCTCTCCTTCCATGTAAATTTTCACTTAGGGCCCTTAAGATAGAAAAAGGAAGAAAAAAAATGTAACTTGAAAATGCAAAAAAACAGACATTTGATGGAACCCTGAAAAATAATCAGTCTCTCTGGTTTAAAACTTTTAAAAGAAGTGATCAGTTTTCCTTGGGTGGGTAGGTCTAGGGTGGAAGTAGAGAGAGAATGCTATAAAACTGTCACCTAGAGAAATGATCCCTTCCTTTGCAGTGATTTGTATACCAGGACTGATGGTCAAGTCCGCTTGTTAAATGCCATCTTGGGGGGCGCCTGGGTAGCTTAGTCAGTTAAGCATCTGACTCTTGATTTCAGCTCAGATCATAATCCCAGGGTCCTGGGATTGAGTTCCATGTCAAGCTCCCTGCTAAGCAGAAAGTCTACTTCTTCCAAGTTTCCCTTTGCCCTTCCCTCTGCTCATGTGCGCATGCTGTCTCTCTCTTTCTCTTTCTCTCTCTCTCTCTCTCAAATAAATAAATCTTTAAAAAGCCATCTTGGAAAGCAGAATAAAGTGCCTTTGAAAGTGTGGAATACAGTCAATAAGATAAGCAGCAGGTCAAGCACCACAAGTTTTCAAATTTAGTGAAAAAGAAAAAATAAAGGGGTACTTTTAGAAATAAGGAAAAAAAACTGAGGGAAGGATTCCTGCATACAAAAGCACACCACTCAGGGAAAAGCTAAGAAATTACCCATTGAAAACACAATTTAGGGAAAAAGATTAGAAGAAAAATATAAATTTCTTACAGGGTAGAGTGCATGTCTCTACAGGTACCCAGTGTAGAAATATCAGTTTGAAGTACTCAACAAAACTGAGGTTGGGACTTGAAATACATAGTGAATTTGGTGATTCAGAAGGACAGTTTCTTGGAATTGCCATAGAATTGAGGTAAAAGTTGAGTCTGGACTCACATTATAAAAATTATATACCTTTGTTAGTGACTTCATTTTCTGTGGTCGGATATATTTATCTTATGTGTATTCATTCAACAGAACATTTATTGGGCATGTACTTGGTGCTGGGCACTGGGCTAGGCTTGGGGATATGAAGGTGATTGGGAAGATAGGGAAGGACATTGGCTCCTCTACTTGTCCTAGATTCTCAGCTAGAATTCTGTAACACAAGACTGGTTAATAAGAGAAAAGCATATAAATTTAATGTAAGTTTTATGTGACATAGGAGCTCTCATAAGGAAGTGAAGACCCAAAAAAATAGCAAGACCAAAGTGCCTATTTATTTATTTTTTAAGATTTTATTTATTTATTCATGAGAGAGAGAGAGAGAGAGGCAGAGACACAGGCAGAGGGAGGAGCAGGCTCCATGCAGGGACTCGATCTGAGACTTGATCCCTGGTCTCTAGGATCAGGCCCTGGGCTGAAGCCTGCGCTAAACTGCTGAGCCACCCGGGCTGCCCCAAAGTGCCTATTTATTAGGTTGAACGAAGAGAGGCAGTTGTGGAAAAGTAACTAAAATATATGGGAAAAACTAAAGAAGAGTCTATTTTTTAATGATTTTTATTTACTTTTTTGAGAAACAATGAGAGAGACATTGTGAGCACAAGATGGGGGAGGGGCAGAGAGAGAGAATCAGACTCCCCACTAAGCAGGTATCCCAAAGTAGGGCTCCATCTCAGGACCCTGAGGTTCTGATCTGAGCCAAAGGCAGATGCTTAACCAACTGAGCCACCCAGGTGTCCCAAGAAGAGTGTATTTTAATAAGATCTCTTTGTACACAATTCTGTCTGCCACAGCTTCTCACTTCTGGTAAGAGTGTATCTTTCTTCTTGGTATAGGGAGGACATCTTTCATATGAGATCTTTATCTCTTGCTTTCAGGAAGAAAGGGTAGATGTCTTTCTTGTACCTGCTGTTTTCAAGTGCCTTTAGCTCAAAGTAATCCTTATGCCAAGAGCATATTTTGAGGTGGCAGATTCTGCCTCCTTCAAGGGGAAATGACATACAAAGCTGTCACGAAAAGACAGTGTGGTAAAGTGCTGTAGGGTGGCATGCACATGGCACTGAGAGAGAATCCTTACCCAGAGTAAGTTATGTGAATGCATGCATGAAGTGACGTTATTTGGAATACCTCAGTTCACTCTAGACAGAATGGTGTAGGATGAGCAAGAGTTGGCTATGCTGGCAGTAGGTAGGAGTGGTGGTGGAGGTGGTGAGCATAGGCAAACTGAGAAGGCACAGAGATGAGAAACAATGTGTTAGTGCTGTGACCTTGGAACCATGAACAGTCTGTTGCTTTTGGAGGATGAACTGTCAGGCAAACACTGATGAGATGTGGTCTTAGAGAGGAAGCAGGGCTTGTTGAAGGCATGGAGATATGGAAGCATTTCAGTAGCTTTAAAAAAATTTTTTTAATTTATTTATTTGAGAGAGAGTGAGATGAGGGGGAGGGAGAGAGAATCTGAAGCAGACTCCATGCTGAGCCCAGAGCCCTGTGGGGGCTTGATCCCATGACCAGGAGATAACAGCCTGAGCTGAAACCAAGAATTGGATGTTTAACTGAATAAGCCACCAAGGTGCCCCTATGGAAGCATTTCAAACAAGGATAGGGTAGAGGTGGGGGTCCTGCTGAAATTTTCGTGTTTGAGAGTTCACTTTGGCTGTACTACTGAGGATAGGTTTGAGTAGGATTCATTGGGCGCTTGGTACCCTAATACAAGGAGAGATGGTGAAGGCCTAAAGAAGATAGTACCATTAGGAACCAAAATAAGCAAGACTTAGTAAAGGTTGGATATAGGAGCTGGGGGAGGGGAGGATAAAACAGAATATGACTCCCAGGTTTTAGCTTAGGTGACTGGATATTTATGAGTCCCACAAACTAAGTTACAGAGTACAAAAAAAGGAACATGTATGACTTTGTCAGGGTCCCCACAGGAAACAGGAATCATGCTTAGGTTGAGTAATTTGAGGAGGGTTTAGTAATTAAGTTACTTACAAAGATATGGGTAGGGTGTAAAGATCTCGAGTAATAAAGTAGCCTCTTGGGACTAATAGTGGGGTGGGAGAAGGAATGCTGTGACCAATCCAAGACCTGGAAGGAAAAGCTACTGGAACCTTGAGATAGGGCTGTCTGTCAACTGTGGCCTCCATCAAGGAACAAGGGAAGCATCTAGTTCATTGCAGCCCTGTAGGGAGATGAAGAAAGAAAGCTAAACATTGACCTCATTTTGGGCTCCCCCTCGGCTGCCATTGGGATCTCTCATTGGCCAAGCCAAACTGGAAGTAGAAGCAGAGGGCAAGAAGGCTCATAAATGTAGAAAGGTGGAGTTTGGGGTTTGTGAGGGCTATCTAGAGCTCTCTAGCATAGCATAGGGAGAATGGGCTTGGAGACAGAACTGCCTTGTGTCTGGTATTCACTACTTACTAGATATGTTGACTTGGATATATTTCTTAACTTCTCTGTGCTTTTAGTTCCCTCATCTATAAAAGAGAAGATAATAATAATACCTACCCCCACAGAGCTGTAGTAGACTATAAAGGACTTAATATATGTATTTAGAATGATGCTTGGCACACAGAAAGCCATAAATATAAATATCTGCTCTTATTATCTGTTCTCCAAATGGAAATGCCAAGTCAGGTGAACATAGGAGTCCAAAAGTCAAGGAAGAAAGGAAATTAGATTCAGATAGTTTTGAGAGAAGTTATGATCCTGAATGAGACCACCCAGAGAGAGTCTAGAGTAGCACTGTTCAGTAGAAATGTATTTTTAAATACATATGAAATTTTAAATTCTGAAGTTAAAAAAAGAACTAATGACATAAAAAAACTAAAGAGAAACAGTTGAAATTAATGTTGGTAATATATTTTATTTAACCCAACATACACAAAATGTTAGCATTTCAGTATGTATGCAGTAAAAAAAATGATGAGAGTTTTTTTCTGTACTAAGTCTTTGAAATTTGGAGTATATTTTCTGCTTATAGCACATTTCAGTTTGGACTAGCACATTTCAAATGCTCAAGAGCCACATGTGTCAGTGGCTCCTGGACAGTACTGGGCTAGAGTCAGAAAAGAAGTAAAACCAAGAAAAGTCTGAAAAACACTCATAATTAAGGCTCTGGGCCAGGACCAAGAAGCTAGAAAGAAAGAGAAAAAGTTTTAAGAATCCTGAGAGTGTGGTGCTGCAGACATACAGGTTATAGAGCTTTTAGTAGTTTTAGAGTTTCAGATACATCAGCCAGTCCTATAAGAACAAGTCTATAATATGCCCACTGACTTTGGCAAGCCAAAGGTTGCTGGTGACCTTGGAGGGAATTGTCTTCATAAGAAAAACGGTAGCCAAAGGATGGATAAGAATGGATTGTATAGCTGTGTTAAAAGGAAAGCTGAGGTCATGAGAAATTTTAGAAATTATTAGGGAGGAAGAGCATATACCAGAGATTCTCAGTTTTACATCTTCAGGAAGGACAAGTTCAAAGGCATCATAATCACTCACATACCCACTCACTCCCTCACTCTCTATCCCTTCTTCTGGACATCACTTCTGTTGCAGTATCCTTGCTTCTAGTTGTATTGTCTCACCCATCTCCTTCGCACTTGTACCAGAGAGATCAAATTTGGTCACAAGTATCATTAATGCTAGAAATTATTTGTCTGTCTAGCAAATTTTTAAAGCAGCCAACTTGTACATTTGTTCTTTAGTCATCAATACTCATTTCGATCTTTATCCTTTCCATAAGCCTCTTATTTCCACATTGGGATCCATGTGATTCTACAGATGAAGCATGTGACCTGAGCCATTCTACTCCTTTGACACATACGTTGATTCCTAAGCAATATTTGACCCAATCCTAACAATTACAGGGAATCTGAAGTTCTACCTGTAATGTTAGAACAAGGGTGTTCTCTTGCCCTCTAGATGGTGTAACATGCAGATATGAGACCTAGAATTATTACAGTTGTACTTACTCCATGAGGAAATGCAATCTGAGGATAAAGTAAACACAGGGAGAGGCAGAACCAAGAAAATCACAGAGAAATGAAGCCAGAACCCTAGTGATAAGAAATTAGTTTAAGCCATGCCTCTGGTCTTTCTTGGGGAATTTTCTTACATGAACCAGTAAGTTACCTTTATTTTTTAAACCAGGTTGAATTGCATGTTCTGTTATTTGCAGTCAAAGATATCTATCCCAAAGCTTACCATGTGCCAGCGTTTGTGCTAGAATCTTGAATCTACTTGAATTAAGTAATTTTACTACTTAAAATCCTTTAACGATTCTCTTTGTCTATAGTGATGTTGATAATTAGCATAATCACATACAGCACAAAATCTGAGTTTCTTTTTAAGAGGTTACAAGGTCAACAATGCCCTCCATAATATATAGCCTTGCCTACTTGTTCAGATGCATCCCCTGGTGGCACTTTATCCATTGATGGTAATGAACTGTTTATAATTCTCCAAACATGTTCTAGAGGTTTTAAAATATGGTCACATGATACTTGGAATTCCTCCAATTACAATGTGATAAATATGTCTCATTCCCTTAAATCCATATGACTACATTGTGAGTTTATGACTACATTGACCAAGGGATTATATCAGAGTGATGCTTAAATGGCTTCCAAAGCTAGATCATAAGAGTTGTGCAGCTTATTCCCTCTCTAGATAAGCTTCTTTCCCATATTGTGGGACTCTCGACCCACATGGAGACATCATGTGTGATCCTCCTATCCATAGTCCAAGTTGAGCCCAGGCTTAGAGTCATCCTGACCCAAGCACCAGAAACGTTAGTGAAGAAACTTTCAGATGACTCCAGTCCTCTGGCATCTAAGCCACTCATAACCATTTATAGATTTCTGCAATGTTTCTAGATGAAGCCCAAGACCTCACGGAGCTGAGATAAGCTGTTCTTGCTCTCCTCTCTGAATTCCTGTTTCACAGGCCAACAAACATAACAAAATGGTTGTTATTTACACTACTGAGTTTAGGATCCTTTGCTATACACCAGGAGATAATTAGAACAGATTTCGGACTTTTGTTGATTAGAATTTACATCTATGTGGCAGTAATACCCTTTCTCCTGTTGCTGAGGCAAATCTTTATCTCTGCCACCTCGTTGAAGTCTTCTTTCAACTCTTCAACAGGCTTATGTTTTCTGTCTTTTGTGTTTTCATAAATGCCAGCTTATAAATTATCTTGAAGAATTTTAATTGCGTTCTGTTTCTACACTGGAGTATAAAGTATTTGAATGTAGGAGCATGTCTTTTTAACTTTCTATCCTCAGGGTCAGATTGCAGTATCTGTCACACAGTAGTTGTCTAATAAATAAAATAAAATGATATTTTTCTGCCAGAAGTATTACAGAGTTCAAGTGTAGCACTGTCAAGGACTGTGAAGGGTCTGAGGTTTTACCCTGTGAGTTGGGTAAATACCCAGTCCTTCCCTTCTGTGTTTCTCCTTTAATCTCACACTGCTGCTCTCTCACACAACACTTCTAACAACAGATGTATGGGGATTTTTCCCCACAGCTAGCAATTCTCTGTGACATAAGATGGGTATCCTAGAATTTAACTCAATTATGACACCAGATCCCACAGGTTGAGGGATCTCAGTCCCATGAGACCATCACCCACTTCAGATTCCAATTGTAAGTAGGAGATTGCAGGCTATAAATTGGAGGTCCCCAGGATCTCACCTGCCTTTGATTTGGTTATTTGCTAGAATTGTGCACAAAACTCAGGGAAATGCTTACTTAAGTGTACCAGTTTATTAAAGGATATGATAAAAGATACAGATGAATAGCCAGATGAAGAGATACGTAGGGTAAAATCTGGGAGGATCCCAGGCATAGGAACTTCTGTCCCCATGGAGTTGGGGTACATCATCTCCTGATGGATGTATGAATGTGTTCATCAACCTGAAAGCTCCCCAAATCCCATACTATTGGGATTTTATGGGAAGATTTCTCATGTAGGCATGACCAATTATTAACTCCATTAGTAGCCCTTTACCCCTATCAGCAGAATGAGGGGGGCGGGGTGAAGCTAAAAATTTCAAGGTTCTAATCATGACTTGGTCTTTCTGATGACCAGAAGCCATCCAGGAGACCAGTCAGAGTTCCCTCATTTTTTTCTAATAAAAAAGATGCCCCCAGTGCTCTTATCATTTAGGAAATTACAAGGGTTTTAGGAGGTCTGTGTCAGAGCCTGAGGGTAATGACCAATATAGATATATATTTTTTCTGTTATCTCATTAGCCTGCCACAATTTCATGGATGTTGGCAGAAGACATGAGTTGTCTTGATCAGAAACCAAAGAATACATTATTCATGACAATAGTGGTAGCTAGATTGTTGGCATTTCTGCCCATTCTCCAAGGGCCAGTTCCTACTAGGTGATGCACACAGGAACAGGTGATACCTGAACATGCGGTACACTGAATTATAGGAGAGGAACCCTGAGCATAGGGAACCTGAATCTTTCATAAAGGTCGTTAAACCTACCTGCCCTTTGCCTTGGAGAGAGACATTATCTTGATTATACTGGACAGTAAACAAATCTGCCCTCTGCTGTGGAGGAAGAGACTATGTCTTCCAAGGCTGTTTGCTCAAATGTCCTTGAACAGATAGTCTGAAACAAGGGGAATCATTCTGCTGGCAGGATGAATAGAAATGTGAGAGATGCAGGGATATTTGTCTCCCCAAAACTCAGAAGAGATATCAGTTATATTAGTTATTTTTCATATCATAAAAATCTTCAAAGAGAAGGTGATACTTAAACTGAGTCTTGAAATATATGAGTAGACATTACCAGGTAGATGGTAGGAGTAATTTGAACAAAAGTGTAGAGGAATGATGACTTTGGAAAACTGAGGATGGTTTGACATGGACACATTGTAGGGCATAAGAGAGGAAAGGGTCCAATGTGAGATAGATGAGGAGGTAAGCCAGAGGCAGCTCACAGAAGGTCCTCTATGTTGTGCTGACAGATATATTTACTTTATCCTGTAATAACCAGGGAGCCAGTCAAGGTTTTTAAGCAATTGAGGCATGTGATCAGATTCCTTTTTAGAAAGATACAATCTAACTGAGACAGAAAAGGTATTCTGGGCAGAAAGAACAGTGTGGATATAATGGAGACATTAAAGTGCCAGCAAACTGAGGGAACTGTAGCAGATCTCTGAACATTATGGTCAATGCAACACTCATCAAAGTGAATATTTATTAAGAGTGATTTAACAACTTTCAATCAGTTACCAGGTGCCAATTGTTAAGCTGGGACATAACCTGGGGAAGTCTAAGGCTATGTCATGTTAAATTAGGCTAAGCTAATTTATGTCTGAATAATCCATAGGTGAAAGAAGAGAGTCAAGTTGGCAATTAGGTGTTCTCTTAACTACCTACTTTGATTGATTGTGATGGGCCACCTGGAACATGGTGTTAAGAAGCATTTTCGGCCCAATTCCAGGCTCAGTGGAAAAGAGGAAAATCCTTACTTTTTGCTACAGGTAAAACAATAGTGAGTAACAAAGTTTGCTGGGAGTAGGTTGGGGTCAGGATTTGGCCCAAGCTTATTACTGACAAATTGAAACATATACAGGGGTTGGACCATGTGGCAGGATTAATTGTATGACTCTGGGGGAGGTGATGAGGTATGTTAGGTGGCAGAAGTACACAGACAAGATGGAAACGGGTGCTTAGGGTGTATATCCAAGATCTAGGCCCTAAATAATCACAACAACCAGCTTGGGGATGGAGATGCTGTCAGATTACACCAAAGGGAATGAGCTATCAATGGAAGATTTTTTTTTTTAATGCAGTGACTTGGGTCCTATTGTTCCAGATCCAGCATTTTAATCCTGGCGCTTGATGGCAATGGATACAAGAGTGACAAAAGATGAGGGTGTCATGGTCAGTACCTAAGGAGGCAGAGCATGTGTCTTCTTTGGTTCAGGATACTTTAATTTTTCTTGAGAGTAAACATTTTCATAATGTGAATTTGTAGTATTCAATGATGTTTAATTCTGTTATAGAGAATAAGAAAACAAATGAGATGGATGAGACTCAAAGTGTGTCAAATGGCTTGCAAGATGTATATAAAATTAATTAGATGGGTTAAGTATACAGAGTAAGTTACCTAAAAGACATGTTAAAAAATAGAATAGTTAGGATATACAATAAGAAGTATATATATACTTTTTTGGTTATATATATATATATATATATGCATATATATGAAAGGTAGAAGTACTAAAAGGCACAAAATATTCATGACATACTAAATAAACTAAGGCACATGAAGCACTCAATATTCCATACTGAGCACTCTATTTTGAAGCACTCAATATTAAATCGGCCACTCATTGATGATATCATTCTGGTTCTATGTTACCTCTGTCCAAAAAAAGTTGCTCAGCAGGCTAGTTGGGTATGCTATGTTCTTTTTCTTGCATCACTCAAACATGTGTTTGTTCTAGTCATCTTCCATCTTCTAGGCTCCCTTCCTTAAACCTGATACTGATCCTCAAACTTCACCATCGGGGAGAAGGCTGATATAGGAGAAAGATAAGAAATATGAACACCATAACCCAGAATGCATGTAGTGTGGTCCTTCCATCTATTCAAAACTTTAAACATGTCACTCCACTTTTTCTGGCTTGCATAGAGTCTGATTAGAAATGTGCTATACAGTTGACCTTTGAACAATGTGGGTTTGACCTGCATGGCTCCCCTTATATACAGATTTTTTTCAATAAGTACAGTACAGTACTATAAATGTATTCTCTCTTCTTTATGATTTTTCAAATACCATTTTCTTTTCACTAACTTTATTGTAAGAATATAATATATAATACAAATAAATATGTTATTTGTATTATACATATATTGTATGTATAAAGATATATTTATGTTATTGATAAGGCTTCTAGTCAATAGTAGGCTATTAGTAGTTAAGTTTTGGGGGAACCAAAAGTTATACATAGATTTTCAACTGTTCAAGGGGGTCAGTGCCCAAAACTCCAATGTTGTCCAAGACTCAACTGTACTATGATTCTTATGTAATGTTGTTTTTTTCTCTGATTTCAAGATTTTCTCTTTCTTTCTTTCTTTTAAAAATATTTTCTCTTGGGACGCCTGGGTGGCTCAGCGGTTTGGTGCTGGCCTTCGGCCCTGGGTGTGATCTTGGAGTCCTGGGATTGAGTCCCACGTCCGGCTTCCTGCATGGAGCCTGCTTCTCCCTCTGCCTGTGTCTCTGCCTCTCTCTCTCTCTCTCTCTCTCTCTCTCTCTCTCTCTCTCTGGGTCTCTCATGAATTTTGAGTCCCACATCTGGCTTCCTGCATGGAGCCTGCTTCTCCCTCTGCCTGTGTCTCTGCCTCTCTCTCTCTCTCTCTCTCTGGGTCTCTCATGAATAAATAAATACAATCTTTAAAAAATATTTTTTCTTTATCTCTGGTTTCCAGTAGTTTAAATATGATTGTATGGTGTTTGTATTTACCTAGTTTGGTGTTGCCTGAGCTTCTCTAATCTGTAGGTTGAGGTATTTCATTAATTTTGGAAAATCCTCTGCCAGTATATCTTCAAATATTTCTTCTGTCCAATTCTATCTTATTCTACTGGGATTCCAAATATAAGCATGTTACAGAGTTTGATATTGACCCATAGCTCTTGAATGGTCTATTCTATTTTTTTTAAACATTTCTTTCCTCTTTGTATTTCAGTTTGTGTAATTTCCATTCTCCCATCTTCAAGTTCACTGATTCTTTTCTTGGCTGTTTCAAATCTACTGAGAAGCCTGTCAAAAGAATTCTTCATTTCTGTTTTCATTTCTAGCATTTCATTGTTTCTTCACAAACTAGAGGTTTTAACATATTAATTATAGTTATTATTTTTAAAATTTTATTTATTTATTCATGAGAGACACAGAGAGAGAGAGGCAGTGGCATAGGCAGAGGGAGAAGCAGGCTCCCTGTGGGGAGCCCGATGTGGGACTCTATCCCAGGACCCTGGGATCACACCCTGAGTCAAAGGCAGGCTCAACTGCTGAGCCACCCAGGCATCCCTAATTATAGTTATTTAAAGTTCCTTGTCTAACAGTTTCAATATCTGGGTCTTATCTGCTTTCATTAACTGCTTCATCTTTTTTTTTAAGATTTTATTTATTTATTCATGAGAGACACAGAAAAAAAGACAAAGACATGGGCAGAGGGAGAAACAGGCTCCCTGTGGGGAGCCCAATGCAGGACTCGATCCCAGGATTCCCCGGATCCTGCCATGAGCCAAAGGCAGATGCTCAACCACTGAGCCACTCAGGCATCCCAACTGCTTTGTCTTTTAATAAGATCTGTTTTTGCTTGCATCTTTGTGGTAAGTTTTGATTGAAAGCTGAGCATCTTGTGTTAGAAGTCGTATTCATACTGCAAAGGGACATGACCCTTGTTTTGCTAGACCTTTAGTGAGGGGTATTGAGACAGTTAGTTGGGAGTTGAGCTGTATTTATTGTTTGCATTTATTGTTGCTAAGGTTACCTTCAGTATAGGTTTCTAATTTTATAGCTTAACTTGTGCTTAGGCTGGGGGCTGGTTTGCTGGAGGGTTTTTCTGTGTCTCCCCCATTCTCAGCTTTGGGTCTTCCCTTTATGCCTCAGAGAGGGAACTCCCTCTGTGCTATTGCCCTTCTCTCAGCAGTAGACTGCTCTTACTTGTTACTCAGAACTTGTTAACCTGATGGTGAGGGGTGGGGAGTTAAGTTCTCTGGTTCAGTCTCAGTCTTAGAGGCTATGTTCCTGGGTCATAGGGGTGGGAACTTCTCAATGCTCTCCCCACTAACCCAGTGATAGGACAGCTTTAAAGGACAAAAAACATTTTCTGTCCCTCTCCTAAGAGCAGAAGTTTGTTTACTTTTATGTTTGGTCCTTTTTCCCAGCTGCATAGGTCCCCTATAGGTGACAGGGTTTGTTACCCTTTTCCCAGGGACGTAAGGCTTTTATTTTCCATGGTGAAAAGGACTAGGTTGGGCTTTGTGTCTTTCTAGCCGTGGCTACTGTTCCCCTCTCCCAGGCCTGTGTTTTCTCTGTCTATCCTACCTCCCTCCCATCTTTCATGTGGGTATTGAGTGAGATCCTTAGAGAAAAGCCCACAAGTGTGTTCAAATTCCTCTTGTCTCTGTGGCTCCTAGGGATTATATATGATTTTTTAAATATTTATTTGTTTCTTTGAGAGAGAGAGAGAGAGAGAGAGCACAGCAGGAGGGGCGGATGGAGAGGGAGCGAGAATCTCAAGCAGACTCTGCACTGAGTACGGAGCCTGACACTCCTCATCTCACAACCTGAGCTGAACCCAGGAGTCGGATGCCTAACTGACTGCACCATCCAGGTGCCTAGGGATTATACAATCTTTTACAAGCTCACAATCAGCCTTTAGTAGTCCAGTAAACATTTTTAGCTAGGGCAGCCCCATGGCCCAGTGGTTTAGCACCGCCTTCAGCCCAGGGTGTGATCCTGGAGACCTGGGATCAAGTCCCACATTGCGCTCCCTGTGTGGACCCTGCTTCTCCCTCTGCCTGTGTCTCTGCCTCTCTCTCTCTCTCTCTCTCTCTCTCTCTCTCTCTCAGTTCCTCTCATGAATAAATAAATAAAATCTTTAAAAAAACATTTTTTAGCTAAAGTAAATTCTTACTAGATTGTATGGATGGCATCTCACATCTGCCCTGGGTAAGCAAGTGCTTGTGACCCATTTCTTCTTGGACATACTGGCTTTTTGTTAGTTTTTGGGTTAGCTGGTCACTTTGCAACCTCAGCTATCTGAAGTATTCAAGAAGTGATTTTGCAGATTATCCAGTTTTTTTTCTATTGTAAAGGTAGGAACGATGCTGTTTCCCACTCTGCATCTTGAGTGGAAGTTTGCACGATATCCTAAGTGTGTAAGTTACCCCAGTTCTTTCCCCTTGATTCTCATTGCATCTTTTTAAATTGATTTAATAAAATATAAGGTTTGAACATTTTAATATGATCTGTGAGCTTCTCTGTGTCTTAACATCCATGAGACTTTGTCTGATAAAGTACTTGTAGGCTTTCACTGCTTCAGTGTAATTTTCCACACAGCAACTATTAGCTTGCTGTGGACAAGGCTTCTCTCTATTGAAATTACTTCCTGAGATCCTGAGTTTTGCCCAGGGGCATTTTTACTCATGAGTTTATAGATGTATAAAGAGTAATATACTTTACTACACTTTTACACATAAAACAATTCATCATGAATACATCTCTGTATACACTCTGGTTGAGTGAGCCAGCTCCTTATAATAAATCTCATTATAGAGGTAGGTAGGTAGGTAGGTAGATAGATAGATAGATAGATAGATAGATAGATAGATAGATAGATAATTTGTTCTATTTTTCTGTTTCTCTGGAGAACCCTGACCTGACTAATACAATAGATGATATTATTGTCACATCTAGGTTTAACTTTGGTCTCTCTGTTTACTCCTGTTATATAGCACATATCCCCAGTCAGACTAGGAGTGTCTTCCTCTATATTCTCATGAGCATTTGAGTAGAGCATCTATTACTGTCACATTTAATACTAGTTGACACTTATATAGTTTATGTTTGCTTCTCCATTATTAAGTTGAGTTTTGAAGGGAAGGGACTCCCGGTATTTGTCCCCAGTGTCTAAAACAGTCATTAAGAAATTCAGTGAGGGGGCATCTGGTTGGTTCAGTTGGCACAGAGTGTGACTTGATGGGTTGTGAGTTTGAGCCCTGTGTTGGGTGTAGAGATTACTTAAAAATAAAATCTGTAAAAAAAAAAAAAAAAAAGAGAGAGAGAGAGAGAGAGACACCTGGGTGGCTCAGTTGGTTAAGTGTCTGACTCTTGGTTTCAGTTTAGGTCATAATCTCAGGTTCCTAGGATCAGGCCCATGTCAGATTTCATGCTCGACAGGGAGTCTGCTCGAGATTCTCTCTCTCTCTCTCTTTGTTCCTCTCCCTGCTCACACACACTCTCTCTCTCAAAATAAACTAATTAATCCTTAAAAAATAAAATATTAAAATTAATAATAATAAAATAAATTTAGTGAATATTTATAAACTGACCATATATAACATCTGCTATGAAAGTAGTTGTTTGAATCCTGTGAGATTATGTATGTGACTGGGTATCATAAACTGACAAGAGCTTCTCAGATATTGGTTATTATTATTATTATTATGGGCAAAATTGGCTTTGGTGGAAGGGCACTAATAACATGACTTTCATTTGTATCAGTGATTCTGCGACAAAGTAATTAGAGCAGTAATCACTTTTATTCATTGAATGCTTACATAGCATGGTGGTTGGATCATGGTGCTTTTGGCTATGGTTACCGGAGATGTAGCATCGCTTGCTCTTGTAACAAATCTCTGGGCCCTGAATTTTGTATTCCTTCATATCTGCCCAGATTTGTCAGCTTTCTTCTGCCTTCAGGTACTGAAGCCTGCTTTTGTTCTTGTAAATGGTGCTGAAGTCAGGCTCTACCCACACCTAGCCACCTAGAACATTAGGCTGCAACTGACTTCTCTAATGATTACATCTTCTCTTATGTCCTGTCCACTGGATCAGAAACTGTGGAATGTTGGTATACATTAAGATTAAACTAATACTTTTTGGCAGGAATTGACAAGCTGATTCTAAAATTTATATGGAATTGCCAGGGATCCAGAGTAGCCAAAACAGTTTGGAAAACAACTAATAAAGTTGGAGGACTCACACTTCTTGATTTCAAAATTTGCTACAAAACTGTAGTAGTCAAGACAGTGTGGTATTGACACAAGGATAAACATAGATCAATGAAACAGAATTGATGTCTAGAAAAAAACTTAGATTTATGGAATTGATTTTTGATGAGAATGTCAAGACAATTCAATGGGAGAAGAAAACGGTCTTTTCAACAACTGGTATTGGGACAGCAGAATATCCATATATGAAAGAATGAAGTTGAACCCTTACCTCATGTTTACAAAAATTGGCTCAAAGTGGATCAAAGACATAAATGGAAGAGTTCAAACTATAAAACTCTTAAAAGAAATCATAGGCATAAACCTTTGTGATCTTAGATCTAGGCAATGGTTTCTTAAATATGATACCCAAAGTAAAAATGACAAGAGAAAAACATTTTAAAAACTATACTTCATCAAAATTGAAACTTTTGTGCTTCAAAGGGCACCATCAAAAATGAAAAAGACAAATCACAGAAGAGCAGAAAATATTTATAAATCTCATATCTGATAAAGGATGTATATCCGGAATATGTGAAGGTCTTACAACTCAACGACTAAAATACAACCCAGTCAAAAAATGGGCCGAAGAATAGACATTTCTTCAAAGAAGATATACAAATGCCCAATAAACATGAAATCATACTCACCATCGTTTGTCAATCAGAGAAGTGCAAATCAAAACACAATGAGATACTATTTCACACCAACGAGGATGGGTGTAATCCAAACATAACAACAGATTTTGGGGAGGATGTGGAGAAATTGCAACAGTAAATTGCTGGTGGGTTTCTAACAGTAAATTGCTGGTGGGTTTCTACTTTCTAAAGTAGCCACTTTAGAAAACATTTGGCACTTCCTCAAAATGTTAAACATAGATTTACCATAAGACATAACCATTGCACTCCTAGGTATAAATCTAAGAGAATTGAAAACTAAGTCTATGTAAAAACTTGTATACAAGTATTCATAGCAACATTACTCATAATAGCTCAAAAATGGAAACAACCCAAATGTGCACCAGCTAAGGAATGGATAAACAAAATGTTGTAAATCTATAAAATGAAATATTATTCAGCAATAAAAAGGAGTGAAGTATTGACACATGCTGCAACATGAATGAGCCTTGAAAACATTATGCTAAGTGAAGGAAGCCATTCACAAAAGGCAGCATATGTATGATCCCATTTATATGAACTGGGGGAGGTGGGAGGGGGAAAGGGTGTGTACCTGCTAATTGATAGGAGGTTTCTTTCTAGGGTGATGAAAATGTTTCAGAATTAGATGTTGGTGTTATTTACACAATTTCTGTGAATATACTGAAACCTACTGAATTGTATACTGAAAAAGCTGAATTTTACATGTGATTATGTCTCAATAAAGCTATTAACAAAGAAAAAGACAAGATTAAGCTGAGATTTCCTTTTACTCCTTGAGGCACTTGAATTTGCACACCCGTAACAATTAGCTCTGAAGTGGTTCTGGGTCACTAGACTTTTCCCCACTCTCCCACTCCCCTACTTCTCCAGACCTGATTCTGATGTTCCTACATACTTTTTTGGCATGCCTGAATCAGAATAGGTTAATGAAATATTTTGTCAACCAGCAATAGTATTTTCAGACTTGTAAATGAAATACACACTATTAAACTACAGCAATACGTTTAAATCCACATCTAAACATTTCAATATATTGATTACACTGGGTTTGTTTAGTTATTTATTTATTCATGAGAGACGCAGCGAGAGGCAGAGACATAGGCAGAGGGAGAAGCAGGCTCCCTGCAGGGAGCCCAATGTGGGACTCCATTCCAGGACCCCGGGATCACGACCTGAGCCACAGGCAGAAGCTCAACCACTGAGCCACCCAGGTGCCCCTATTTATTTATTTCAGAGAGAGAGTAGGGATGGATGAGGGGCAGAGAGAAAGAGAGAATCCTAAGCAGACTCTATGCCCAGTGGATAGCCCGATTCAGGACTCAATCTCAGGACCCTGAGATCATGACCCCAGCTGAAATCGAGAGTCAGACTCAGCCACACAGGAACCCTGACACTGGGATTTTTATTTTTAAACCATTAATGTCATAGGTCAGATATCTGGAATAATTAAGAGAATGATATGCAATCGTGCTTGCATAAAAACTGAACCTATTTTTTTAAAGATTTTATATTGATCATTAAAATTCTCTACACACTTCTGCTTCACTACCATTGCCCCAAAGAAGTTTCTCTTTCAAGAAACATAGTATTAAATGGAGGAAAGTAACTTGTCTCTATTTGAAAGTCCTTCAAGTTGGCTTTTAAAATGAGGACTTAAATTTGCGCTCTTTCCACAAGCTGTATACCCACCAGGAGACTTGGGGGTAAAGTATAATCAGGTGGAGTTGATTCTTGACATGTCCTGGTATTTCTATCACACTATCCAACAACCTTTATTTCAACAACGGAGAATATAATATCATCATTTTTCTACTGGAAAAATACAATTAGAATATGAAATGAATGACACTGCACATCATCAGGCATATCTAGAAGGCTATAGCCTAAACAGTGAATCTGTTTAAAACGTACACTAGACTCCTAATTTCTGTTTTTGGTCTTCTGAGGCCTGTTGCTAAATCCCGTTCTACATTAAAAACACTAACCACACTCTCCACTTACCTGACAGACTGCAAAACAGTGGAGAATAAAAATTCTGCTTGGATATCATGTCTTCACTATACATACAGCAGCCACACACAATGATGGTCAGTAATGACTAAAATATGGCACTAAATGCAATCCCCTCCATGTGAATTGAATTAATTGATTTATTAGGTGCAAAATAGCCAGGTGGATTTAAGCTAATTAAGAATTTGATTGCTAATTGCCAACAGGGGGGATTTTTTAAAAATGATTAAGTTCAATATGTACTTGTAGCACATACAAACTATAGGCTGACTCTAGCAAGGAAAGCAATAATAAGAATGTAGTGGTAGTAAGTATAATGTTGGAGTAGAAATAAAACAGCCTATTTTCTCTGCAATCCATGAATGTTTCTGGTTAACGTCACCTCTCCTTAGTAGACACCCATAGGAAAACTGGGCACGACACACAAAAAAGAATATGTAAAGTTAAGAGTATCCTCAAAAAAGATAGACGTGTGAACTATGAAATAATAATAAATCAGAATTACCTGCCCTGCTAAAGGAATGACATAGACTACCATTATATTTCATTATATATTTCTGTATTCTTCCATTTATCCACCTATACATTTGTTCAGCCACCCATATATCTAACCATTCATTCAAAGTTTGTTGAGTATGTGTACTTTATTATTATTTTTTATGTGTAATTTATTTATCTTGCTTCTTTACTTGATACTCTATTTTAGGTATGTCAACATGCTAGTAAAAGCACACCAGGATCTTTTTTTAATAAAAAAAAATGTTATTTATTTATTTGAGAGAGAGTCAGTGAAAGAGAAAGCACAGACAGGGGAGGAGCAGAGGGAGAAGAAGCAGCAGACTCCCTGCTGAATGGGGAGCCGGATGCAGGGCTCAATCCCAGGACTCCGACACCATGACCTGAGCCAAAGGCAGTTGCTTAACTGACTTAACTACCTAGGCACCCCCAGAATGCTTTTATTTTTCAAATAGTTATTTAGTACTTATGTGCTATGCGATGTGCTAAGCACTTCATAGACAACCACCTTAATCATAGCAAAAAAACTACATATGAAGAAAAGGGAATTTTTAGACATGTTATGTGTCTAAATCTGCTGAGTGGCATAACTGGGATTGAAACACAAAGTTTGTCTCCAGCACTCTCATACTTACCGATTCCCCTACATTGCCATTCCATAAACCTTTTTAATGGCTGTATCATATTTAAATGTTTTGATATATTATAATTTATGTCATTATTCCCCTGTTTTGGGGTATGTAGGTTGCCTTTTTTTTTTCTATTAAGTAAATATTGCTGTAGTGAGCATACTTGCATATCAGTTTGTTCACTTTTCTGATTATCTCTAGTCCATTTGTATACCTCCTTTGGAGACATGTCAATTTCGATGCTTTGCCTATTTCTAAATTGGGTTGTCTGATTTATCATTGAGTGTAAAAGTTCTTCATTCTAGATGCAGTTTTCTTATTGCGTATATGCTTTGCAAATGTTTTTTTTTTTTTTTTTCCCATTCTACAGGTTGTCTCTTCACTTTCTTCATAGTGTTTTTAAAAGAACTTCTAAGAGTTTGGAGTCTTACTTCAGATCTTTTTTTTTTTTAAGATTTTATTTATTTATTCATGAGAGACACACAGAGAGAGAGGCAGAGACACAGTCAAGGGAGAAGCAGGCCATGCAGGGAGCCTGATGTGGGACTTGATCCGGGTCTCCAGGTTCAGACCCTGGGATGAAGGCGGCGCTAAACTGCTGAGCCACCTGGGCCGCCCCTTACTTCAGATCTTTGATGCATTTTGAGTTAAGTTTTGTATATGATGCAAGGTAATTTATTTTTTACAAGTGGATATCTAGTTGTTCCAGTACCATTTGTTGAAAAATCTCTTCTTCCCCTATTGAGGCATCTTGCCATCTTTTCTAAAATCAATTGACCATCGATACATGGACTTATTTCTGGGATCTTCATTCTATTCATTGATCCATATGTTTATTTTTATGTCAGTACCACTGTGTCTTGATTGCTTTGTAGTAAGTTCTAAAATTAGGAAGTATGAATCCTTCAACTTTGTTCTTCTTTTTAATGATTGACTATGTCCCTTGCCTTTCTGTATGAATTTCAGGATGACTGTCAATTTATGCAAAGAAGCCAGCTGTTATTCTGGTAGGTATTGTGTTGAATCTGTGGATCAATTTGGGGAATATTGCCAATGTAATAATATTAAGTCTTCCAATCCATGAACATGGACTGATTTTCTGTTTATTAGGTCATATTTCATCTCTTCCAACAATGTTTTATGATTTTTGGAGTATAAGTTTTGCAATTCTTTGATTAAATTTATACCTAATTTTTATTCTTTTTGATGCTAATATAAATAGAATTGTTTTATTAATTTCACTTTTGGATTTTTTATTGTAACTGTACAGAAATACAATTGATTTTTACATATTGGTGTTGTATCCTATAAGTTTCCTGAACCCTTTAATTAGTCCTAACGGTTTTTTTAGTGGGTTCTTTAAGATTTTCTATATATAAAATGATGTCATCTGTGAATAGTTTTACTTTTTCCTTTCCAATCTGTACATGCTTTATTTTTTTTAAGATTTTATTTATTCATGAGAGACACACACAGAGAGAAAGAGGCAGAGACACAGGCAGAAGGAGAAGCAGGTTCCATGCAAGGAGCCTGACATGGGACTCAATCTCAGGTCTCCAGGATCAGGCTCTGGGCCGAAGGTGGCACTAAACCCCCGAGCCACCTGGCTCAGCCAATCTGTACATGTTTTATTTCATTTTCTTGCACAATTGTCCTGGCTAGAACCTCCAGTACAATGTTGACTAAAATTGGCAAAAGTGAATAGCTTGTCTTATTCCCAATGTTAGGGGGCAAATATCTAGTCTTTCAACATGAAGTATGATGTGAGTTGTAGATTTTTTATAGATGCCCTTTATCATCCTGAGTAAGTTCCCTTCTCTTTCTAGTCTTTGAGTGTTTTTATTATGAAAGATTGTTGGAATTTATCAAATACTTTTTCTGTATTTAATGAGATGATCATGTGGGCTTGTTTTTAGTCTGTTGATTTAATGTGTTAAATTCATTGATTTTTGAATGTTAAACCAACATCCCACTTGGTCATGATATATAATTCTTTTTATATGTTATTGGATTTGGTTTGCCAGTATTTTGTTGAGGACTTCTGTATCAATATTTATAAGAGATGTTGGTTTTTGTCTTTTGTCTCGTTTTGGTATCAGGATAATACTGGCCTCATAGAGTGAGTTGGAAAGTATTCCTTTCTCTTCTAATTTTTGGAAAAGCTTATAAAGAATTGGTATTACTTCTTCTTTAAATAGTTATCCATGAAGTCATCTGATTATTTCTTTAGATAAGAGATCTAGAAGAGGAATTACTGTGTTAAAGATATAAACATAGACAAAACTTTTTGTTTAGCTACATTGCTCTCCTGGGCGGAGAGTGCCAATTATACTTCCAGTAGCAATATGTAAGCTAGCACATTGTTCTGCTCATAGTAGAATTAAATGAAATTTTATTGACAACTGGTTCTCTTCAACCCTGAAAACCAACATACACTAGTATATCAATCAAATAATTGTTTTTGATACTTGTGCTTGTTTAAAAAGATTGTATCTCATTTATAATAATTAAAGTTTTGTAGGTTTCGTATATTGATTTTGGGCCAATTGCAGTCATATGAATTTTATTTTCTCTAGATCTAGCTTATTTTTATTTTATTAACTTACTAATTTATTTTTTTAAGGTGATCTCTGTGCCTAGTAGGGGCTTGAACTCACAACCGTGAGATCAAGGTCTCATGCTTTACCACCTGAGCTAAGCAGGTGCCCCTAGATCCAGCTTATTTTGGAGTTAAATGAGTAATAAACACCTATATCTGCTTAATACTTTTTATACTATAGAATCTTTTTGCCTACAGCAGAGCTAAAGTGCAAGAGACATTTATATGATATACTAAATGTGAATAGCAAGCTAACTCAGTTTGTTGTGCTATTTTTGCTAATAAATAATGATAAAAGGTTTATAGCTTTAAAAATTATGAATATTGGGGTACCTGGGTGGCTCAGTTGGTTGAGAGTCTCTTGATTTCAGTTTGGGTCATGATCTCAGAGTCATGGGATGAGCTCCTGGTCAGGCTCTGTGCTGAGTGTGGTGTGTGCTTGGGATTCTCTCTCCACCCCTTCCCTCTTCCTCTGTCCCTCCCTTGCTCCCCCCCCAAAAAAATAAGAATATTAAAAAATACTTGGCAGGGCAGCCTGGGTTGCTCAGTGGTTTAGTGCTGCCTTTGGCCCAGGATGTGATCCTGGAGACCCAGGATCAAGTCCCATGTCAGACTCCTTGCATGGAGCCTGCTTCTCCCTCTGCCTGTGTCTCTGCCTCTCTCTCTCTCTCTCTCTCTCTCTCTCTCTCTCTCTGTCTCTCATTAATAAATAAAATCTTTTTAAAAATACTTGGCAAATTATTGTATCATGTTTGTCATATATAAGAAATTCCATATTTCCATCACAACTTTTCATGAGTATTCTGGATTCATTTCCCACATGGATGAATTAATGCACCTATTTCTATTTATTTATTTTTCCCAGCTTTATTGGGATATAACTGACATGCAACATTGTGAAAGTTTAACTTATACAATGTGATGATTTAATGTCTTTTTAATTTTTTTCTTTTTTTTAAGATATTTTTTTATTTATTCATGAGCAACACTGAGAGAGAGACTGAGACACAGGCAGAGGGAGAAGCAGGCTCCATGCAGGGAGCCCGATGTGGGACTCGATCCGGGGTCTCCAGGATCACGCCCCGGGCTGCAGGCGGCACCAAACCACTGCGCCACTGGAGCTGCCCTGTCTTTTTAAATTTAATCTCGATTATATACTAAGAATTTTCGGACCAACTGAGGCACTTGAAATAAACATAAAATGTGGAATTTAATTGTGGAATGTAGCAAATCTGAATTATGTGTCTTTCCCATTAACCTTAGAGCTCATTCCTTTCTTGATATACTCTCTTGACTGAGGGAGGCTCCTCCTCTTCATGAAAGGTCTTGAAGCTCATCAGCCACTGTCCACTTAAATCCAAGGTCCACTTGAAACCTGACAAATCCAGCTCAGTGTTTTCCTTCTCTGGTCCTTGTTTCTTAAAGTACTAGGAAAGACAACTCATAATACTGTAAGACATATTCCATTCAGAGTAATCCCACCGAAGGTTTAGACAATGAGTTAAATATATTCTTTAATCACTCTGGTTGCAGAAGCTTATATTACTTAAATGACATTCTAGGCACCATTGTAAGTCTTGCTTCATTACATTTGAGTATCTTATTTTCCTTCTCTTTTATTGCCTTTTACTTTGGTGGTTGTTTATGGCCCAGCTGGGCTTACTTGTTTCTTTATTTAAGAGTTCACTGGGTTTGTATCTGATCGTATCTTTAGTGTCACCACCTTCCTACCTCTTGCTGGTTGATTTAATATTCACAGTGACATTATCTCCAACTCTCCTGTGAGTCAATTCACATCCAACTTAGAGCAAGATACTGCATGAATTATTCACAAAACATTCCCAGTCTAAGTAGCAAAAAAAGGTTAAATTCTGGTTTTATTTCTTTTTTTGTGACTGGTTCCTCACCTCTTCCATACCATTTCCGGGTGTGTGTGTGTGTGTGTGTGTGTGTGTGTGTGTGTGTATTTTAGAGTGTCCTAGGTTTTACAGAATTTACTGAATATATGCAGTTTTCTTCCCTAAATTTTATTGTTCTTCAATTTTAGGTACTAAAGACACAAGGATTTAATATTTATTTCCAAACATAATTATTTCTTAAGTCTATGGCTTCTTTCTTGAATTCATTGGAGAAGTGGGTCCAAACCTTTATGTCACATCTGTCATGTGCTTAGAGTGTGTATACTTTCCTTTTCTGAGCTCAGTTGTTTCTTACTGCTTAAGTAGTAAAGGAAATTTATTAGAAATATGTGGGAGTATCTGAAAGTACCCAAAGACAGCTGGCTTGCCATGCCTGCATGAATGCTCTACACTTCTTAGCTCTGCTTGTGTCTGTCCATATCCAGGTCAGCTGTCTCTGGCTCTTAGAGTATATTATAGAAAAGCCTTATCATAAAGCTCCTGAATTTGCTCTATCTCACTCCTATTTCCAGATCTCTGTGAAAATTATTAGATTGGCCTCGTTTGGAGCAAATGTTCATCCTGCTGCAGTCATCTGTGATAGTTGTCCACAGCAGTCTGAGAGTAGGGATAGATGAAGTAGTTCTCAGTAAAAAGACATCACATAAGCTAGACACACACCCTTGACATTTGTTAAGTGTACCACCTAGACGCTAATTCTTGAATTACAGAAAGTAATCATTTAACAGACAATAAGCCATATCTGGTCTCCTTCAGAAATATGTATAAGGTCGAGGCTTCATCCATATAATGGTATTTGTTCTCTTAATTGCATTTCATCTGCCATGTGCACACTTACCCACATAGCCTCTTGGGCTCCTCCTTTTATTCATTTATATTCCCTTTCCAGATATAAGGGAAATCATAAATCATTTGTAGAATTTTCTGATTCATTCATTCCTAGATAGAGATAAGTAGAAGGAATGGAACTGCCCTAGTGAGATTCAGTTTCATGCTCTTCAAAGTTGATGTGGGTATTATTTCTCCAATAAGCGTTCTTAATGTTCTCAATAATACCAGCTGTTGTGATTTCCTTACTAACATGGTCTTTAGTGAATTGCACTCTCTGGTTTGTTACAGTACATCTGTGCGACAATGGAAAATTTTCTGTAGCTACGAAATTGGGTTTGAATTTTGAGATAAGGTTTTTGAAGATATATCTATTTAGAATCTGGTGATAGCAAGGTCTATGCTACATCTCCATGTAATATGTTGCTAGAACAATGTTTTATATTCACTTATTCATTAACCTTTTCTTTGTTATCATCTTAAAATGAGAAAACACTGTTCGGGCTAACAGCAAGTAGGAAACTCTTCCACAAGCTGCTTACAAATCAAGGAAAGAGGAGACTTTAAGATAAAAGTTTGGAAGATAAAGGACAGGATATAAACTATGTCTTGGAGGTCAAAATTGAAATGAGTCTTTTGGAATGCACTTAGAATAGCTAATTTTTAATTATTTCAATAGATGTATTTTTGCTATCCACTTTTCCTCCATTTCAGCTACTTCTTATAGTTAACTCTCTCATTTTAGCACTTTTGAAACACTATTTACTCAGCAATTATTTCATTAGAATATGCCTGGGAGTAGGGAGAAGAAAGCTCACCCCTATTATTTGCAGGGCCTGAGGCAAGAGTACAAATGGAGACCCTCATATCATATATCTAAATGTTTAATTTTAAATTATAAATTAAATTTTAAAACTTTAAATTAACATTTTTGTTTTTTTCAAATGCATTTTACAGATAAAATTAAAATTTACTTAACTCTCATGAGCCTTTTTATCAAAATTAAACTACTCTCAATTTTAGCTTTTATAGCCTTCAATGTCCCACTCAATGACGAGAGTCAGTATCACACTTCATACATGAAATGTCTAGGCCTATTCCTATATATAAAAGCAACTGAAATCATTTAATTTTATGAAATTTTTTTTAACTATCACATGCAACTGTCACAAATACCACATGCCATATTTGTGGTTATCTCCAGAACTCTTTGATACCTTGAAATTTAATTTGAAGGGAAGCCAGTGTTTACATGCTTGGTACTAATGGGAAAGGATGCTTCTTTATGCAACAATCTATTGAATTAATGCTATCTCAAAAAGGTTTGACAATTCAATTATTTTGCTTTTTCTCTTAAGCATTTTCACCCTTCAAATCCTCTCATGTTCTGAAATAGAGTTCTCTGTAGCTGACAATGGCACAATCCTCAAGCTTTCAAGAAATGTGGAGACAGTCACCCTTTGTTTCATACAGATACAGGGAAAGAGATGTGAAGAGGCCTATCTCTGGGCCTGAGTGGTGTTAATCCCTAGGGAAGAGGTGGCAGATATTTCTGGTTTCAGGATGAGCAGAGTCAGCACTGAGAGCCAGACCTCCAGTAACAAACATATCCCTGGGTTCTTAAATATGTTTGTTAGCTATGTGTCTTTGGGATATATGGGACCCAGGACAGGACTCCCTTTGCTCAAGTCAAGGGCAGTCCTCGAAAGAGGAGAAGCAGCAAAGCAGGAGATAAGGGTAACCTGGCCATATCCCACTGGAACATGCTCAGCAAGGGGCCAGTTTCTCTATGTATTATGCTCTACTGTATCTCAAGCCTAGGAGAGTGTCTGGTTCATACACAAGAAACATTCACTGTACGAATGCACTGCTGAATGAATGAATTGCACAGTGGTAGTGAACAATGCTTGACCATTCCAGATACTAGCTGAAAGCTCAGGGGTAGTCATTCAGCTGGCATTCTCTTTTGATGCCATGGATCTTACATCACTTTTTTTCTTTCTTTTTTTTTAAAGATTTATTTATTTATTCATGAGACACAGAGAGGGAGAGACGTAGGCAGAGGGAGAAGCAGGCTCCCCTCAGGGAGCCCAGTGTGGCACTGGATCCCTGATCCCAGGATCACACCTTGAGCTGAAGGCAGATGCTCAACAGCTGAGCCACCCAGGCATCCCCTTACTTCACTTTTTAAAGTAACAGTTGTGAAGTGACCCTCTAGGAATTTTCTCAATCATGTAAAGACTGCAAAAATGAATAGTTTGGCCACTTCCTTTCTTAAATGTGAAACTTTCTTGCCAGATTTGGACTTTTCTAGGCATCACGCTACATTGAAATTGTAGTCCAAGCTTTACTTTGATTTAGGCTGATATACTTAGTGATGCTGATAGTGTGCTGCAAGAGCCTGTCTGAAAGGTGCCATATAAGCACACTGTGCTCTGCATATGTAAGTAAGGAGCTGCTCAGTTGTTTCCCTGCAGGGACAACGGTATTGTTTTTAATTGTCTATTTTAATAGGCCTGAATAAAATACTCTTCTGTTTTATTTGATCTGCATCCCCTAGTGGGATTTCTCCCTGCTTTCTTTTTACCACTGTGACAGTTTCCTATTTAGACATTTAGTTCTTTCGACAGGGGCTCTTGATTTTCAATGGCAGTGACTGTTTCTCCATCTATTGATGTTCAGTCCTAGTGGTCCCTGACCTATGGGATATTTTGCAAAAATGGGCTGAGTTTTGGGAGTCTGGGATGAATGAAAGAAATTCCATGAAAATAGAAAACAACAACAACAAAATCAAGCACAGGTTTGATTTAATTGGCTAAATGAATCTGGATTGATTTTTTTTTCAAATGTTCCTAGCAGTAATCATAGGCAACTAGGATTAACCCTAGCTTAACCACACCCAACCTCTACCTGGTGGATACTTTAACTAATATAGGATGATATTAGAATGGCCTTCTGGTTGGATGATTGTCTCCTAAGAGAAGTTTTAGGCTAATGTAGGATGATATGATGAGACATTATCAGGGCTAGGAGACAGGAGATGTGAATTTTAGTACCAGCTCTGCTGTTCCATGTCTGGCCTTTGTCGAATTATGTGGTTCCTTGTCTAAAATCATAAGCAAGTTAAACCAAGGCCCCATCCTGATTCTAGTTCTATGACTGGTGACAAAACATTCTTGGCTCAGTATATATGCAGTACTTTATTTTCATAGCAGAGGTTATGACTTCTATTTTGCATAACCTTATATATTTGAAAAGATTTAAAAGATTATTTGAAGTTTGGGACGTCTGGGTGGCTCAGTGGTTGAGCATCTGCCTTTGGCTCAGGGCATGATCCCAGGGTCTTGGGGTTGAGTCCTGCATTAGGCTCTCAGTAGGGAGCCTGCTTCTTCCTCTGCCTATGTCTCTGCCTCTCTCTCCATGTCTCTCATGAATAAATAAACAAAATCTTAAAAAAAAAAGTTTATTTGAAGTTTGAGAGGACTACCCTGAAGAATGAACCTGTGTAACTGTATGCTTTTCGCACTGATGGTTGGCACTTGGAAAGACAAAGGCAGGAATCCCCAAATAAAACCGTGAGGTCACTGAAGTTATCTTTTGGCCTAGGGCCATTCTGTTATTCTCTCTTTCACAGACCTTCTCTTCCAGTGCCCAAGGCCTCAACCCCCCTTAACCCCCCATAACTGTCCCCATCCCACCTCTCAGGCCTAAAAGCCTCAAACCATGCTGTGCTCCAAGATCCTCCAAGCAAATTGAATGACAGCAAGTAAGAATGTTCAAAGTTCATCCTACCAGTCTATCCCATTTGGCAGCTCCAAGCACATGATCAGGTCTAGTCTATTAGAGCACCCAAACCCATCCAGACAAAATGATTGATTTAGGGATGAGCACATTTGCTAAAGAGGGGAAATCAGACTTTTCTCTGGGACTTTTCCTAAAAATCTCATGAAAGATACATGCTTTCTTCTTGCTGGGATACCAGTTATAAGAACAGTAATCCTAAAGCTGCCTCTAGTCATCCTTGCTGCAGTGTGGGAAATTGGCCTGGAAATGAAACCAACATAGAGGAAAGCAGAGCCAAGAGATGGAGAATGATGACTAGTTCCTAATTATATGGTTTTTGTTAATACTTTTAAAATGTTTATTCATTTAAGTAATATCTATACCCAGTATGGGGCTCAAACTCACCACCCTGAAATCAAGAGTTATGTGCTCAAAAAAAAAAAAAAAAAGAGTTATGTGCTCTTCCAACTGAGCCAACCAGGTGCCCCTGATGATATGTTTGAACTCTGGAGCAACTATGACTGAAACTTCACTGATTCTTTGAAATTCCCAGTTATGTGAGTCTATAAATAGCCATATATTCTAATTCAAGTTGAATTTATTTTGCTTGCATAAAAACATTCCTAATGCAATTTCTTAAATTCGCTTTATTGTCATGATTGACTCATTTTTAATTACCTTCTTTACAGCTCAGAAGAAATCCCACTGGAAGCTCATCTCTTCTCCTCCACAGTTATCCACCTGTTTCTCCCCCTTATTTATAGGCATATCCATCCCTGGTTATCCAGGATAGTACCTTAACCTATTTTCTGCCTTTTCTCTCTACAACCAGTTGTCAAATCCTATAAATTCTACCATTTAAACATCTCCTGGACCCATCTCCTCTAATTAGTCCTTCTTTCTTGGATGCATTTTCTATACTTCAGTTAGTTCTGAAAAAGGAGAAGGAAATTTGAGCATCCTCTCTCTACTCTGCATCAGCCCAAAGAAAGGGGGATGTATTTAATCATGTAAGAACCCTCTTCCCTAGGTCTTCCCCACTGGAGAAGGAGTGACTGTTATGATAGTCAGAGGACACTCTATGGGAACATATTTTGCTTATGGACCAAGTGATCGTGCCTAAATCAACTCTGCTTTGTTCTTATCCTGGGTCTGTGAGCCATGGGTCCTCTCTGCAGTTTTCCATGCTCCATTTGTCACCTCGCTTGGTCAGTGTCTGCCTCCTTCTCTGATCCTATGTCTCCACCTCTAAGTGGTTAGGTCAGCTGGGTCTGATCCTTTCCATTAACCTAGAATAAACTCTAAACTTGTTTTTTTAAAGATTTTATTTATTCACAAGAAACACACAGAGAGAGGCAGAGACACAGGAAGAGGGAGAAACACGCTCCCCACAGGGAACCCGTCGTGGGACTCCAACCCGGGACTCCAGGATCATGACCTGAGTCGAAGACAAATGCTTAACCATTGAGCCACCCAGGCATCCCACTCTAAATTTATTTGTATGTCAGTAAACATCACTACAACTTATTTCTCTGATTATATCTCCCATTTATTTCCCTGTATGCAGTCTGCCCCATAGCTATCCATTGGAGTACTTTCCATTCTTCATGATACCAAACACTCATATGTTTCTGTGTCTCTCCTACTCTTCCTCCCTCTTCCTAGACTTTTTTTTTTTTCACCATCCCATCTTTCCCCATGTTTCAAAGACCTGGTTTAAAATTTACCTTCTTCATGAGGTCTTCCTCAAGTTTTAACAATGAGAATTATTTATCTATAGGGCACCTGAGCAGCTCAGTCAGTGATGTGTCTGACTCTTGATTTCAGCTCAGGTCTTTATTTCATGGTTGTGAGTTCAGTCCCCACATTGGGATCCATGCTGAGTGTGGAGCCTACTTAAATTAAAAACAAAAACAAAGGGCAGCCCAGATGGCTCAGTGGTTTAGCGCGGCCTTCAGCCCAGGGCGTGATCCTGGAGACCTGGGATCCAGTCCCACGTCAGGCTCCCTGTATGGAGCCTGCTTCTCCCTCTGCCTGTGTCTCTGCCTCTCTCTCTCTCTCTCTCTGTCACTCGTAAATGAAAAAATAAAATCTTTAAACAAACCAACCCCCCCCTCCGAAAAACCCCAATAATTATGTAGTCAACTAATATTTCACATGGGAGCCAAGAATACTCAAAGGGGAAAAGATAGTCTCTTCAATAAATGGAATTAGGAAAATTGAATAGTCACACTTAAAAGAATAAAACTGGACCCCTATCTTGTACCATCCACAAAAATTAACTTGAAATGAATTCGATGTAAAACCTGAAACCCTAAAACTCCTAAAAGAAAACATAGGGGGAAAGCTCCATGACTTTGGTTTTGGCAATGACTTTTTGGATATGACACCAAAAACAAAGGCAACAAAAGCAAAAATAAACAAGTGGGACTCCATCAAACTTAAAAGCTTCTTCCCAGCAAAAGAAACAATCAACAAAATGAAAAGATAGCTTATGGAATGGGAGAAAATATTTGCAAACTATCTGATATTTACTCCGTATCTATCTGATAAGGGATAAATATCCAACAACTAACTCAATAGCAAAACAAAACAAAACAAAAACAAACATTTCAACTAAAAAATAAGCAGAAAACCTGAACAGACATTTTTCCAAAGAAAATATAGAGATGGCCCACAGATAGGTGAAAAAGAGATCAACATTACTAATCAGGGAAATGCAAATCAAAGCCACAATGAAATAACACCTCACACCTGTTGAATGGCTATTATCAAAAAGATAAGAGATAACAAATACTGGCAAGGATGTGGAGAAAAGGGAGTGAATCCTTGTATACTGTTAATGAGAATGTAAATTGGTATAGCCACTGTGGAAAAACAGGATGGAGGTCCTAAAAAAAAGAAAAAGAAAGAAAGAAAGAAAGAAAGAAAGAAAGAAAGAAAGAAAGAAAGAAAGAAAGAAAGAAAAAGAATGACTATGATGGAACAACATTGTGATCTTCAAAATGAAATAACTGGGTTTTTTTTGAAATAACTGTTTTGAAGAGCTATCTCAACCCCCATGTTGATTGCAGCATTATTTACAGTAGCCATGACATGAAAACAATCTAAGTGTCAGTGGATGAATGGATTTAAAAAATGTGATACACATACACACACAGTGAAATATTATTCTGCCATAAAAAGAAGGTAATTCTACCATTTGCAATAATGTAGATGAACTTTGAGGGTGTTATGCTAAATGAAATAGACAAAGAAAGACAAATGTTATATGATTTCACTTATGTGTGGAATCTAACAAAGCATAACTCACAGAAACACAGCAGACTGTAGTGCCAGAGACAGGGGCCAGTGTCGGGGAGATGGTGAAGATGGTCAAAGGATATAAACTCCAGTTATAATGAATAAATTCTGGGGATGTAAAGTACAGCACGATGACTATAGTAAACAGTACTCTATTGTATACTTGAAAGTTGCTCACAGAATAGACAGTAATAGTTCTCACAATAAACAAAAGGTAACAGTGAGGTGATGGATGTGTTCATTAATCTTATTGTGGTAATTGTTTTGCAATATGTACATATATCAAATAACCACATTGTACACCTCAAATGTACACAACATTATATGTAGATTATATCTCCATAAAGCTGGAACAGCCTAGGGCACCTTGTTCTTACTTTCTTTAAATTATACTTAGGTTCTATGTTGTTTTCCAGTTTTTGGTGTCCATATTAGTGTTTCATACAAGAACATAAATCTGTGAGGATCTATTAATGTTTTTACTGCTTCATCCATAGTATATCAGGGCCTTGCATAAAATAGGTGTTTAATAAAAATTTTTTCTCAGAGATCCAGTGGAAAACCAAGTTGGCTTTGGGATTGGTGCATGTTGGTTTTGCCTGTTTCCTAGCCAATTATTATTTCCATAATTGATATCTTATCTACCTCTCCTGTCCTATCTACACCCTAATCCATCCCCAGTGCCTCCCTTCAAGCTTAACAGAGCTATACTTTTCCTCAAATTGCAGTGACATTTCATGACATTGTGCCTTTACTACCTTTTTCTTGAATGCTTTTCTTATTCCCGTCAGCATGGCATTCCTGTTTATCTGTCAGTATATGTTACTTCTTTTTGAATAATTTCCTGACTGTCTCACCACCCACTTCCACCATCCAGAAAGAATTGGCCCCTTTCCATTCTCCCCCTTAGACTTTGTATTGACTGCTTTTACAGAACATATGTGGGTGGTTTTTTTTTTTTTTCATAATTTCACCTTTTACATTCATCTCTCTCTCCTTTTACCATATTATAGTTCCTTAAGGGCAGGTCCCTTTCTCTTCTTATCTTTGGATACCAACTGCCCCTTCAAAGTTTGAGGTGTACATGTTGCCTATATTATATTTAGAGATTTCTCTCAAGTCAACGAGAATATAAGGTCTTTGAGGGCAAGAAGTATGACTAATCCATATTTGTACTATTTCATTTCTACCCAATAAGTTTTCAGAATGAATAAATAAAGGACTATTCCCAGACCCAGACCAGGTGACCTTGGGATTAAAAGAAATTGACCCATTTAGGCAAGCATAATAATTTCTAGGGTTTATCTGGAGTTGGCCTGGCCTTTTTCCTTTAAGGAAGACTTTTATTTTATTTTATTTTATTTTTAAAGATTTATTTATTCATGAGGGATGCAGAGAGAGAGGCAGAGACACAGGCAGAGGGAGAAGCAGGCTCCATGCAGGTAGCCCGATGCGGGACTGGATCCCGAGGCTCCAGGACCATGCCCTGAGCCGAAGGCAGATGCTCAACCGCTGAGCCACCCAGGCGTCCTAAGAAAGACTCATTTTAGATCCCACCTATTCTCTTATGCTCTTTTCAACAATCCTCCATACATACTTATCCAAGTTGGCAAGAGAAATACTTTTAAAATCTCCCAGGGTGGTGGGGTAGATGGGCAAATTCCATCTTTATTGCTGGACTTTCTTACAGCGGCTTCTGGTTCATTTTACTACTTCACAATCTTTGGCTTCCTGCCTTCCTGTTTTGGCTTCCACAGCTTGACTTCTGGGTTTAGCCCGGTCTTCTAATTTATGCCTCCATTCACCCTTCTCCCATTCAATATTTTATATCCCTCAGCTTCATAATATTCAGCCAAGTATAAGAAATACTTTTTCCCCATGCCCTACAGTGGTAAGAAGGGACCACTTGGGTCCTGCTGAGTTCTTGCCTGACTCCCACCCAAAAGAGAAAAAGGACCCATCAGAACCCTCAATTCTCTGAGGCCTTAGCTCACTGAGAAGTCATTTCAATCTGGTTAGTCACCTGAATTGGATTTGAGTAGGATGAAGACATTGGTTTCTTGTTGTTCTACACATAGGATGGGTTAACTTTATTAAACATATTGGTGAGCAGTAACATTCTGACCTGGTAAGTCACCTGAATTGGATTTTATGAGTCATTGTTGTTGCTCTGCTGGTGTAGGGTGGGTTAACTTTATTAAACATATTGATGTGATGTAAATATGCATTACTCCTTAGAAACCATCAGTTTGCCAACTCATATTGAGTCATTCATCTGGAGGACAGCCGAAGGGGTTAATTAAAAACAGCTGCATCTAATCATGCTGGTGTATACTCCTTAGAGGACATGGGAAAGACAGTACAAAAAAAAAAAAAAAAGGCCTTCTATGAAGAGAAATCTCTAAAAGCCAAGGTGAGTGTGGTAGAGTCTGGATGCTCTGAGAATCAGAAAAGAATCAGATCTGCTAATTAAAGTGGGTTGTAGTTAAGTATAAAAGTCATCCCAATGTGGCAAACAAGAACAAGTTGAGACTGAAGAGCAAAGCATGTAAGTTAGTTCTATAAAGTATGAACAGTGTATCTTTTCTATTTAAAATATTCCTTTTTTGTTCTTTCTATAACTTGGTACTCCTTATCTTGCCTAATTTTAAAGTTAATTTGGAAAAATGTGAAATAACTAAAATTGAAATTATGGGGACGCTTGGATGGCTCAGTGGTTGAGGGTCTGCCTTCGGCTCAGGTTGTGATCCCAGGATCTGAGGTCGAGTCCCATATTAGGCTCCCTGCATGGGGCCTATTTCTCCCTCTGCCTCTGTCTCTGCCTTGCTCTCTCTGTGTGTCTCTCATGAATAAATAAATAAAATCTTTTAAAAAAATTTTAATTGAAATTATGGGTTTTTTTCTTGTGCTTTTCAGTATAAAGAGTATGCATCTATCATTTCTATAAGTAAAAAAGAGTGAATTTACCAACTATAATAATTATATGCTACTGTATCAAAGTATAAATCTGAATTGCCTTGGCATTTCTCAGTTTTTCACCCACAAAGTGTTAAGTTTCTATACTTTGCTGTAACATCCAAACAGAAACTATATATGGTTTTCTGTCTGGCTTCCCCTATAATTTAACCTGTACTGCCTACTACTCTTTGCTCAGGGAAGCCAAATAAAGCTATTCATGTTAATGTGGCTACTGATTAAACCAAAGTTTATCCCATTTATAGATTGCCAGGTGACCCATGTAATCATGGCATTTGGTTGGGGAAGGTCCTCAGTCTAACTAAAGCAACTAATGTTTCTCTCAGATTTGGAGCTAGAGAATATGTAGAGAATTTTTCAGTTTGGTTTGAGAGAAAAATGACACATTCTCCCAAAGATAAATATTCCACATCAAAAGAGGGTTGTCATAACTAGAGTTGCCTTGTGTCTTCACCACCTTCCTGATAGTAAGTGATTCTAAAGAAATCCCAGTTTCTTGAAATCAAGAGGGGCTTCTAGTTCCTCACTGTTCATGGTGGTCCACACACCAGCAGCACTGGTGTCAAGCATTGGAAGCTTGTTAGATAATGTAGTGTCTCACGTTCTACCCCTGACCTATTGAATCAGCATCTGTATTTCAACAAGGTTCCCAGGTCGAAACTAACGTTTCAGAAACCTCACTTTAGTATACTTGGTGTAACAGATTTCTGTAATACCTCAACATCCATTCTCTCCCTCTTCTGTAACAGCAGAATCTTAGCTTGTCACATTGGTGAGTTTTCAGCTCCACATTTACTTACCTCCCTTCTAGCTAGGTGAAACTGTGGTCTGGCCAATGGGATGACTGGAAGAGTGATGGGAGCCACTTCCAAATCTTGCCTTTAAAATGGGTAGATCTTCACTCTGGCAGTGAGGTGGGAAGGACTATGACAATCACTTTGGCCCCAAGCTCAAGTGAAAGTCACAACTTGATAATGTCAGAGCCACCTACCAGCAAACAGCTGACCATCTACCTCTGGACTGTTATGTGAGAGAGAGACAAACATCTTTCTTATCTGAGTCATTGTAAATGGGGGTATCTTTAGTTCAGCAGCTCAACATGTATACCAACTTATAAACTAATATTAACAGAGCTTGATGAGCAAAAGGACAGTCTCTTCAGAATTAAATGTTTAACTCATTAATAATACCAGGAACAGCACTTGCATCTTCTTTTGTTGCCAACATTGAAATGGTCATGAAATAATTAAAAAGCATAGTTGTAGAAATGTAGCTCAGAAATTAACTATAGGAAAATTATTTTTTGATTAATGGATAAAGATTATCTGATATTAGTACTCACCCAGAGGTTGTTTCTTGCCTATGAAAAGCTGGGATAATCAACAAACCTCTACCCAACTGAGATCAATTGGATTTTCAGGCCATTGTTTTTGCAGAACAGACATTATAGGAAAAGCCCACCTCCTGGATTTACATAAATCCCCAACTTTGCAAGTCAGAATGGAACTAAAACATATTTTTAATTGATGAAGTTTATTTTCTAAAGTATGAACTTTTAGTAATGTTAGTCAGAAACTTCTCAGTAATTCATGGCTCTACTGTGTTATAAAGAACTAACAAAATCCATGTGGGATCTGGAGCATTTTGAGACACAGAATTACTGAATTCCTTGGAATTAGGATGACAAAACAAAAAGCTCATACCAAACCAGGCATGAAGATATTTTCTTAGTCATTTTTGGCTAAAAGTTTTATTAATGCCTTAGTATAGAGGTTTGGTTTAAGAGGTGAAACCACCAGATATAAACTCTCATTGTTATACATTACAATTATTACACATCTTGATTACACCTTGCAGATTTTTTATGTTTATGTTTAAGGACACTGTGGAGCAGAGATAGCACCCTTACTTACACTGGGCCAGAGCATGCTCCCATGATGTATCCTTGGGACGTATAACTACTTGTCTCCATTGGAAGTGCCCCCCACTTGCAATCAAATGGATTGCAAACTAGAGGCAGAGAACACCAAAAAGGAAATAACTATAATTTACTGCTGTTTCTGGATCCTTTCTGAGGCCAGCTTCTCTGCTGAGCACCCCATGAAACACCTTACTCCCCCCAAAATACCTGACCTTCATTTCTGTAATCTCTTCTCTGCTGTATCACCTTCCAATTTTAAAATTCTCATTCTTTTTCATTGTCAAGATTCCTTTAATAGTGTACTGAAACTGTAGGGGGGAGGGGGGAGGAAATAACTCATCCTTCCCACTCTAGATAAAGTGATTTTATTGCCTTTTTTTGGGTTCCCAGGCATGAAAATGAGATCTGCTTATGGCTAAAACAGATTGAAAGTTATTTTTAATTCTTGTTACTCAATACCCTTGACTAAAATCAGGCTCGGTCATTTATTATTGCTTTTATATCTAATTTGAGGGCAATTTTTATCCTGTCTTTGGAACTGAGGGTTAAGATACTACAATAATAAGTAATGTCTGTATCATACTTCATAGTTTATAAAATGCTTTTCACATACCTTCCCTTTAGATCCTTACAACTACCCTGTGAGACAAGTATTATTATTAACTCCTTTTTACAGATGTAAATGTAAATTGAGCCCTAGGATTGGTAATTTGCTGAAGACACAAAGAAACTCAAACTGAGGTGGTTTTAGCTCAGTCCCAAACTCTTTCTATTATCCTTTTTAATCTGGCCACAGTTATTACCATCGTGACCACCACTGCCATGACAGTCATCAATTACTGAGTCCTTTCTGTGTTCCTGATGAACAAGATTAATTCTATCATCTCATTTAATCCTTATAACAGCCCTTGTGGTTCATTATCAATGAAGAAAGCTTTCAGCTTTGAGAAGCATAAAACCCAACTAACATGGCTTAAACAAATGGGATTTTTCTCCTAATGAAGTTTAGAAGTAGAGAATTCAAGCATTGTTCTCATAACTCATTGGTGTCAGGACTTGAGATCAATCCTCTTGGTCTTCCATTCACAACTATATAATGACCACTGGAGCATTATGCCATCACATGATTACATTCACACTTAGAACCAAGACAAAATATTTCTCATCCTGGGTCTTTCCCTTATCAAGAAAGCTCCTCAGCTGACTTTCATTTTCATCTCATTGGTTAACCATGCTTATCTCTAGGCCAGACACTGAGTCTCCTTTTCCTTGAGATCAAGGAATCTCTGCCAAGAACTAAACAAAAACCTGGGTTCGATTTAGGCCTCCCTGCACTCCCTCCAGAGGCTGGAACTCAGCTCCTACTCTGTACAACCCACACATCGAACTGTATGCCTAGCTGTATCAGTCCAGAGGAAGAGGCACCACTTCCCAGTTCATTGACCTATTGGGTTGTATTTTCATAAATCCTAGGAAGGCTCAGTACTAGCTAGGAGTGGCCCTGGCATGTTAATAAGAAGACAGTAGTGGGGTTTAGCATTTAGTAGGCACACAGCGGAGTCTGCCACTGGAAGTTATCAATAACCCCATTTTAAAGATGAGGAAACCAAGATATGGGAAAATTGGCACAGATTCCCATTCCTGGTTTAATGGCTTTTCTTAAATAAAGCCTATTATTAGCCCTGCAAACTGACACAGGCTCACAATCCTATGAGCTATAGAACTTGATTGTTGAAGGAGCTGAACTCTTGATTAATAAAATCAAGAGGAAAACTAAGCAAGCTGCTGAAATGCCTCCTTTTAGGGACTTCCAAGATATCAATAGTTACAAATAGGGCAAAGGTCAATGAACATCATGCATATTGGTAAAACTTCTTAGAGGCTTTTGGCCTTTACTGACTTGTAAAGAGAATCATCCTGTCAGAAGAATTAGAGATTCAAACTGTAGTTGCCAAATCTACCAACGATTTCCTTTGTGACAATCCATATTCACTTACCTCCTTTTTACCTCAGGCTAATAATTTATGTCAGTTGGAGCTTAGTGTTTTATGAACCAAGGGTGAAATTATTAAATTTTATTGTTTGTGATTCCTTCCTTAAGTTATATTCCTATAATTGCAAACTTACTGCATTCCCCAACCTCTATTTTGAATTTATTACTAGCCTTCTTACTGCCTTTTTAGATCTCAGAAGTAAACTTCAAATATTTACAAATCTCAAATTCATGTTTTCCCTTTCATAAATCTGTGGGCAAATTCAGTGCTGGAGACAGAGAGTAATAAATCTGGATATTTATGTATTGTGCCAGCAGGCGCTGCACAAACTTTCCCGAATAGCTTGGTCAATGAGCTTCAGTCTTGACCTGTAACACTGGTTCTAGTCTAATCCTGAGGCTCATATTAACAGAATCATTATAAAACATCTGGTGACTTGTATACACAAAAACCCTTCCCTCATTCCTTCAGTCATAATTTGTAATCAGACAAGTTTAGTGGGCACATATGTTCTCCATGTTAGCAGAAGAGAGGGAATCGATGGTGTTTATTCCCATTATTACACTTATCTTGTAAGACAGGGAGAAAGTGATGACCAAACCTGCAAATGGGATAAAAAGTTATTTTTTTAAGATCTCTTATTCTGAGCATATTTAATGTGCTTAAAAATAAAATATAAAAGTTTGAGAAGAAAACAGTGCAATTAAAAGCAATTTTACAGTAGGGAAGGCTTTACTAAATATGACACAGAATATGGAAGGCTGCTAAAATGGACTACATGCAAATTTAATGTTTGTATGACAACAACACCCAAAACAAAGTCAAAGACAAAGACAAATTAGAGGAAAATATATGCATCCCATATAGCAAAGTGCTATTTTTTTCAATATGGAGAAAGATCTTATAAATAAGTATGAAAAAGAGGAATGACTCAGTTATAAAAGCAGATAAAGAAAGAACATGAATATGAAATTTACAAAAAAAGGAATACAAATGGCAAAAAACAAAAGAATAAAAGGCAAGTTTAATATCATCCACAATGAAAGAAATGAAAATAAAAACAATAGATTTTTTCTCAACAACAGACTGGCAAACATTAGAAAGTTGTGATAACTCAATTTCGGCAAGGATGGGATCAATAGGCCATTTCATACATTGTTAGTGGGAGAATAAATTGGTGAAGCCAAAATAAATTAATAAATAAAAATAAATTGGTGAAGCCATTTAGAGGGCAGTTTGATAGAGTCTATCAAAATGTGGAATATACTAGCACCCTTTGAGTTGGCAACTCCACTTCTAAAAATGTTTCTTGTGTAGAAATAAATATATGTGGGTGTATGAATGTTCATTTCATTATTTGTACTTTCAAAAACTTTAACACCTTTACTGTCCATCAATAATGCATTGGTTGAATAAGTGATGTCACATTCCTACAGTGGAAGGTAGGAAATGTATTGTTAAAGAAGGATTGTTAGCTCTGTATGTCCAAGACTAGAGGGAATTATCTTTAATCATTACCTGCATATGGGGCACCTGGGTAGCTCAGCGGTTGAGCATCTGCCTTTGGCTCAGGCATGATCCCAGGATCCAGGATTGGGTCCCACATCGGGCTCCCTAAGGGGAGCCTGCTTCTCCCTCTGCCTGTGTCTCTGTCTCTCATGAGTAAATAAATAAATCTTAAAAAAAAATCATTACCTGCATACCCTAATAGTAACAAGATTGTGAAGTAAAGTGAAAGCCATGATAACATGAAAAGTTTCACTAGCTGGCCACTCAAATATCCTACCTTGCTATCTCTGGCTTCAGATGATGAGAACAGCTCAAATCATAGCAGTGCCAATTGTCAACCTGATAATCAGACTCATCAACAGTTAAAGACAAAAAAAATAACAATGATGACAAGATAGGCACTTCAAAAGAAAATAATTTGAACATCAAAGGATTTGTAACTGAGATCCTTGAGAAAACTGATAAAGCCCAGAAATAATTTTGTACAAATGACTGTCCTTAAGATAATGCTGTGAAAATTAAATGTGAGTGGAAAGATGTTTATTGAGGGACACTTGATTTTTTGATTTTTTTCTCCTTCTATGAAATACCACAAGGTTGCAATTATAATCTAAATTTTGTAAAAAATAAGAAATATATTTTAATAAATTTTAGTGTTTTTTAAAGATAAGTTCCCAATAAAGTAATTTTCTCACTATTAACTTATATTTTGCCCTCTTATTTAAGAGGTCTTTTTTTTTTTAAGATTTTATTTATTTATTTATGAGAGACACACAGAGAGAGAGAGACAGAGGCAGAGACAGAGGCAGAGGGAGAGGCAGGGTCCACGCAGGGAGCCCGACGTGCGACTCGATTCTGGGTCTCCTGGATCAGGCCCTGGGCTGAAGGTGGCGCTAAACCGGGGCTGCCCCAAGAGGTCTTTTTTTTTTTTTTTTTTTTCAATTCCAGTTATGCCAATACAGTCAAGTGAATAGAGTTGACTGCCAAATTGTTTCCTCCCGCTTGGATAAAAAGTTAAACTGTACACAAATATATGTGTGCTTGTACTATGTAGAATATTTTGGTATGATACATAACAAACTAGTGATATTGGTACCTCTGGGGCAAGAAACACGGGGCATTGCAGGGAAAGAGAAGACGTTTACCTCTTATTATTTCTTTATATCATTTCTGAATCATTTAGTGTGAGCATATATTAATTTTATAATTTTAAAAATATACCTAACAAAAATTCATTAAAAACAGAATCAAAATGAAAGTCAGAACTAATTCTATCTACGGGAGTTTTCAATCATTGTTGAAGATTATCTTATTATTGAATAAGAACTCACACAGGATGACTAAGTAAGCATATATTTCACCAAAACAATCCTGGAGTTTTAATAAAATCTTCCCTAATTGTGAAGATGGGAATCAATCATCTGTAAAAAGTGTTCCATAACCACAGTTAAATTTATAGAGGGATCTATATCCTTCTAATTTTTTTCTATAGTCTTTCATTTCCTGCATCCCATAAATTAGTCATCTAAAACTTCACAGTTTGAAAATGTCTCCCTCCCAGAATTAGGTTAGGTTGTAGAGTTTCCCCGGCAATTTTTGGATATGTAAGCTGTGTCTACACAGCACTTGAGGTCAAGAACAAAGATCCTAAACTTCTTTGGAGAATGTTTTGCCTTTCTTAGAATCATGTCTCTCACACACTTTCCCTTTTCTCCCTTCACTCTCATGTCCCCACAGCAGGTGTATGGGTGGTCATCATCAGCTTCTCTGGCCCTCTGAGCCAGTCCTGAATCTGGGCTGCCTTTGTGACCTGCTCCAAGTTGTGTGCTTAAAGAGCTGCAATTGCTCCCTATCCAATCAGATTTGCTAATTGCAGAGGATAATGTTTATTGAATGCTTTCTATGTACTGTGCATGATGCCAAGGATGTTCATCAGGATGGGTTCTCAAAAATGATTCCCATTTTACAGATGAGGAAACTACAAAAATAACACGATTCTGATTCAGCAGGATTGGGAGTAACTACAGCAACTCTAAAAGCACCCCTCATCTAATCAGTCCCTCCACAAATTTTGTCGAGAATCCAGCCATCCCCTGTTGCCACCCTGGTCCCTGCCACCACCAACTCTTGCCTGGGTTATTACAAGGGAACGGCCTCCAGTGGTCTTCTTTCTTGTTCCGCTGCCCCCTTTTTAAAAATCTTTAAATGTGAGGTAGGGCATATTGTTCTTCTGCTTACCATCTTACCCTAAGGAGAAACAAAGTGCTTAAAATGGTTGATCCAGGCCCCACACAGTTTGACTCTCTCCCCCTCTCTGAACTCATCTACTACAATTTGTCCCTCAGTTTGCTCTACTCGACTCACTACATCTATACCTCCTGTTTTCTGAATTTTGGAAAACAGACTAATTCCATTTTAGTGATGTACCCAAATAACTTAATTTTTCAAATAGATGGGGACCAGTGATGCACTGTGGATTTGTTTATCCTTTGTCTCTAGAATGTAAGCTAGGGACACAAACTCTCTTTTAAAATTTACTCTTGTTTCTGGTGTCTAGAACAGTGCCTGGCACATCCTACATGTTCAAAAATAATTGCCAGATTTATGAGTCAATAGTGGTAAAATAAAAACAACCCACATGTCTTAGAATCTGAACTGGGTTCAAATACCAGCTTTTTCATTTATTATATGGGTGTCCTTGCATAATGTTTGCCCCTTGCAGTTTTACCTTTGCCAAAATTGAAATAGAGATACCGATCTAATAGGTTTGGGGGAATATTTGGTGATATCACAGATATCAAGGGCCTTGTATAAAGTAGGGCTGTAGTACATGCATTTTATCTACTTTAAGTCCCTTCTCTCCTTTTCCATTTTTCCCTCAAAGAGGGAGAGAAAGGGATATTTAAGGGCAAACTGGTATTTACTGATATTCAACAAATGTTCCTTTAGTACCTACTATGTTGTAGAGGCTGGAAATACAAAAATGAGTGAACATATCCTCAAGGAAATGAGTTCAATATAATGATTTTTTTATTAAACCACGTAAAAAAATCTGCACAAATGGAACATTCTTCTCATAGCATATGAAAATATTAATCCTGCATTGACCACTATTATCTCTTGTATCTGTGAAAATTATTATGTCACATTCTTAGCTGTTACATGTTTCAAATATACCCTAAGTATGTAGCCATGCATTCAAATAAACACAACAGTCTATCCATTCAGGTTCAATTAATATCATTTCAGTTTTCATGGTTTATTTTTTCTTCTGGTAATGCCATATTAAATTTGCAGTTTTAAAACAAATACCAGAAGGACAATATGAAAAAATTTTATTCTTAGGCCTGTTGAATAATTTTTAATGAAAGGGTGATGGAGTGTTTTTAAATGGCATGAATTAAAAACAAATTTTATCCATTTAAAAATACTTTCCTTTTTAATTTACCACTGTGTGTTCATTAAATACAGAATCACTGTGGTTCTACGCAGTTCAGAAAAGTGAGTATCTATGAAATATAGCTCACACAACAGTTGAATGGTCCCTAAATTGTTATTACTATCATTTCAATTATTTATGCAGTAAACTGTATAATATAACAATAACATTAAAAGATAAATACAGACCTTAGCTCCCTGATGTGCTACTTCTTTCTCCAGATCATCTTTACAATTAACCAGAAGTCAGAATTCCAGGTCTTACTGAGAAATATTTCACTTGCTTTTGAATTGTACCAGCTTCTTCTCGGAGTCTCCCTACTGTACCCTACATCTGATGAAACATTTATTTGAACAAACAAAATACATATGTACAAATAAATACAAATGTCAGGAGCTGACACACAAATGCAAACACATGTCTTTACCCATATCCACCACTTGACAGCATGACAGGCTAAGGAGCATTTTGAATGGAAACGTTGCATAAAGCTCTGAAACAAATGACCAGACCAAAGTGCTATAATCAATTTAATGTCTTTAGGAAATATGCCTTTCTCTAAAAGTGTGATTCTTTGGTGATTCATAGTGGCAGGACAGGTAACAAAGGAATGGATGTCTGGAAGCCATGCAAGGCAAGACAGACACTGCAGATGATGGCCCTCTAGCCATATCACCTGAGCTGGCCCCTTGATTATGGAAGAATTAAGGCAAGTCTCTGAATCCCCCACACCTGGGTGCCAGGAAACCCATCATCGCCCAACCACTTTGTTGAGCCATTAACAGAGCCTTGAACTCTATCTTTGTCCAAATGAAAGCACAAAGAAAATAATTTTTCATCTGAAGAATCATCTTAAGATCCCCAAATGGAAAGTAAGGAGAGCAGTAAACCTCTTAAACTCCAGTTTGGCAGCTCTAACACAGGGCATTAAGGTAAGAAGGTTATTTATGGCAGAAGGGGAAGAGAGAAAGAAGGATTCCAAAGTGAGAGATAGAAGGACAAAGCAAGGATCTGGGTCCAGCTTCTTGCATCATCCCCTGCACCCTTCAAGCATAAAATGAAACAATTTTAATCAAGAACCAGGTGCCACAAATTTCAAAGGTAAAACCTCACTTTTAAGTTAGCCACCCAAGTAATTCAGGTGGAGTGTACACACCCTCCTCTTTCTCCCAAAAAAGATGATTATCTCACAAATGTCTCTTAAAGTTCCCTGCAAGAAGGTGACTGCAGGACATTTTCTCTGGGGCTCTCTGAAGTTACACCCTTTCAGCTCACCCTGACCTTGCCCCACATAGGCATCCAGCCTTTTCTCTACTACTTGGGACCATGATGCTCCCGTGGGGCTCCACGTGTGGAAGATTTGACTCTCTGCCAGCCAGCCTGGAATTTGGGATGCACTTTGCAGGCAGACTCCCATCCAGCTTCTATTTTACTTTCCTTCCCTCAGGTTTGAAGCAGAGTAGAGTAAGGAAAAAAGTTCTATGTTCTCTCTCCTGGTTTCCTCAGAAGAGGGTAACAGGTGAGCCTTGATAGCATTATTTTGAGTTTCCAGGGCTTCCCTCTAGAATTAATGCCCTCCCAGGCATGGGAAGGACTCTTTTTGCCTGTACCCATGGCAGGAATCCTGCTCTTTTCAATTCAGGCCCAGCCAGGCCAGCACTTTTGCTGAACAAAGATCTGCTAGACCCCAACTGGGGGAAGCCTGACCGCTTCTGAGGCAAATGATGGCCATAATCATTTTCAAAGGTATCGTTTTCACCTGGGAAGGGACTTGAGGAAGCAACACAGCGCTCCATGAATATTTATGAGAGAGCCCAGGAAGCTTTTTCTTTCCTGCTGTGGTGGAATGAGGAGCTAGCTGCACTACTATAGGTAACCAAGTAACTCTGCCTAGGAGGAAGGAAGGTAGGGGTGCTGGGAAGGGGAACAGAGAGGGAGGGAGCAGATGTCAACTAACTTGGCTCTCCCTGGAGGAGCACAGGTAGAAACCCTGCCCCTCAGACTCTGCCTTGGAAGAAGCTGGAACCAGGAGAGGTGTTCTCTGTCACCTCGTGTCGGCAGCAGGGGAATCTAAGAGCACCCTCACAGACTTTTGATACTGCACAACTTCAAACCTATTTAACTTCAAGTAATTCTTCTTTTGTAATCCAGGGCCAAATACCTAGAGATGCGAAACTGGCCACCATAACCTGATGCTCCCTATCATGGCGAGGACAAGGCCTCCACTGGGCTTCTTCTCTTGGTAAGATAAGAGTTGGTAAAAAACAAACGAGGAAAAATGGCTTCTTATACTATAGAGGCAAATTCGTGTGGTATTTGATTATTCTGATTGCTCCAGAAGGGGGATGTGGTGGGAAAATTAGGGCTGAGAAGCTAGGACTCCCAGGTTCTCATCTGGCTGACCAGGATCTTGGGACCGGTCCCTTCCCCAACCCAGTGGTTCCCTAACTTTTTTTTTTTAAGTACTCAATCCTTTTCGTAAAAAAAAAAAAAAAAAAAAAAAAAAAAAAAAAAATCTTATAAGGATCTTTAATATAAAAAGAAGAAACAAAACCGATCAAAGCAGAGTGCTGCTGTTGAAGGGGATGAGGGACATGGAGCATGGAGCTGCACTGGAGCTGCTCCTGAAGGAGCTTTCTCTCCTTCCCCCGGGGGATTGGTGTAGGTGGGAGGGGGGGGTGGGGGGGGGAAATGGGGGCAAAGACTAACCAACCCTAGGTGCATTTGGGAGATCCTGGGGCTCTTCAGAACACTTTGAAAACGAATAGACTAGATGACCTCTCGTGTAACTTTCAATTTTTCAAATCTAGTGATTTAAAGCGTCTTCCTTGTGAAGTGCTCATATTGACGACTGGCATGTTTGAGAGTAGAAGAGGAGTGGGGGAGAAAGGAAGGGAGAAAGCCACCCTTGCAGATTTGAGTCTTACGGGGGAGGGAGTCCCAGACTGGAAGAATGTCTCGGATGTCCCAGCAGTGTCGGCATGCTGTGTCACTGTTTGTTTTGGCCTCTTCCTGGCTGTACCGGACAGCAGGGTGAATGAATGTGCTTCATTTCCTCAGCAGTGAGACTGGGTCCCCTGTGTTCCCTCCCCCAGTGAGCAGCCACAGGAGCGGGTGCCGTGTCACGGTGTTGCAGGGCTAGGCTGACAGTAGGACCAAATTAGGAAGAGGACTGAGGATTCCTGGCCAAACTGCATCCCCGACACTCAGCCAGCAAAATCAGGGGAAGTGTGTGTAATCTTGTATAGACTAGGATGGTATGTGCTCCGCCAGCAGTGCAGGAAAAAGGATAATCAAGCAGGACATGGTTCTTTAATAAGTGTAAAACTAAACATCATCAAAATACTGCAACACAATCCCGGGGGCTGGAAGTGGTTAGTGTTGTGATTACAGAAAGGGCATCAGTATAGGATGTCATTTCTTGCAAAGATCCAAGAAAATGTCTAGCAACTCGTTTGTATAAACAAAGCCATAGCACACTAGAGCTATTTCTATTTCAAACATATAGTCACAGAACCTTTATTTAGAACATGGGCGAGGGGATTGGAATGGTATATAAATCTGGGACGAGACTCGGTGTTGTATGTTACTCCTCAAAAAGCAAAAGGCAAAGCCCATTTTAAACAAATACAGGGCTATTCAGCTCTGAAGCATTGTTAATCTTTTCATTAAAAGGCACAGTCATTAAGTTCCAAATTCTTCTTTAAAGATCAGATCCAGATTCTCCAGCTAATGAAACAATGGAGTAATTTCTACAAAAACTAAAAGAGAGACATTGGCAAATATTGCAGAACAGATTACCATAGTCTGGACACTGGTGGACACTGGTGGATTTGAGTGGGGTACACACATACACACGCACATACATACATAGAATGCACTTTAAAAATATTTTATTTATTTGAGAGAGAAAGAGAACACAAACAGAGAAGAGGGACAGAGGGAGAGGGAGAAGCAGACCCCTACCTGATCAGGGACCCCAACACAGGGCTCCATCGCAGGACCCGAGGTCATGATCTGAGCCAAAAGCAGACGCTTAACCGACTGAGCCACCCAGGTGCCCTAGAATGTACTTTCTCCAAGGAAAATATTAGAAGCAAAACTGATGAATAAAAAACAGCATGAGAAAAAAAAAAAACACCATGAGTCAAAGATCTTCTCTCAAGCTAACCTACTCCTGTGGCTCTATGACACACTCGAGCCACATGTGTACATGTGTGTCTGTGCACACGTACAGGTGTGTATACAAGTTTCCTTTCCACTCCTGGCCTCAGTTGAAGAAGCACAGCTGTGGTTTGTGACTATGTTTCCACATGCCGTTCTAGGATGTTGGTGTTTAGAGTAGTTAGCCTGTTGGGAACAAAACATGCCTGATCTTCTCTCCTCTCCTGAAGCTCAGACTACCTAACTGTAGCTTTGACATGGCTTTGTGGTGAGACACATGCTAAACAGTTGGAAATGTGGGCAGAACTTAAAATCTATGGGTGCCAGTTCATTGTTGGTGACCACGATTTCCCTCAGGGTAAAAGTCTTGCAGAAAAGAATAAGCTACATTTCCAGATGCCTGCTTCCTCTGACTGAGTTCTCTGAGGATGGAAGGTGGGGAGAGAATATGAAGGAGAGGCCTGTGTTATAAAACTTCAGGTCCTGCTCCTTTTCTACATTTCATCTGCTGTATGGGTAACCTCTCATGTAGTAGGAAGAGGAATAAATCATTTCTACTCGTGGGATCATGTCAGGTGGTCAGAGGGAGAAGGAAAGCACACGGCCAATATATCCTTTTTGGTACCAGCAAGTGCTTTTTGATGCTCTTCTCATCATTAGGTATAGAAATTCCCTGGCTTTTTTGAATTGTGTCAGGGCCTTTCTCACACGCGTTGATGAAAACTATATTGCACCAAAAACCCTTGAGTATTTCCTGTGCCTCTGGGGCACAGTCATGAGTAGAAGGAATGTGGAATTAAAGGGGGAAATTCACTTCATGGTGACCTCTGGCAGACCCAAATGTTTCTTGAATAAAGTGTTTGATCTAGCACCTCTCTCACAAGACATTTTGCAACATATCATAACTTCTTTGAAGTACATTGGTTTCAGGGGACCTGAGTAGGGAAAGGTGAAGTGTACTGGGTTCAATGGTATACTAGTCATAAGAAGTAACTGTATATTTTCTTTGTAAATGGTACAATAATGCTATAATGCTGATCTTAAACATTAAAGTCTTGCCTGTCACTGTTGTGAATCAGATGGAACCAAAGGATATAAACTAGTGGTCTAGTTTGCTGTCAGAATCTTAGCTAGTAGTTGCGTGAAGCCCTTCAAGCATCCATCAGATCAACACTTAATCCAAGGAAAAATACTGTTTCCTCTGCAAATGCAGCTTCAGCAAATAGCTCCCTTACAAAATAAGAAATAAACAGAAAACTCCCACAGGGCACTTGGCTGGTTCAGTCAGTAGAGCATGCCACTCCTGATCTTGGAGTTGTGAGTTCAAGCCCCATGTTGAGGATAGAGTTTACTGAAACACAAAATAAAAAATAAACAAAATAGCTCCCCTAAGGCACCATATCTCTCAATCAACTTTCTACTCCTTTCTCTGTAGACATTATGGCACAAAACTGATCTTGCCCTTACTGGGCAGAAATGATGCCTCCCCATTGAATTTTGTTATTATCATACAGGTCAGGGTCCTGACAGGAAACAGGTGGCATACTCAATCTGGGTAATTTGAGAAGAGTTTAATACAGGAACTGCTCACTGCAGATTGTAAGGAAACCACAGAAGTAGTGCAGAATCTTAGGGCTTTTAGCAACTGGGTGAGCACTTCTTTCCTGAACAGGTAAGGGGAAGGAGTAGCTGCTGGAACCTGAAAGGAAATAATTGTACGAAGAGGCCCTCAGCTGACAGGAGATGCAAAGCCTCCATGGACAGGCATAGTGAGCTAATGGGTGATTCCAAGGGAGTCACCCAGGGAAGATGGAAGAAGTGGTGAGAATGAATACACTGACCTCACTCACCTCCCTCCTCATCTCCTGCTGGGAGTAGGGAGGCCAAACCCAATGGGAAGCCAGTGGTAAACCTACACTAATGAAGGAGTCCTTATAGGTTAGCATCCCAAGACTTAGGGCAGGGTAGAGCAGATGGAAGGTGAATCTGGAGGGGCAAATGAGTGCTCACCAGTAGGATTAGGCCTGAATTCAAATGCACATCTGCTGATTAGCTATTGACTTTGGGCAGATTATTTAATTTATCTTAGCCCTCGCTCTGAGGAGACAGTCACTTACATATCTTGCTCCACAGTCCCAATACTCATTCCAACTCCAATATAAGGAGATGTTAATATTGTGATTTTTCATAAATAGGAAGACCTTATCATGAGATAGAGCCCCACGTTGGTCTCTGCACTGTGGGACTTGCTTAAGATTCTCTCTCCCTCCACCTCTGCAACCCCCCAACTCAAGTATGCATGTGTGTTTTCTCTCTCGAAAAAAAATAGGAAGACCGTAAATGACATTCATATTTACTCTACTTACCAAAATATTTTAATTCCATATACATTTATATTACAATTTATTGCTTATTTTGTACTATTATTTATTGTGACTACAAAATGTTTATTGAAATGTAACTGACACACAATAAATTGCACACACTTAAAGTATACAATTTGTTAATATTGACATACGTAGACACCCATAATACCATCACCAAATCAGGATAATAACCATATCCATTGACCCTAAAAATTTCTACATGCATCATTAAAGTCCCTCCTTCTGACTCTGCCCCATTCCCCCTTCACCACTTATTGTTAAGCTTCCTATTACTATACATTAGCTTCGATTTATTGGATTTTTATATAAGCAGAATCATATGTAATATTTTTAAAAATCTGGTATCTTTCAACATAATTATTTTATAATTTATTCATGTAGCATGTATTGATATTTTACTCCTTTATAATGCTGAGTAGTATGCCATTCCATAAATACATATATCCATTATATGTTATAACATACTTTGTTTATCCATCCAGATGTTGATGGACACTGGGTTTTTTCCCATATTTTGACTGTTATGAAATTCATAAGGACATATGCTTTCATATCTCTTGGGTGAACAGAATGGCTATGTTCTATGGTAGGAAGATGTTAACTTTTGGGGAAACTGCCAAATTCTTTTCCAAACTGGTTGCACCATTTTACATTTCCAACAGCAATATATTAGGATTCTAGTTCTACAGTAGCAGTTTCTCAAAAAAGTAAAAATAGAATTACCATCTAATCCAGTAATTCTACTTCTGGGTATATATTCAAAACAATTGAAAGCAAGGACTCAAAGAATATTTACTAATGTTTATTAGCAGCATTATTTGCAATCACCCCAAGGTAGAAACAATCCAAGTGTCTATTAATGATTAAATGGATAAACAAAATATGGTATAACATATAATGAAATATTATTCAGCCTTTAAAAAGAAGGAAATTCTGACACATGTTACAATATGAATGATTCTGGAGCACATTATGCTAAGTGAAATAAGCCAGTCACAACAAGACAAATACTCTATGATTCCACTTATATAAGGCAATTACAATAGTCAAATTCATAGGGACACAAAGAAGAATAGTAGTTGCCAGAATCTGGAGAGATGGAGGAATTAGGAGTTGATTAATGGGTGTGGAGCTTCAGTTTTGCAAGATGAAAAGTATTATGGAGATAGATGGTGGTGATGGTTACATAACAATGTGATACTTAACACTAATGAACTGTACACTTAAAAATAGTTAAGATGGTAAATATTATGTATATTTTACCACAGTAAAAATTAAAATAATATAAAATTTAAATTAAAAAATAGTAGAGGGGATCCCTGTGTGGCTCAGCAGTTGAGCACCTGCCTTTGGCCCAGGGCATGATCCTTGAGCCCTGGGATCAAGTCCCACGTTTGGCTCCCTGCATGGAGCCTGCTTCTCCCTCTGCCTGTGTCTCTCTCTCTCTGTCTCTCTCTCTTTGTGTCTCTCATGAATAAATTAATAAATAAATAAATCTTTAAAAAATAGTAGAAAAATGAGTAGACATAGTTCTAGAAAGAAAACCACATATCACTGAAGCCAAGGACTTCGTCACTCATGTAAATTGATGGCATTCGGATTAAATCTTCAGGTTTTAAATTACTTCAGGTTGCTGAACATAGTATACATACCCACAAAGTTTGAGGCTGCACCAAGAATACGAAGAGAAAAACAAAAATGTCAATCAGCAAGACTTTATGGTATATTCTAAAAAGTAATACAAAGTAATAACGTCCAAATGTCAATAAAGATGAGCTGATAGAGATAAACCAAAACAAAGCAAAAACCCCAAACACTACAACTTTGACTACTGTTCTTCCCGCTGTGTTTTACCAGATCCTGTTCTTCCACGTATCTTTATATGTTATTTGTATAGCCTCCACAATTAGTTCTCTTTTCTCACTTTACTACACTTCAGTGACAGAGACCTTACCTCCTGCTGGACCACACACACACACACACACACCCTGCATGCGCACACATACTTTCTTTTTCTGGCAGTTCCCCAAATATGACTAGTAGTTTCATGGTTTCTTTGCAAATACTGTACCTTCCATCAGGAATTCTTTTCCCCAAGCTATCCACTTGATGATCCACATGGTCCTTCTACACTAAACTGAAACATTTTATCTGTGAAGAGTATCTTCTGATTATATAATGTTGTACAAGAAGCTGTGCTTCTGGAAGATATTTATAGAATAGTTTTTTTTAAGTATATAATTTTGAGTCATGTTGCATTTGTGGAAAGGAAAAGATACAAAGCACAATTTTTACAGATTTATCTTATAAATTATATGTTTACAAGATTTTAAGATTCTTCTTAGAAGAAAAAGTTGTCATTCAAAATCATTGCTTCTAAACAATGTAGGCAATTCTATGTACAGTGGAAAAGGTCACTTAGAAACCTGCAAACAGTTCACATACTACTTGAGAATTAATAGAAGAAAATCTGTTAATTGACTAGAGCTATTTATTTAAGATTTTATTTATTTATTTGAGAGAGAGAGGGAGAGAGCACAAGTAGAGGAAGGGGAGAGGGAGAAGCAGACTCCCCACTGAGCAGGGAGCCAGGACCCCAGGATCATGACCTGAGCTGAAGGCAGATGCTTAAATGACTGAGCCACCCAGGAGCCCCTAGGGCTTTTTAAAAGAATTATGTTTGGTTACTAAGAAAATCAGATATGCATTCTAGAACAAAATGAATGCCCATGAAGAGAAATGGAAAATCAGAAGAGCCAAGTGCTAATGTAGAAAATATAAGACTACCTTGAATTCATTTTTAACACCTCATATTCAGTATCATTCTTAGAAATGCTTAATTTGGCTCATTGGATTGGTCAGATGAAAAAGTTCTCAAGGCCAAATTTGGAGGTTGAGCTTGGGGGAATATAGCCAAATAAAGATACATGAAGTATTTTGTTGCTTTGTGTTCTCAACTTTTTAAAAGTTTATTCTTTCCACTGTACCTTACCCCAGATTTATTTGGTTTATTCCCAGGATGTGACTATATTAGAGCACTTTTTGCTTGGGTGTGGTTTTCATTCTCTGGAAAAACTTCAAAAGTAGCAGGCATATGAGCCTGGGGTTGAATCTTTCTGTAACCATGACACCTTGGAACAAAGAGACTTACCACTTTAAGCAGCTACAACTTTTGATGAATAAGAATTAGCAGTTACTTAAGGAATGGTTAGCCAGAGGATTGCTAACAGTATTTAGGATACTATTATTTAGAAGACAAATAATATAGCCTTCAGGCTGGACCTCAAATAAAATTAGTAAGCAGCTTACTATGATCATTTGACCTACTACTAAGTGCCAGGCATTGTACATCTCTTTACTCATTTAGTTCTCCAAATTTCTATATGGTAGATACTTTCCTATTTTTGTAGGAAAGCAGATTAAGCCTCAAGAAGGTTAGGTGAGTTACCCCAATTATTGCAGGTGGATAATTTTAAATGTATTTTTTTTTAATTTTTTAAATTTTTATTTATCTATGATAGTCACAGAGAGAGAAAGAGAGAGAGGTAGAGGGAGAAGCAGGCTCCATGCACCGGGAGCCCGACGTGGGATTCGATCCCGGGTCCCCAGGATCGCGCCCTGGGCCAAAGGCAGGCGCCAAACCGCTGCGCCACCCAGGGATCCCGCAGGTGGATAATTTTAAACAAGGCTCTCTGGGTCTAGTGTTTTTCTACTTCACCATGATGCCTCATCCTGATGTCTATTGAGGTTCTGTGAATTTGTCTATTTTTTTAAAGATTTTATTTATTTATTCATGAGAGATACAGAGAGAGAGAGAGAGAGAGGCAGAGACACAGGCAGAGGGAGAAGCAGGCTCCCTGAGGGGAGCCTGATTTGTGACTCCATGCCAGGACCCCGGGATCACTCCCTGAGCCAAAGGCAGACACTCAACATTGAGCCACCCAGGTGCCCCATATTTGTCTATCTTTTTAAAGCACTCATGGTGACTGAGCTGTTTAGTGGGGTCTGAAAACACTCATTTAACTAAGGTGTGAAGGTTTTAATGAGTTAATCCTGCCAGGAATACATACAGTATTTATATTTCAAAAGGCAAACACTGGGAATTGAAAATGTTGAGCAGAAAATTATTTATAATGATTACTGAGTTTCATTCACTGAAGAGATAGTCCTGGGAGACACCCAAAGGTTCACATAAGCAGTCCTCAAATTATACTAGAGAGGCAGATTAGGCTATGTCTTCACTTCCCTTCCCTGTTTGTTCTATTCTTCAGCTATGTCTTCCGATTTTTCAATCCACTATTAAGTTGCTAAACTTCACAAAAGAGAAGTATCTTAGTTCCTAAAAATTCCCTTCAGTTTTTGACTTAGAAGAAGCATTGAAATTGGGGCACCTGGGTGGCTCAGTCGATTATGTGGCTGCCTTTGGCTCAGGTCATGATCTCCAGGTCCTGGGATTGAGTCCTGTATTGGGTTCCCTGCTCATCAGGGAGTCTGTTTCTCTCTCTGTCCCTACTCCTGCTTGTGTGCTTGCTTTCTCTCTCTCTCTCAAATAAATAATTTTTTTAAAGAAGCATTAAAATCATAGAGGGTTTTTTTAAACTACATTTCTGAGTGAGCATAGTTTAAAATTTTAGGTAGAAAACTCTCTTGGTTTTTTCTCCTTTTGCTTGGAGTTCAGAAAGTCCAGCAGTTTAGGGGTGCCTGGGTGGCTCAGTCAGTTAAGCACCTGACTCTTGATTTTAGCTCAGATCATGATCTCCAAATCCTGAGATTGAGTTCCATATCAGGCTCTCCACTCAGTGGGGAGTCTGATTCAGGATTCTGTCTCTCCCTCTGCCCCTCCCCACCTCTAAAATAAATAAATAAATCTTTAAAAATTAAAAAAAAAAAAGAAAAATACAGTAGTTTGTGAATGTCTTCTAACAAATGTGTAGGTGGGAACTAGGCTTGTGTGGGCAGTGGGAATTCTTCATCTTTTCTTCAATTCAAGGAAATGATCACTTATTATCTACCATCACTTACTATTGTTTTGCATAATTTCTTCCCTCCCATTTTCTTATTTCACTCTTTTTGGAGCATCCTTTATTTTTTAATGTATTTATTTATTTTTTATTCTTTTTGAGCATCCTTTAGATGAATATAGAATCTCTGCCCCTATTATATTATTATTTTTTGGTCCAGTTTCACTAAGATACACTTGACATATAGCATTGAATTAGTTTAAGATGTACAATATAATGATGTAATCATATATTTCAAAATTTTGTGGCAACAAGATTACTTAAAATACATCATCTCATTTAAATACCTGTATTCTGAAAATTCTAAAACACTGATGAAAGAAACTCAAGACAGCACAAAAAAATGGAAGAACATTCCATGCTCATGGATTGGAAGAATAAATATTAAGGTGTCCATATTACTCAAAGCAATCTACAGATTTAATGCAAACCTTATCAAAATGCCAACAGCAGTTTTCACAGAACTGAAACAATCCTAAAATATATACGGAAGCACAAAGGATCCCAAATAGCAAAGCAATCTTAAAAAAGAAAAGCAAAGCTGGAGCTATCACAATTCTGGACTTCAAATTATATTACAAAGTTCTAGTAATCAAAAGAGTATGATACTGGCCCAAAAATAGACATATAGATAAATGGAACAGAATAGAAAATCTAGAAATAAACTTACAATTATATGGTCAATTAATCTTTGACAAAGCAGGAAAGAATATCCAATGGGAATAAAGATGATCTTTTCAAAAAATGATGTTGACAGCTATATATAAAAGAATGAGGGATCCCTGGGTGGCGCAGCGGTTTGGCGCCTGCCTTTGGCCCAGGGCGCGATCCTGGAGACTCGGGATCGAATCCCACATCGGGCTCCCGGTGCATGGAGCCTGCTTCTCCCTCTGCCTGTGTCTCTGCCTCTCTTTCTCTCTCTGTGACTATCATAAATAAATAAATAAAAAAATTTAAAAAAAAAAAAAGAATGAAATTGGACCATTTTATTTTACCATACATTACAATAAACTCAAAGTGGGTTAAAGACCTAAATGTTAGACATGAAACCATAAGTCCTTGAAGAAAGCACAGGCAGTAATTTCTCTGACATTGGCTGTAGCAAATTTTTTCTAGATAGGTCTCCTGTGGCAAGGAAAACAAAAGCAAAAATAATCTATTGGTTCTATATCAAAATAACAAGCTTCTGTCAAGCAAAGGAAACAATCAACAAAACTAAAAGGCAGCTTATGGAATGGAAGAAGATATTTGCAAATGACCTAGCTATCTGATAAAGGGTTATTATCCAAATATAAAAGAACTTATACAATTCAACACTCAAAAAAATGAATAATCCAATTAAAAAATGGGCAGAAGACATAAATAGACATTTTTCCAAAGAAGACATACAGATGGCCAACAGACACGTGAAAAGGTGCTCACCATCACTTATCATCAGACAAATCAAAACTACCTTACACCTGTCAGAATGGCTAAAATCAACACAAGAAACAACGGGTGCTTGCAAGGATGTGGTGGAAAGGGAACCCTCATACACTGTTGGTGGGGATGCAAACTGGTTCAGTCACTGTGGAAAACAGTATGGAGGTTCCTCAAAAAGTTAAAAGTAGAATTACCTTTTGATCCAGCAAATCACACTACTAGATATTTACCCAAGGAATACAAAAATACTAATTCAAAGTGATACATGCATCTTAAAGTGTATAGCAGCATTATTTACAATAGCCAAATTCTGGAAACAGTCCAAGTGTTCTTCAGTTGATGAATGGATAAAAAAGATGTGATATATTTCAATATGTAATTATTATATAAGTATAATGGAATATTATTCAGTCATAAAAAAGAATGAAATCTTCCCATTTGCAATGACATAGAGCTAGAGAGTATTATACTAAACAAAATAAATCAAACAAATACCATATGATTTTATTCATATGTAGAATTTAAGAAATGAAACAGATCAAAAACCCAAAAGACTCCACCCCAAGATTGCTAGAACTCATACAGCAATTTGGCAGTGTGGCAGGATACAAAATCAATGCCCAGAAGTCAGTGGCATTTCTATACACTAACAATGAGACTGAAGAAAGAGAGATTAAGGAGTCAATCCCATTTACAATTGCACCCAAAAGCATAAGATACCTAGGAATAAACCTAACCAAAGAGGTAAAGAATCTATACCATAAAAACTACAGAACACTTCTGAAAGAAATTGAGGAAGACACAAAGAGATGGAAAAATATTCCATGCTCATGGATTGGAAAAATTAATATTGTGAAAATGTCGATGTTACCCAGGGCAATTTACACATTTAATGGAATCCCTATCAAAATACCGTGGATTTTCTTCAGAGAGGTGGAACAAATCACCTTAAGATTTGTGTGGAATCAGAAAAGACCCCGAATAGCCAGGGGAATACTAAAAAAGAAAACCATATCTGGGGGCATCACAATGCCAGATTTCAGGTTCTACTACAAAGCTGTGGTCATCAAGATAGTGTGGTACTGGCACAAAAACAGACACCTAAATCAATGGAACAGAATAGAGAATCCAGAAGTGGACCCTCAACTTTATGGTCAACTAATATTCGACAAAGCAGGAAAGACTATCCACTGGAAAAGAAGACAGTCTCTTCAATAAATGGTGCTGGGAAAATTGGACATCCACATGCAGAAGAATGAAACTAGACCACTCTCTTGCACCATCCACAAAGATAAACTCAAAATGGATGAAAGATCTAAATATGAGACAAGATTCCATCAAAATCCTAGAGGAGAACACAGACAACACCCCTTTTGAATTGGCCACTTCTTGCAAGATACATCCATGAAGGCAAGAGAAACAAAAGCAAAAATGAATTATTGGGACTTCATCAAGATAAGAAGCTTCTGCACAGCAAAAGAAACAGTCAACAAAACTAAAAGACAACCTACAGAATGGGAGAAGATATTTGCAAATGACGTATCAGATAAAGGGCTAGTTTCCAAGATCTATAAAGAACTTATTAAACTCAACAGCAAAGAAAGAAAAAACCCTATCATGAAATGGGCAAAAGACATGAACAGAAATCTCACAGAGGAAGACATAAATGGCCAACAAGCACATGAGATAAAAAAAATAAAATAAAATAAAAATTAAAAAAAAGGGGATCCCTGGGTGGCTTGGTGGTTTAGTGCCTGCCTTTGCCCCAGGGCGTGATCCTGGAGTCCCGCATCGGGCTCCAGGCATGGAGCCTACTTCTCCCTCCTCCTGTGTCTCTGCCTCTCTCTCTCTATGTCTATGGTAAATAAATAAATCTAAAAAAAAAATAAAAATAAAAAAACACATGAGAAAATGCTCCACATCACTTGCCATCAGGGAAATACAAATCAAAACCACAATACCACCTCACACCAGTGAGAATGGTGAAAATTAACAAGACAGGAAACAACAAATGTTGGAGAGGATGTGGAGAAGGGGAACCCTCTTGCACTGTTGGTGGGAATGTGAACTGGTACAACCACTCTGGAAAGCTATGTGGAGGTTCCTCAAAGAGTTAAAAATAGATCTGTCCTACGACACAGCAATTGCACTGCTGGGGATTTACCCCAAAGATACACATGCAGTGAAACGCAGGGACGCCTGCACCCCAATGTTTATAGCAGCAATGTCCACAATAGCTGAACTGTGGAAGGAGTCCATCGAAAGATGAATGGATAAAGAAGATGTGGTCTATGTATACAATGGAATATTACTCAGTCATTAGAAACGACAAATACCCACCATTTGCTTCGACATGGAGGGACCTGGAGAGTATTTGCTGAGTGAAATAAGTCAATCAGAGAAAGACAAACATTCTATGGTCTCATTCATTTGGGGAATATAAAAAATAGTGAAAGGGAATAAAGGGGAAAGGAGAGAAAATGAGTGGGAAATATCAGAGAGGGTGACGGAACATGAGAGACACCTAACTCTGGGAAACGAACAAGGGGTGGTGGAAAGGTGGGCGGGGGGTTAGGGTGACTGGGTGATGGGCACTGAGGGGGGCACTTGATGGGATGAACACTGGGTGTTATGCTATATGTTGGCAAATTCAACTCCAATAAAAAGAAATTTAAAAAAAAAGAAATGAAACAGATGAATGTAGAAGGGGAAAAAAGAGAGCCAAACCATAAAACAGACTCTTAACTATAGAGAACCAATTGACGGGTACTGGAGGCGAGGTGGAGGGGTGAATGGGTTAAATGGGTAATGGGAATTAGGGAGGGCACTTGTGATGAGCACTGGGTGTTATATGTAAGTGATGAGTTACTAAATTCTACTCCTGAAACTAAGATTACACTATATATTAACTAAATGGAATTTAAGAATTTGAAACAAAAATAAAGATGAGATTGGTATACATATATATATATATATATGAATATTATTAGCCATAAAAAAGAATAAAGAATAAGACCTTGCCATTTGCAATAACATGGATGGAGTTAGGGAGTATAATGCTAAGTGAAATTAGAGAGGTTGGCTCAGTTGGTAGAGCATGTGGCTCTTGATATTGGATTTGTGAATTTGAGCCCCATATTGAAGGTAGAATTTACCTAAAAAAAAAAAAAAAGAAAAAAGCAGTCAGATGAAAGACGAATGCCATATGATTTCACTCATAAGTGGAATTTAAGAAAGGGAACAAATGAGCAAAGGGAAAAAGAGAGAGAAACAAGCCAAGAAACAGACTCTTAACTATAGAGAATATACTGATGGTGGGTGAGGGGATGGATGAATTAAGTGATGGGGATTAAGAGCACACATATCATGATGAGCACTGATTAATGTATGGAATTAATGAATCACTATATTGTCATCTGAAAATAATATACCACTGTATATTAGCTGTACTAGAGTTAAATTTAAAAAAATAAAAAAATAGGTACATCTGATATAAATATTTTTCTTGTGATAAGAAATTTTAAGATCAACTCTCTTAGCAAGTTTTAAATATACAATACAGTATTGTTAACTATAGTTACCATGCTGTATATTACATCCCCAGAAATATTTATCTTAGAACTGGAAGTTTATACCTTTGACTACCTTCACCCAATCCTTCAACACCCACCTCTGGTAACCACCAATCTGTTCTGTTTTTATGAATTTGGATTTTTTTTTTTTTAGATTCCATGTGAAAGTGACATCACAGTATTTGTCTCTCATTAACCTGACTTATTTTGCTTAGCATAATGTTCTCAAGGTCTGTGTATGTTCTCAAAAAAAGGCAAGATTTTCTTCTGTCATATGGCTAATTCCATTGTATGTCTGTGTATCACATTTTCTTTATCCATTTATCCATTGATGGACACTTGGGCTGTTTCCATGTCTTGGCTATTATAAATAATGCTGCAGTGAATATAGGGATGCAAATGTCTCTTCATCATAGTGATTCCATTTGCTTCAGGTACATACCCAGAAAAGGAATTGGTGGATCATAAGGTAGTTCTATTTTTAATGTTTTGAGGAACATCCACACTATTTTTTCCATAATATACTAATTTACATTCCCACTAACAGGACATTTCCATGTCCTTGCCAACACTTATCTGTTGTCTTCTTAATAGCAGCCATTCTAACAGGTGTGAGGTGATATTTCATTGTGGTTTCAATTTGCATTTCCATGACGATTAGTGATATTGAGGATCTTTTCACCTACCTGCTGGCCATCTTACATCTTCTTTGGAAAAAGATCTATTCAGTCCCTCTGCCCATTTCTAGTTGGATGATGATGATTATTATTTTGCTATTGAGTTGTATAAGTTCTTTATACTTTTTCAATATTAATTCATCAGAAATATTTTTATCCCATTCTGTAGTTTGTTTTTTCATTTTGTTGATGTTTTCTTTTGCTGTGCAAAAGTTCTTTAGTTTTGATGTAGTCTCACTTGTTCATTTTTGCTTTTGTAGCCTTTATTTTTGGTGTCAAATCCAAAACATTATTGCCAAGAACAATGTCAAAGACACTTATTTTCTTCTGTTTCCCTCTATCTTTTCTTCTAGGAATTTTATAGTTTCAGATCTTATGTTCAAGTCTTTAATCTATCTTGAGTTGGGTTTTATATATGGCATAAGATAAGGGTCCAGTTTCATTCTTTTGCATATGTGTATTCAGTTTTCCCAATACAGTTTATTGAAGAGACTATTTTTTTCTTCATTGTATATTCTTGACTCTTTTGTCATACATTAATTGACCATTATGCATGGGTTTATTTCTGGGCTCTCTATTCTGTTCTGTTGATCTATGTTTCTGTTTTTTATTCCAATACCATAATATTTTGACTACTTTGCCTTTATAATATAGTTTGAAACCAGGGAATAAGGCACTTCCAACTGTGTTCTTTTTTCTCAAGATTGCTTTTGCAATATACAGTCTTTTATGGCTCCATACAAATTTTAAGATGGTTTGTTCTAATTCTGAGAAAAATGCCATTGGAATTTTGATAGAGATTGCATTGGATTTACAGATCATTTTGAGTATATGGATATTTTAACAAAATAAATTCTCCCAATCCATGAGCAAAAAATATCTTTCCATTTATTTGTGTCTTCTTCAATTTCTTTCATCAGTATCTTATAGTTTCCAGTATAAAGATCTTTCACCTTCTGGGTTAGATTTATTCCAAGGTATTTTAGTCTTTTTGATGCAATTGTAAATGGGATTATTTTCTTAATTTCTCTTTCTGATAGTTTGTTTTTAGTGTATAGAAATACAACTCATTTTTGTATATTGATTTTGTATATAGTGTCTTTACTGATGTCAACAGTTCTAACATTTTCTGGTGGAGTTTTTAGAATTTTTTTGTATATAATATCTTGTCATATTGTCTGAAACATAGACTCTGCAACATACCTTGTCTACAAATAGAGACATTTCTTCCTTTTTTATTTGGATGCCTTTTATTTCTTTTTGTTGCCTAATTGCTCTGGCTAGGTCTTCTACTACTGTGTTGAATAAAAGTGGTGAGCAGGGGGCAGCCCAGGTAGCTCAGCGGTTTAGCGCCACCTTCAGCCCAGGGTGTGATCCTGGAGACCTGTGATAGAGTCGCGTGTCCGGCTCCCTGCCTGGAGCCTGCTTCTCCTTCTGCTTGTCTCTCTCTCTCTCTGTGTGTGTCTCTCATGAATAAATAAATAAAATATGTTTTTTAAAAAAGTGGTGAGCATGGGCATCCTCATCTTTTTTCTGATCTTAGAGAAATGATTTCAAGTTTTCACTGTTGAGTACAATGTTAGCTGTGGACTTGTCAGATATGGCCTTTATTATGTGTGGGCCGATATATTCCCTCAATAGCCACTTTGAGAATTTTTATCATCAATGGATTTGAATTTTGTCAGGTGCTTTTTGTGTATCTATTGAAATGATCATATGATTTTTATCTTTCATTTTGCTAATGTGAGGTAGCATATTGATTGATTTGTTCATGTTGAACCAACCCTGCATCCCTGGAATAAACTCCACCGGATCATGATCCTTTTAATGTATTTTGAATTTGGTTTGCTAATATTTTGTTGAAAATTTTTACATCTATGTTCATCAGGGATATTGGCCTATAATTTTCTTTTCTTATGCTGTCCTTATCTGCTTTAGATATCAGGAGAATGCTATACTTATAAAGTATTTTCAGAAGTATTACATCTCTATTTTTTGGAAGAGTTTGAAAAGACTTGATATTAATTGGTATTAATTCTTCCTTAAGTGTTTGGTAGAACTCATAAGTGAAACCATCTGCTCCTGGACTTTCATTTGTTGAAAAGTTTTGATTACTGATTCAATCTACTTATTAGTAATTGTTCTGGTCGGATTTTCTATTTCTTCATGATTCTTAGTGGGTTATATATTTCTAGGAATTTCTCTACTTCTTCAAGGTTGTCCAATTTGTTGGCTTATAACTATTAATAGTAGTCTGTTATGACACTTTGTATTTCTGTTGTATCAGTTGTAATGTTTCTTCTTTTTTTTTCCCATTGTAATATTTCTTCCTTCATTTCCATTTTCATTTGAGTCATCTCTCTCTCTCCCGCTCTCTCTTTTTTTTTCTGGTAAATGTACCTAAAGGCTTGTCTAGTTTGTCTTTTAACAATACAGCTTTTAGTTTCATTAATTTTTTCAGGGGTCTTTTCAGTCTCTTTTTTATTTATTACTCTCTGATCTTTGTTATTTCTTTCCTTCTACTAACTTTGGGCTTGGTTTGTTCTTTTCCAAGTTCCTTGAGGTATAAAGTTATGTTGTTCATTTGACCTTTTCTTTTTCCTTAAAGTAGGTATTTATTGCTTCAATGAATTTCCCTCTTAGAACTGCTTTTGCTGCATCCTAGAGCTTTTGGTTGTTACATCTTATTTTCACTTGTCTCAAGATATTTTTGGATTTATCTTTTGCTTTCTTCTCTGACCTATTGGTTATTCAGTAACCTACTGTTTCATCTCCACGTATTTGTGAATTTTCCAGTTTTCTTCTTGTAACTGATTTTTAAATTCATACAATTGTGGTCAGAATAGATGCCTGATATTGTTTCACTCTTCTTAAATTTATTAAGACTTGTTTTATGGCCTAACATGTACTTTGTCTTGGGGAATGTTCCATATGTGCTTGAGAGGAATGTATTCCGCTGTTGTTAGTTGGAATGTTCTGTAAATATCTAAATCCATCTGGTCTAACATGTCATTTAAATGCAATGTTTCCTTACTGATTTTCATGCCCAAATTCCAGAAATGGTTAGTGCTGTCAGAATTTGAAGCCACAGTCTCTCTCTAGAGCCTGTGATAGAATATGAGATGGCCCCTATGATCTTTGCCCCCTGGTGGTGCTCCCACAATTATGATACATTTCATGAGAAGGCATTTTACAGATATAATTAAGATTTCTAATCAGTTAATCCTAAAAGGGAGATTATTTGTGAGGCTAATCTAATCATACAAACCCTTTATTTTTACAATTTTTAAAAAAGATTTTCTATTTATTCATGAGAGATACACAGAGAGAGGCAGAGACATAGGCAGAGGGAGAAGGAGGCTCTATGCAGGGATCCTGATGTGGGACTCCATCCCGGAACTCCTGGATCATGCCCTGAGCCAAAGGCAGATGCTCAACTGTTGAGCCACTCAGGTATCCCCAATACAAACCCTTTAAAGATAGAAGTGTTTTATAGCAAGTGGCAAAGTCATAGAGATTCAGAATGTGAGAAGGATTCTGTATACCACTGTTGCCTTAAAGATGGAGGGATCACATGAGAAAGGATGCGGTGGCCTGGAGGAGCTGACAGTAATATCTCGCTAATGGCAAGAACATAGGGACTGGGTAAGAGGTAAGTTCTGCCAACAACTTGGATGAACTTGGAGGGAAATTCCTCTCCAGTGTCCTAGCAGACACCTTGATTCTGGCCTTGTGAGACTGTGAGCAGAGAACCAGTTGAACCATGCTGGATCTCTGACTTACACGACTATGAGCTAATAGGTATTGTTTAAGACACTAAATCTGAGGAATTTATTATACAGCATAGAAAACTGATACACAGCCCATTTATTAACTCTGGTAGTTGCAAAGACCTCTCTTTCCTTAAGACCTCATATGAAGTGTCCCTCACCTCATCTTGTTCACTGTCTTTGGGCTTCTTCTGACTTTCTGGTTTCAAACTGCAGTAGCCCTTTGTCAGTTGTTTATGGACTTCATTCCTTCTTTGCTCAGGACTGATGTATGTGCTGCTCCCTCTATCTGGAAAGTTCTACCACCCTTCTCCCTCCTTCTAATCAAGGCTTTTCATCCTTCAGAATGGAGTGAAAACACCACTTCCCCAGAGGAACAGTTCTCTGGTGCCTGAAACTAGGCCAAGTCTGTCTTGCTTTCTTAGCTCTTCCACCATTTGTAAATATATTTGTATGATTTTGTTTGATAAATGTCTCAATTTGTCTCCCTTCTGTCAATCACAGCATCCTGTTCACAACCATCAAAACAACTTTCTCAATTTTTATTTTTATATTTTGTTGTTTGCTTTCTTCTTTACTGTAGATCTTCTCCACTTAGACTCTAAGTTTGTTGAGGACAGGCACCAAGTGCATGGGCTTGCCATTGCATCCTCAGTGCTTGACTAGCTACCAACCATGGGTTGGCATTGGATAACCCATTTTAATCACTGAGTGAGGAACCTGAGAAGCATACAATTTACACTTGGCTAATCCTAATCTCTCTTTTCTCTCTTTCTCTGTCTTTCTTCTCTTTCTCTTTCTCTCTCTCTCTCTCTCTCTCTCTCTCACACACACACACGTACATTCACAGAGTTACACACACTATACACTGTTGGTAGCTCTATTATGGGGCCAAGTATGGTTTCATTTGTACATTCGCTCTTTTCTTTGCATTGTTTTTCTGCCCAAATAAGAATATTTTTTTAAAATGCTGGCTGCAAGTGGTTAAAATAATAAGACAACTTACTGGATTACTGCATGAGGTATCTGAATCACGCTCACTTTATTTCAACCATTTGGCCTTTTACGAAACCAATAGGTTAGTTTTTAAAGCATTTAGAAGAGAGATATAAATTGTGACCATGGGGGATATCTTAAGGAAGATAAAATAGACTAGAAACGAGGAGCACTGAGTTTGAACTTTAGCTGAGCTGGAACTATTATTAACCTCTCAGGGTCTATTTGTCAAATTAGAATTTGAGACTAGATGTATACGAGGTTCATTTTAAAATCTAATTTTCCAAAGTCATGCACTCATGACTGCTTAATTTGGCAATTCTATTTTGAAGTTATTATTTCATGGAAGTAACTTGTATATGATTAAAAAATAATCTATAAGACTAATAACTTTTATGGACATACCTCACTTAATAGTAAGGAATGGATGAGTTCCAACAATGTTGGCATTAAGGTCAATTTTAACTAAGTAACTCTGCTTTTCCTTGGTCTCTACTTGCCAAATGTACATATGATTCACTAGATATAGTATCCCAAATAATATTAATGCTAATATGAAAATATTGATAAACACTAAGTATTCAGAAATGAAAATGACACAATAAAATGAAAACCTATGCAATAATATTTTATACATAAATGTTCATGCTTAGAGAATTTTCAATTCCTTAAGCTCTATTAGCCAGCCCATTTTTCCACCAGTCTCAGATTACCTTACCATATACTACCTTAAACCAAACTAATTCTCCACATTTTCCCATAACATACATTTTTCCTGTGTCTTTTGCTCAGCTTTATCTAGTAATCCTGACACATTTGGAGAATCTATTTATTCAGTCATGTATTTGACAGGCATTTATTGAGGTTCCACTTTTTTTTTTTTTTTTTTTTTGCCCAGCAGAACTTCAGAAGGACTCAGGATCCTCAGATCGAGCCCCATGTCCGGCTCTATCCTCAGTGTGGAATCTGTTTGAAATTCTCTTACTCTCCCTCTTGCTTTTCCTGCTCTTGCTGTCTCTCATTTTAAAATAAATACATTTTCTGGGGAAAAAAAAAAGAACTTCAGAAGGAGCTGCTTACTTAATATCATTGTACTGACTCTTTATACAAATGTATTCTGAGATTTGTTGCTGTCTCCTACCAAGCTAATATCTGACAGTTTCTTTCATACCAAGAAATGTATGAATTTATAAATATTGTGGTATTTCCAGCATTAGACCAAATTATGAAGTTTATAGGGGGGACTGTAGGGATTCTGAGAGAGAAACAAATTCCATGGAGCAGAGGAGAGAGTCAGGCATTGTCTTCTGCTAGCAACATACACCTTGCTATTGGACACACAGACATTATCTGTAGCCTGTGCTGTCATAATCCTGATAGAATGGGTAGGAACAATCAGAGTTGGAAGAGTGAAGAGAAGGCATATGCAGAGCCTTGATGCAGTGGGACGATTTGGCTGATTGAAAGGAATGAGGAGAATCAGGGTGGAAATGGGAATAAAAGGACACCCTGCATCAACTTTCTCCATTCCTCTGTCCTTAAATAAATCATGCCCATACATTTTAGTATTTGCCTTCAAATAGTAATTTGAAAGAATATGTTGAGGCACTTATGTGTGTGTGAATATAAGTATAAAAGTGAATATACATGTCAGGGAATTCCTTCAAGGAATTGCAAATTGCAGACTACAGTAAGATTGCAGGCTATTTTAATTTTCTATATGACAACTTGCTTGCAGTTGCTTTTAATTCAGTGGTGATTATTTTTTGTTATTTCTGTACCTCAATTGATTTGAGAGGAAATATAAAGTGAATACTTTTATATTTATATTCACTTTTATATTTATATTCGGTTATATGAAACCTGTTAAGTTTATTACTTTTTCCATACTCACAGCAAATCCCTTTCTTAAATAGTGTAGAATTTTGGGGGAAACATTAAACTTGTACTTAGCCTATAAGAATTAATTATCTCAAGTTTACATGGTGAAAAATGTAATTTTAAGGAATTCAGAATGTTTCAAGTCTTTGTTATAAATCAGTAGAGGAGCTAGAATTCTAATGCATATTATACATAGAAAATAATGTGAAATAGCTTAATTCTGAATTGGAATATTCATTGGGGCTTATATTCTACAAGGGAGTAAGCCCCTATCAGTGTTCACTGTGGTGGACTGAACTGAGACATTTTGGTTAACATTTGTTCTCTCTAAAGAGAATGTATTAAGGAAGTATGAATTTGTTGGTTTGAAATATTTTCAGTCCATATTATAATCGTTATTTGACATAAAATATTCTAATATCACTCTACTTTTTACATGGACATTATTCTACAATAAAAGTAATACATGCATACTATTAAAATTTTTGAGAGTACTGAAAAATAAAAGGCAGGCAGCACTGAGGGGAATCCTATGGACTTTTTACATATGGGTTCAACCCAGCCCACTTGTCACATTTGAAATTTCATAAAGGCAACAGCAAAGTCCAAAAGGGATTGTGATTTGCATCATCTGTGAATCACTTACTGCAAGAAGTACTCCTTCAAGGAATTGCAAATTGCAGACTACAACCAGACTACATTCTGTTTTCATTTTCTACTTGACAACATGTTGCCCTGATCTTTTTTCAGTGTCCATTATTTTACTCATTGTTCCTATCCCTCTAATGATTTTAGACGAATGGTCTTTTAGACATTTAAGCAAATGCAAAGAAATGTTTGTAAAGTAAAGTGCTATAATACTAGGATGTAGGGACAATCTATAAGAAACCCTTATGGATTCCCTCATTTGGTGGCCGTGATTGAATTCACAGATTTGACCTGGCATGCAGAGCTTTGAAATCTGGTGAAAGAGAAAAGTCTAGCACTCCTGCAGATCCCACATCATTCTCAGAAATGCCCCTCTGTATATTGGATGTATGGTGAGTCTCCATGGAAAGCCCATGTGTAAATTTCTCTATATTCGCTTGTACTGTAACTTAGGAGTAAAGCTGATATAAATCAAGCTCAGTTATTATTCTCATATATAAACAATATTTTTTCAGATTTTATTTTCCTTTTATGTTGATTTGGCAATAAAACCCAAACTCAGTAATTAACACACAACATTAATCAATCCCATGGCTAATTTCCTTTCAAATTCAAAAACATGCCAAGAGGAAAATGAACTTCGGATTTTGTCATGTCTATATCCCCAAAGTAGCTGAACTACAAATTTTTAAATTGTCCTTTGGAAATAACTGACTCCAAGCTAGAGATTTTGTTGGCTAAATTCTGTCCCAAAGCCTTTTTTTTTTCTTTTTTAAACTACTGAGTTTATAACTACCGAAAACAAAGAGTAATAATGAAAGTGCTGACAACAGTGTAATTTACAAGAATGGCGTTTGGGGGCTTTTCAAACTAGAACATCGCTGGGAATTAGGAATCCTGGGTTCTTTCATCAGTCTTGCCACAGACTTCCTTTTATAACCTTGGGCAATTCACTTGACCTTCCTTGTGGCTTGAGTCTCCCTGGGTGCCCCCTGAAAGAGAGATGCAGCTTTAAACTAACAAGATGGAAGGTGCTGTGAAGGCGCAGAGTATCATCATAGCCTTTCCATGACTCTCTGGTTTTATTTTTCATAAAGATTATTAACATTTGGCAAAGAGTCATTACTTGACAATTTATTATCCTGTTCAAATCCAGGTAGGTTAAAAGTTTAAACTTTTTATACCAAAAGTCAAGTCTCTTGTGCTTTATAGAAACCCCAGATACCACATGGTTAAAAAAAAAGATCATGAATTTCATTCGAAAAGCCTCTTTTCTGGCACATAGGCTCTGAATTATAATGAAATATTCCATTGAAACGTCTGCTCTGGCACCATGAACGGAGAAAAGTCTTGTGTTTGTATACTCTGTGAAGTTGAACAACAATTTCCAACATATGTTAGGAGAGGCTGCCCTCTTTGGAGATGGGAAAATGGATAGGTCCAGAGGGAGAAGAAAACCGAGCGCTGAAAAGTTTTTGTTAATCTTTTACTGGTGAAACAGAGCTGGGAACAGAGCAGCCTGTTGGCTGCAGGAAAGGCTGGAGCCAACAGGCCCAGCCCACAGGAAATGAACGCTGTCCTCCTCAGTGAGGCTACTTAAGCGGAGAGAAAACATTTACAGTACTTGTAATTACGATGGTTTTCGGCACCTAAATTGTCATAAATCACATTTATAAAAGCCATCTTCGCACCAGTCAAATTTTGAAAGCTGCAAAATATATTCAGCTGGTGGGTAGTTTGAAACGGTGGTACATATGTTTGGAATAAATACATGTTATAATTATGGTTTTTAATACTGGGAGGTTTCTTATGAGGATTTATACTCACATACTGATGATAATGGAGTACATTGTGAACATAATAAAGTAGTGATGGGTGGTATTTGTTCCAGCATTTCTACAAAATACTGCTTGTAACTCTAAGGGGTATGTTCCTATGTAAATCCCCATACATCAAGATAAAAATATACTTCTCAGTGTATTTCCTAGAGCAAACTACCCAGAGAGAAAATACCTGCATTTTCACAACCAATTCATGGATCTTAAAACATAATTATATCTTATTGCATTGTTGATCCCAGAGCAGTATTTGAATTAAAAAGGAGTGCCAATAGAATTGGTAGAAAGTAAAAGAGCTCTATTTTATAGCCAAGAGCATGGTGGAGCAAAATCTAGTTTTAATAAAGACTAGTATCATAATAAGCAGATGAGTCTAACTGGTAATTAGAGTTTTTATTACATATGTATTACCTAACACCAAAGCTAGTCCTACCAAATAGAAAATGGAGGAGAGAGATGGTAATGGATTCTATCACTTGGCAGGGTCAAGGAGAATCTGAATGAACTATTTACACAATTCTGACACATTGGACAACTGTTTTCTGGGTTATGAGAACCTGATCTGAGATCTCTCCCTATAATAATCTTTCACTCAATTATTCAGTCATTCACCATATATTTGCTAAGCACCTCTTATATGCTAGGCACTAGCCTAGCTCCTGGCACCAGTAATGTGAATAAATTGGCGTCTAGCCTTTGAGGAATTCCTGCTGTTGAGAGAAATAAAGCCATAAACAAATAATTGCAACACAGCATATTTTGTGTACTAATAGAGGTGTGAATATAATTTCTGTCTTGACATGTGTTTCCATTGAAAACACGGTAGTGGATGGATCATACCAGGGGTTTGTTGCTGCTGTGGACTGGTCAGAGATGATAGGAGCATTAGGTAAGGACCTTGTTTAAAATTCAGCTCAGTCCCCAGATTCAGAATGATGTCCTATAGCTCTTGGTCTTGCTTCATTTCCATAAGCATTTAAAAAATGTGGATCTCTTCTTACTTCTAAGGCATGTATTCTATAGAATCCCTTTCCTACTTCGAATGTTTGTGTCCTAGACAAGTAAATGTGATCAGCCTGCTGAGTTAACAGCCTGCTTGGGGAATGCAGGGCCTCATCACAGTAAAATAGGCAATAATGGGGTAATGGGGGTATAGTATCAGGACCTTGCTCTCTGAGTAGATATGTTGCCATCTCCATATTGCTACCATGTCAGAAAATTCTATTTTAAAGGTTTCATTCCATTTTTCATTTCTGTTTAGCTATAAATCAGTTTACTGCTTAGTGTGATTAAACTTCAGATCCTTTCTTTAGAGCAGATTGGGACTGGGAATAAAGTAAAAAGGGTATAAGAAGGAAGAAGGGGATGACACGTGCAAAGGGGAGCCTGTGAAGGGACACCAACTGGAGGTTCTGGAGACAAGCCTCATCTTTATGGTTGGCTTGAAGAAGGAGGCTATGGGTGTGCATGCATTCTTTTTAGGTTGCCAGGCTCAAGGCATACTGTGATTTTGATGACAATATTTAGGGTAGTGGAAATCTTTCTTGTTTTTTAAGCCATGTTGCAAAGGTTATGTTTTGGAGTAGCACATCTCTTGAACAGCCATTGAAAGACATCTGAGAATCAGCTTTGCCAGGCAATGTCTAGGACCTGGAAATAAAATGGTGAACAAAATAGAGTGTATTCTCATGAAGTTGATAGTCTAGTGGAGAAGTCAGTGGCTAAGTACTCTGAAGGAAGGGAACATAATCACATGAGACAATGGCCAGGAAAATGTATCATGCAGAACTCTTGCTACAGGGAACATATCTAACTGATGGTCCATTGCTTCTCTTCTGGATCCATCCCACATTAGCACCAAAACTACACTTCCCAAGGGCTGCTGCCTTCAGTGAATGAATAAAGTGAGAGTACTAATGCAAACCCATTCCTGCAACATACACAATAGCATACTCTTCAAACTCATAGTAACAGAGTAGAATGGTGGTTGCCAGGGGCTAGAGGTGGGAGAAATGGGAAAATGTTGGTCAAAGGGTATAAACTGCCAGTTAAAAGATGAATAAGTTCTAGGAATGTAATGTATAGCATGGTGACTATAGTTAACAATACCGTATTGTCTACTTGAAAGTTGCTGAGAATAGAGCTTTAAACATTTTCACCATAACAATGACAATAACAAAATAATAATTAAGTGGGTGAAGGATGTGTTAACTAGCCTTATTGTGGTAAATACTTCACAAATATATGTGTATCAACTCATCACCTTGTATATCTTAAACTTACTCAAGGGTTATGTATCAGTTACATAAAGCTGGGGAATAAAAAGCTAGAGGAACCTCAGTAGCTTGACTTAAAATTTCTTAGAATGTTGCCAAGGTCTGAAGTTCTGCCTCCCCAGTCCTTCCAAGGAGTCAGACTGGACAGCGTGGTTTAAGGCTCTCCTGACTTTTCGAGCTCCCTCCCCTTATCCTTCCCAGACATCTCTTGCACAACTAATCCTTTGTGTCTGCTTTTCAGAGGACCTGACTACCAAGTGGTGTCCAGAGTCATCTGAGAAAACAAGCAGCACCACTGAGACTGGAGACTGCCAACTCAGCACCTGGCAGAGAAAAAAATGCCATCTCGAGTAGCATGTGGGACACAGATAATCCCTAACACACAGTGGTGGCCCCTCGGCTAGAGAGTACTCTGGTGGTGAGCTGAGAAAGTGTCCTGGTGGAAAGGAGTGCAGACAAAGGTGCTAGGCTTCAGGCACTTGACAAAAAGTGGGAAGAGGGAGGGTGATGCATACTGGGGCAGATGAGATGCTGCTGAATTGTTGTGACACCCCACGGAGAGATGATGAGAGAATGAGAGCTATTAACAAGGTCAAAGGGTAAGTGTGAGAGCCAGGAGTCCTCTTCAGTAGCTTATCCAGAGGCCCTTATCTCCTTCCATGGAAGAGTTTACATAGCTGAGTGGCAGATGTGGGATCTGATCAAGGTCCAGAGACCCCTGGAGATGTTTAATGTTTGAATGGTCAACTAAGGCAGGTCTGTTATGCTAAAGTCAAGACTCTGACTAACAAGGAAAACCCGGGGCCCCTAACATTGGATAGGGACATCTGCATGAATGCCTTAAAGATGTTGGCTCTGTAAACCTCTCTGTACCAGCAGAGGTTCCATAGATGCCTCCACTCTTCCCTAGTGAAAGTTAACACTTCTGTGTTAGGAGACCAGTCAAGTTCCGCTGAGGAGTTGCTTCGACCTTGCCTTGTCAAACCAAACAGTAGAGTGTAACTGGTTAGGGATATGCTGGGCCTGATAAGGGAGGAAGGAAATTATACCCTGAAGAAGTGGTAAGAGCTACCTAGCTAGCATATACCAGCCGTGGTTTGGGAAGTGGGATTGGATTTTGAAGGTGTCTGACAAGGAATATATGACTGAATTAGCAAGAATTCATTGACTTTAGGACACAAGATTTAAAATGCTTGCAAGGATCCTGGAGGACAGGACAAATTCACTGCTAGTATGGCTCTTAAAAGTGTAGAAAAAGTACTGGTCAATGCTGAGTGGAATGGAAATGCCTGAACTGTCCCAGAATGTGATACAGGAAGGAATAAGGAATCTGGAAGAGATAGTCCTGGGGAATGGATATATTATATCAGAACAGAAGACTTTCTAGAGAATAGTTTCAGCAAAAGGGCCCAGAGGACACACTACTCCCAAGACCATTAGAAATGAGCTGGTGAGAGGGGTACCGACATCACTAAACATTCAGTGGTGACAAGCCCTGGTGTGAGAGTTGTACTACAGGCCCCTGGGATTTGGGAATGTGACCCTATCCTCTGCAGCAAAGAATGATATGTTTGTGATTACTAACCCCTGGCATGTTACTCAGCCCTGGTAGAAACAAAACGCTTAACCGTGAGATGCCAACTGGGTATGTACCTAGAGTTGCCCAGTACTGCTTGCAATCTGCCAGAACTACCAAGTCATGAAGTCTAGTTGGCCCCACAGCAGCATCAGTCTTTCCCAAAGGAGAGAGAGAGCTACAATTGGTTCATTGATTCATCCAGAGGCAATAAATACTTATTTGATGTTCAAAGAATGAATGAATCAATGAATGAACACAGAGCATAGGAGAAGTTGAACTCCATATGATAATGATTCATATTAGCAAGATAGGGATCAAGTTGTCATAAAAGTTGAGCATCTAGAACATCTAGTCTCTGTGGAATACTTGAGTAAGGCAGAAAGGAAAATTTTGCCCAACCTCTAATATGCCAATTGCAGAAAGAAAGGATTCCACCTGGACTATGAGAAGGTTACTTTGAATATAAAGTGACTTATTTTAGAATAAAGTAGTGAGGTCTTTCTCTACTACAGTTCATAAAGCAGACCAAGTTGTGGCAAAAATAAGGGTTACACTGAAAGCCAGAGGGGGAAATGCATTTTGTGGCAATCTATTTTCTAATAATTCAGAGCAGGCATTGAGGGGAACAAATGAAAGAAGATGAGATAAGGTCTTTTGTATTAGAAAAATCTATCTAACTCAGAAATGCTTTGCAAAGTGGGTACAGATATGGAGAGTCAATGGCACATTTATCTCAATAGCACCTTAAAGGGCATTGTTGGTAAACTGGCACCACCTAAAACCAGTTTGCCCTAACATTAGTCATATTCTTTCCTCTTCCTTCTAACTAAATGCTAGTATAAGGAAAATATTAACAAATATGATTCTGTTTGATTTATTTGTAAGGCTATCCATGTGATATATAGAGAGAAGTCTGTCTTTAAATGTGCTACACCAGGGAAAACAATAGTCTTGTCATAAATTAAAATTTTGATATTTTTCATGTACTTTACCCACATATCAGAATAATAAATTTGCCATAAATGCATACTAAAGAAAAGTTGCATTCCAAAACATATTTAGTGTTGTAATACAAACTGGTGACATTTCTGGTTGGATTATTGGCAGTTTTTTTTTAATCACTGGTTAGACTATTCCTGAGCTCTCAGAGCAAAAACATTCCATAAGAAGCCAAGAAATATAATTTTAGTTGGAGTATAATTTTCCAGCTGTTGCAAGAAGGCATATTTTGGCATATTTCAGGACTAATGAAATGTAAGGAAATATTAACTAGCTGGTGGTTGAATCCATTTTTATTTTTAACGGCTGGGAGACAAGATTTACAAGCCACTGATTCTTATCTTATTTCACAGTACCTTTGTCACAAATAAAGCCAATAACTTGGTGTCATAAAATCCTGATGCCTCTCTTAGATCCTTGGGATACGTGCAGATGAAAGTGACTCCCAGGGGTCTGGACACATCTCCTTGTTTTCCACTTTGCTTGTGAGATCAAGAAAGGATGAAATATAAGGGTTGACTTTTATTCTGCATTTTAAGTAAAAATCTCATCCAATGGGCAGTATCATCCAAAATCAACTGAAAGTCCAAACTGATTAGTTTGGTAGAAAACAGCCCAAATTAGGTCCATCTTAAAAACGGTCACATCTATTCACAACCCTAATCAACAGAAGCTTTGTCCATTTTATGGTGGCTGACTCTTAACACCTACTAGCAGAGGGTAGAGCCAGCCCATTCAGCAGTTTGGTGAAGTCTCTGAACCTCTTTTCAGAACAATATTTTAAATTCTCATCTAAAGCATGTTTTTAAAGAATAAAAGAAAACAGATAGTATTACAAAGGAAATCAATTACTGAAATATAACTGTCAAACTATTTGAAACAATTTTGTGAGGTAGTGATATATGGGCTTTTTTATTAATGCATTAAATAAGTAGGTCTAGGAGCAGGTCTTGTAACTGCCATGCTTTCAAAATAGTGATGAGTGTAAATATCATTTTTGAAATATCTGTAATAGCTGTACTGTGTTATGCAAAGATCCGTGATTTCTATTAATGTCGGCATCATAGGTACTGTATATGCTAATATTGTTTCCATGCATTATCTAAGAAATGCTACTTTTCAGTTACAGTTTAATGAAAATAATGATGTAATGGCTTTTCTGTCTGAGTTCACTGATATCCTGAATCCTAGTTCTGGTATGGAAAAGAGACCTAATTCTTGTTATTTTCTCTGTGGCAGGCATTGTGCAGGGTCCTGCATGTTCATGCACCTCACCCTATAGCAAATCTCTGAGGCCGGTCACTGGGATACCATGTTACAGAGACTCTGAGCTGCAGAGGGTGTGAGACCTAACATCTGGGGTTCAAACGCAGGTGTGGCAAATCCCAAAGCTGACTGATCCCATGATCTTTTTGCTTTAATATCATTTTCCCAATAGATATTCTGCTTCCTTTTTTAAAAAAGATTTTATTTATTTATTCATGAGAGACAGAGAGAGGCAGAAACACAGGCAGAGGAAGAAGCAGGCTCCATGTTGGGAGTCTGATATGGAACTGAATCCCTGGACCCCGGGATCACACCCTGAGCCAAAGGCAGACGCTCAACCACTGAGCCACTTAGGCATCCCAGATATTCTGTTTCTAATCACCAGGCTTCCACTCCTCTGTAGCAGTTACCTAGCTCTATTATTATTATTATTATTATTATTATTAAAACAAAGCATGTGTGCATTTATTACAAATAGGTTCACAGCCTTTGTGGGAGTAAGTGAAATATATATGATAAACTAGTCCTGTGTTTATCAGTGTTCTGACTAAATCAAGTTCAGGCTCATTCCTGGGCCCAGGCTCCCACATTTTATTTCCCCCTTCTCCAGTCCCATCCTTATGTTATCTAAATAGAAATGAAGCTTGGCATTTACTATTCCCCCAAATGATGAACTTCATTACATTCTGCTGACAAAAAGCTCTTTCATTTCATTCTCCTTTAATAACTAGCCGCCATTTATGAAGTAAGTGGGCAGCTCCGTTCCAAGAAGACCTCTACCTTCCCCAAGTCAGAAAGGGAGCCAGCAGCTGCAGCTTGATCCTCCCAGAGTTTCCAACCTCAGCCTTGCCTGAGAGAGACAGTGCTTCTTCTAATAAGAGATCATTCCATCTCCTGGGCTCATTACAAGCTCCTCCTGAGCAGAGGCTGCTGGTTCTAAACAGTGCCAAATTATGTGAGGTGGTTTTTCTTACTGTGTACTAGTGTCCACCAGGGACAGAATGGAGACCACTAAAATAATTCTCTGCGGTAGTCTAGGTCTAACTCATATTTAAGAGAAATATTTGGATACTTGGTGTATTTTAACTTCAGGATAGAACTCTTAGCAATTCCCAGATGAAATTGTTTATGTAACTTAGAGGAATTCTAAACATGATAAATGTATCGTACACACGTCCTGATGTCAAGGATAGAATTTATCCAATATAAGATCAGACAAGTTTAATAAACCACTTAAGTGTTATAAGGCATGCTTCATACTTGGATGAATTATGTCCCTATCTGTGTTTCAATGTATATATTCTATCATTTTGAATATTGAATAAAAAAACCTTATATAAATAATGTGAAAGGTCTGATTTAAAGCAACAAATGCTAATAAAACCAAATTGAAGGCTGACAGACCTTCCGTAACTCATATAGATTGCTTAGGAAAGGTATAATAGGGAAAGTATTAGAGATGGAGTCCTAGAATTTTCCTTAATAAGTCTGTTTAAAATCATATTGAGCTCCTAAATTAATCAAAGGTGGATCCATTACATTTGCAAAATTTTAAACAGCAACAATTATAATATTTGGTTTGCAACATCTGTTTAAATGACTAATTTCCCACTCCTGTTTTCCTGAAAATATGTATTTCTAAAAGATTGGCCCTTTAGTTATGTTTCAGTGTGCCAGCTCTAGATATATTCCTTACACTTATAATGAGTTGCATTTCAGCTGGAGGTTCCTATGAGGAAAAATAATTTAAACCAAACAAATCTTTTTTTTTTATATTACAGCAGTAGTATCATAGTGCATAACATTGAGAACCTGAATCCCAGCTTCTTGTAGAAATGACCTCAGATAAATCTTCTTCATTATACTACAAATCAGAAATTAAGAAAACACCTAATTAAAGATAAGAATTTGAAAAAAAAAATCTTTCCCTGTGAAAATTATCATAAGCAACTTTGGGAATGTTTTCAAGAGACCAAAACCATTTGATGAATTTTTAAAGAAATTGATTCAGCAAAATCAGTTTTTTGTTGTTGTTGTTGCTCTCTTGTGTCTATCACAAATGACCCTGTGGCTAGCATGGGTATTAGGGCACAAAATTCTTTTAGTGCTTTCTAGACAGGATGTCTTTCTACTTTCTGGAACTGCCACCTCAACTGCTTCATCTTGCACCTTGTTGTTAAAGTAAGGCATTACTACCTTTAAAATGCATGAACCAACCCTTATTTGCATTACATTTTTCATCCTTTCATCTTTTGTCACAATGTTGTTTGACCATGTCAAAAAGCTTCAAAGCTTTGGCTTGAGTAGTAGCCAAACTCAGAGCTGAATTAGATCCTGACTTCAGAAAGTCTTAAATTTTTCCCATCTTAGCCTTAAGTCTCACCATGCACTTTATTTGACTTAGTGGGCAGCAACTATCACCAAACCATCTTCCGTCATTTTAAGGGCCAGGTGTGTAGTAGGAGTACTGGTCTGAGCTAATGAGACTAATGTTTTCAAGAAACAGAGCAGAAGGAGCACTTAGAGAAAGGAGCATTGCTTTAAAAAGTAATCCCTTTGGGAAGTCATATACTTAGTCCAATAATGATGTTATTTCTCAAAACAATTTTGGAGATTTTCCTTTGGCCTTCAGAGGGAGAGTACTGGTAGCAAAGGTAAACAAGTTTTATTTCTTTATAGGCAAGAAAGTACACGTCTCAGGCTGCAAAATGAGCTGTGCAAAAAACTGTAACTTTATTCTCTCTAACCGAACTTATTTTTAATCTTACTCCATTCAGGTTAGTTTTAGTCAATCATTTATTTAGCCAGATCAGGTTTTTTTCCCCACCATTCCCTCCTTGTGTTGCCTCTATGGCCTCAGGCTTTAAGTCATACCATGGTATCCATGAGATAGGAGGGGATCATTGGTTTTCAGAAATGATCTTTCATTCACGGTGGCACTTACTGGTCTCCAGGCGTAAGTATCCATCCCTGCTGCCATCCTCAGGATGGCCTTGTTCTCCCCTGGACTTACATTTCTAGTCTATATCCTTGACAAGACTGCGAGACTACTTGAGGGTCACCCTGAGGGTGTCCTTTGTACCCCCTCTTGGGGTGGGAAGACAAGGAAGCAGAGAAAATGTTTGGATACGTTTACAACCATAAAATTATTTACAATAACATTTCTGCTTCCTCGGGTTCCACTTGGGAAATGAGACAGCAGTCTTCCTTTGCTTGGTTCTTCATCCTGCCTGGGCAATTCAAAATTTCTTTGGGGCATAACAAACGTCATACTTCGATCATTGTCACATCATTTTTCTAAATTTATTGCTTATAGCGTTAACTTTGTGCTCCAAGTCTTTCAGGGTTGTGATTTTTGGTTCACCAAAACATTTCTCTCCAGCTCTTCTCTGTCATGACATTAAAGGCATTATAATGTGTGGTGAGGAGCATGGACTCTGGAGCTTGTCTTGCCAGAATTGATTCCTGACTCTACCACAACACAAGGTTTGGGACCCTAAGACCTGTGTTTCAGTTTTCTCCTCTGTAAAAAATAGGTACGGTGATAATAGTGTTTGCCTTGTGTTGTTATGGGGACTCATGAGGTAATACTCATAAAGTGCTTTGACTGGTACCTGCACATCAAGTATGCATTATATATAATTAGTTGCATTTGAAAAATAAATTCATAACTTAAAATGGTAGTAGCCTCTTTGTTTTCTTTTCTTTCTTTCTTCTTCTTCTTCTTTTTTTTTTTTTTTTTTTTGGTACTATGGTGCACTCTGAAATGTGGAACAAAGAACAGGGTAGAAGGAAAATTTGGGGAGAGACAGTATATCAGTTGATTTTGTGTATCAACTTTACTGGACCATGGTATGCCCTGATATTTGGTTAAACATCATTCTGGGTATGTTTGTAAGGGTGTTTCTGGGTGAGATTAATACATTAATCAGTAGACTGAATAAAGCAGATTGCTCTCCCCATTGTGCAGGGAGGCCTCCTCTAATCTGTTAGAGGACCAAATCCAACAAAAAAGTGGAGGAACAGAGAAGTCACTCTGGCAGACTGTCTTTGAACTGGACATTGGTCTCCTGCCTTCAGATGTGGACTTGAACTGGAACTTATAGTATCAGCTTTCCTGGTTCTCAAGAATCTCTTGGGATTCAGGTGGGAACTATACTATCCACTCCCTTGCATCTCCAACTTGCTGACTGTAGGTCATGTGACTTCTTATAATATGATTATATACAATCTACAGAGATACATATGTATTGATACATATTTTCATGCGTGCATGTGCGTGTGTGTGTGTGTGTGGTTTCCATTTCTCTGGATAACTCAGACTAATTTGGATGCATAGAATAATATTTCAAAATATTACCCAGCTACAATCATCTCAAAACTCCCTTCCTATTTATTTTTTCGCATTTTGCTTCATTTTCCTCTTTTTTTTCAGCTCAGTTTAATAAACTAAATCTAGGAGTAGGAATAAATAAAGGAAAGCCTATGGGGCCATACTAAGTTGGGAGTTTAAGGTGACTCACAATATTGGTATCTGGACTTGGCTTGATAGGTTCTTATCCCTGAAAAGTGTGGATGTCATGAGTTTTATAACAGAGGTTCAATAGGCTGTGTCTTTTCAGGCTTGCCTCCACACCCAGCAAGATGAGAATTGATTCTGTTAGGTATATCTTAATTTCTGATTTTTAAATGGCATTTTTTACTACAAGATTTATTTTCATCAGAGACTTGAGATAAATTATGTGACTTATTTAAAACGAACATCTATTATTGGCAATATCACAATTGCTCACGTTAGAAGCTTCAGGTTCATGAGATCCTATTTGTCAAAAAAAAAAAAAACCCTGTTATCATGTATTTTATCTTGCTTCTGTGATTTATAGGGAGAACTGAAAATCAAAATCTTCTGTGTTCTAATCCTCTTTCTAATGCTTTGTCTTGTTGCGGTCTTTGGCATGTCATTTGATCTCTCCTTGACTCAGATACTCATTGGTAAAATGAAACCATTCATAATATTTGCCTTCTACAGAATTGTTGTGAAGATTAGTCAGTTAATGTTTGTAAAGTTTCTCTAACCAAAGAAAGAACTGTATAACTGTGGGTTATTAGAATGGATATTACCCATATTTTCCTTTTATAAAATGACCAATATTTAACACATCCTTCCACTGAGGTTTGCTAATCAACAGATTCAGTGTTTGTGCACCATAAGTAGCTACATATAAATTTTTTAATCTGTTTGAGAATTCAGGGAGTTCCTGAGTTCTTTCTTTTTTAATTATTATCTATGTTATGTATTATCCAATATATTAGTATTATTATTTCCCTTTTTAAGAATTTTTGTGGCATATGTAAACACTTTCATGTACATATGTACACACACACATCTGTCCATGTATTATCTAGGTGGATGATTTTCTAATAATATTTGCAATGGCGTAATGTGGCTTTGGGTAGGTTAGCAATTTTAATTATCTTCTGTGTGTGGTACCAGATTTCTCCAGAATTTAATAGAGAATTGCTTTTTGTTTGTATGCTTTTTAACAAGGACATGGGGAGAGAAAAGAAAATATATTATTAGGTTCTTACCTAAAATATATGATTAGGTCTTAGGAAAAATAGCATGGCAACTATTCTGTTTAACCTGTAATCATTTAAAAGTAATAATATGGATGAAATACTCTAAGACAAGTTTTGCAATTGGATTATCAAGTTCCACTTAAAGATGCTGCTAGATTTCAGTGGGCAGAGGACAAGAGTATCAATTTTCTTATTCCATAGAGGTTTTCAAGTATGCAGAGGGAGATTGGAATGACAAATAGGCCCAGTATTTTCTCTAATTCTATCATTTATTGCTTTTCTAGTTCACTATATCAAAGCATGGTATGTAGCAGGTACCCATCTACTGATCACATCAAGTTATATCAAGGAGGCAGGAGGAGTGTACCATATTTTCCAAGTGATAAATATCATTGTAATTGTCCAATGTTCATTAGAAGGAAGATTTCCAATAAAATAACAAATGATGTTAGCAAGTGGTCACAATATTTTGAATCTGGAAAGAAGGAAATCTGGATAGAAAAAATACTTAGCACCCACTTAACTGCTAAGGTCACTTTTCAAGGCAGACAGAGGGATTTGGAGTTTATAAATGAACATGAAAAAGACTGGAAGAAAACCACTGCTGTAAACTGCTTGGGTGGATGGGTGTGGAATGGGAAATAGGGAAAGGAAGAGTCAGTGGTTTGGAATATGGTGTGGGGCTGGAAGAAGATAGTGTGACCTTCTCGCTAAATGCCAGTAAAGTGAGAATGACTTATTTGAAGATGGGAGTCTGCAGGATTACAACTTTTGCATGTTTCTAGGAAATGTTGAGATAAACTATATGAAACATTTTCTTCATCCAATTATAAGCCCTGAAGATACTGGGAAAGGACGTGGAAAGAAAAATGAACACTATGGAGTCTTTACTTTCTGGGAGATTTTGACATCCCTTATGCCTTTCCTCTCTGATTTTCCATTTTTAGTTGGAAGAGTCTTAGGGTATAGAGAACTATATATGCTATTCGATGTTCCTTTTCCACTGCCTCACCCACTTTCCCCACAAGTTAATTTCTCTTCCTTCCTTTTCTTTTTTTTCTCCTCCCTCCCTCACTCCCTCCCTCCTCTTTTTTTTCCTCCCCGCCTTTTCTTTAAATCATTACTAGTTTGGACAGGTACGTGAAAATATCCTGGGATCTGACAGGATATAGGCAACTTAAATGTTGCTTGCATCTCCCATCTTGAAAGAAGTATAGGGAACTAAAATATGACTAGTTGTTACAGTATTTTTAAAAGCTTGACTTTTGAAATTCTGATTTCAACCCTGCTTTAAAAAAGGACATTATATGTAAAAACCCAATCTCCAAATTCTTGAAACTCAAAACAGGTGTGAGTTTCATGTGATCCAACTTTTCTACAATATAATGAATTTTTAGCCAAAAGAATGATGTTTCCAGGTTGGACAGAACTTTAAATAGGAGGATATGTTTAGTGCATCATTATACATATACTCCTTTCAGAGATATGCACATACACAAAAGACTGGTGAATGCAATCTGTCAGAAGAACTCAGAGGAACAGGGTAGCCCTTCTCTTCAATGTGGTTTCTATCAGTTGTGATTTCCTGTTTAGAGATTAGCCTCCTCTTCTTACCTGAAGTTTTGAATATGTAAAATAAACAGAAGACCACACTCCCTGAAAGGAATTACCTGCTGCTGATTGTTGTTGCTCTGTAGAAACATAAGTCTGTGGGGGGGAGGGGGGAGAAAAAACTCTCTCCTCAAATCTCAGTTCTAAAGAAAAGTTTCTGAGTTGGCGAGGAATTTTGTAAGCTCAGCATCCTCCAGGCCAGACGGAAACACAAGGCTTCAAATGTTTCTAGAGCTAGCTTGAGTCTTAACAGTCAAATAAGTCTCTCCGAAGTGGAATAATTAAAGGTACTTTGAAAGCCCATTCACATCTTTTATCACTCAGAGGTGACTGTGCCTTCACAGAGCCATCCTTTTTCTTCTCCCGAACATGTGTCTGACATTCATTAGGACGAGAAAGATTAAAATGTGTTCTTGTATGAATAGTGGTTCAGAACTGAGGAAAAGAGACAGGCTTTCACAGAAATATGCTGATTGTTTAGTTGTAAAATAACGAGGCAAGGGAACAGAGACATACGCTGTTCAGTCCAGCTCATAGCTTGTGGCTGCCAGCTCACCAGAAGAGATCACATAGTTTGGCCAAGCTGAGGGTTAGACCACGGCCAGGAACCATAGGGGTAGTGAGGAAGGCGTGCGGCTGAACTGTACCCAGCTTGGTCTCTGCAGAGCCCAGAGCCAGGCCCTGGTAGACTTTGTAGGACAAAGGGTGTCCATTCCCTTGCAGCCAAACCACTCTGTGCTCCCCTGTGCCAGCCTGCTCCTGCCCCAGTCTCTCCCCACCCCTTTGGGCCCAGCGCCTCTCTTCTCCCTGGAATCTCTTGGCTTAGCACCTCTTTGGCCCCTCCCAGCTGGACCACTCTGGGGACAGCATGTGCTCTGTGTGGAACAATAACCTTAACTGGACAAGGTTGAACAGCCCTGTGACGAGAGGGCCTTTAAGCCATATGACATGTGAAATAGGAATCCTACTGGCCACACTGGAGGAGGATCAGATTCTTCTCAGGAGTTCCAGACCTGGTCTGGTTCTCTGAGGTGCCTTGAATCATCCTGTCTTCCTCTCCTCATAAAGTTAGAAAATACAGAACGGCAGCACGGAAATGTGGTAGGGGAGAAGGGGAGAACCAAGAGGGGGTGTAGTCATTGTCAAAGATGGTTTTATCTGTAAATCTCTTCCTGGGCCAAAGTTTGGGGAAAAGTGAAATCACTCTGCCCAGGGGAGGCCTCAGGAGTTATGAAGAAGGCTTGGAAATCCCCTGGGGGAAAAAAAGTATCAAGTGGAGTTTGATTTTGTCTTTGTTGTCAAAGTTTTGGCTCAGTCCGTGGTAGCAGCAAAAGAGGTTCCAGGCAGAAAGCCACAGCAGGTGATCAGGAAATGGATTTTTCTGCAGATGGCAAAACCTGGTGTGGAAGGGAGGAGAGGCAGAGGAGGCTAGACTCAGGAAGCTCAAGGGTGGGGGAAATCAGGGTGGAACCCCCCGTGAGGGGTTGGGGCTGTCAGTGAGCAGGGGATGAAACCCTGAGACCTCAGTAGGCACGCAAAAGCCAGGTGGGCTTCTGTGGCTGGAAGGCAAGGCAAGGAAGGCCAGCCAGGCAGCCTCCAGGGAGTTAAGACCCTGTAGGAAAAACTCAAAGCAGCAAGCCAAAGACCCTGCTAGGGGTGACAAACCAGTGATCTGCGAGAACTGAAAGCCAGAACCAGGCGTCAGGTCCAGACGCAGAGAGTGGCTGGGGCGGGGGGTGGGGGTTAAGGCCAATTAGGTAGCCACAGACCTGGTTCCCACCAGCAGGAGCATCTGGATCCTGAAGTAACTTCCACCTCAGCCAGGAAGCCTCTTCCTTGAGATAAAACTATTACCTTTTTTTTTTTTTTTTTAACAACCTGCCACACAAGAAAGTGTTGGGAAATGATACCTTATTCTCCATAACATCTCACCTGGGCTGCTGCACCAGCTGCTTCTTCTTCTTCTTCTTTTAAGATTTTATTTATTTATTTGTCAGAGAGAAAGAGCACAAGCAGGGGGAGTGGCAGGCAGAGGGAGAAGGAGGCTCACCTCTGAGCAGGACTCTATCCAATGCAGGACTCTATCCCAAGACCTTGGGATCATGACCTGAGCCAAAGGCAGACGCTTAACTGACTGAGCCACCCAGGTGTCCTGTGCACCAGCTTCTTATCTTGTCTTCCTGCATTTGCTCTTCCTTCCTGAAAACCCATTCTTTACATAGTTGCCAAAATAATTCTCCTATAACACAAGTCTAGTCATGTTTTTCTTCTGCCGAAATCCTTCCACTGGCTGCCTATTGTTCAAGCAAGATTCTCCACAGTGTTTTGGTGAATACTAGTTCTATAAATATTAGTTCCGTGGGGTAGCTAGCCAAAAAAATCAGTGTATAGTCAGATAACATGGGGATTCTACAGTCTGTAGTCCCTTCTATGTAGAGAAATCTTCTGTAGATATTTCCAATGGAGAGAAGCATTTTAAAAGCTCTGAGAAGTCCTGCAACAACTTGTTGAATGTTAATTAATACTTTCCAAATACCTCTAATCATGGAGACCTTCTCTTCTTATCTTCCATAAAACTGACCAACATTGATTTGAATGCTCTGAGACCTAAATCTGTCTTGCTTAGCCTGAAGTTGTTAAGGATCTTTTTGGTCTGGCTCCTCTCTATTTGCTCTTGCTGCTCATCTTCCCAATTTTCCTCTTAAGTTTTATCTCTGAATAAACAAAGTGGACTGTTGTCCTCACACGTGTCACTGTATTCTGGTCATCTTCTCTTTTTAACAAAATATTCTGTCTGCATTTTCCCTAACCCTCATCTGTAAAATGTTACTTATTCTTTAAAATCCAGTTCAGATAGGAACTCCATGGAAAATTGTCTCTTTACTTTAGAGCGAGGGTCAACAAACTTTTTCCATATAGGGCCAGATAGTAAATATTTTGAGGTTTGAGGCTCCCAAGGTCTCTGTCACAGCTCTTCAACTCTGCCATTATAACATGAGAGCAGCCATAGATAATCTGTAAATGAATTGTTATGGCTGTGTTCCAATAAAACTTTACTTACAAACATAGGCAGCAAGCTGGATTTGGTCATATGCTGTAAATTGACAACCCATGCTTTAGAGTCATACTTTATACAGTTCTTGCTGAGATAGAAGTCTCTAGCTGTGATAAATCCAAGGTCTCCGTATGAGAATAGTATGTACATGTATTAAGTTAGAATAGACACGAGCAGAGAAAAGGGCAAGTGTAAATGTAACTAATGAAGCATAAGATACTACTTAGGGTTATTATTTTAGACTCTTGTCATTGCAGTTAATCACTAGACCTTTATGTAAAAGATAACTTAAAATTAGAAACTTTTTTATAATGTTGGTTCAGGAATCAGCCCTTGGAAAATATTACCAAAGGCAAAAATGTTTACTAAAATCTGGTTGAGATTTATATCTAAGGGAACAATTTATATCTAAAGTGCTGAGCACTCATTCACTGAACTGATCACTACTTCCCTGAACTGCTGTCTGCAAAACAGAATGAACTAGTACAATAGCAAAAGAGAAATATAATGGGTCTGGTGAAGCTTTTTGCCCATCTGGAGGATTGGCTACTAGGGATTGTCAGTGTTTGGGGGACCAGATAGGGGGGAATCAGAAAGCTAGAAGGGAAGCAGAGAGAATTTCCCTGAAGTGGGAGTGATTCAAAAGACATCACCAGAGATTGTTTCTGGGGAAAATGAAAGGCAGGAATCTCTGATTAAGTAGATATGGAGATGAAATTCATGAGCCTCCTATTAAAAAATGACAGGAAATAAACAGGTCATGGTAAGGTTCAGGCAGAGGGGATAACCAAACTACTCAATTTGATTATCAATCCCCTGCCAAATCATGGTGGGACCCATTTGAAAGTCATTTAAATTTCTTTATTTTTTAACTTTTCAATTTTTTTTCTTCATAAAGGGGTCACTGAAACTGTGATTTTTCTCAGGCAGTGAGTAATTTTACTAGACAACCTGAATTCTTTTGAATGGCAAGAGCTCCACTTCAAAAAATGCTCCCTCTATCTTAAAGTCACAGCTCCCTCTGTCCAGCTTGGTAATGATGAAAATTGTGAATGGCTGGCTGTCCATTAAATGTTCAGGCTTCCCTGTCCATGAAATAGAATTATTACAGGGACGTTTCCCAGTCCCATTTACTTGCTTATAGGTGGAGGCAGGGGACTGAGTTCAGGCTAATGGAATGTGGGTGGAAATTATTACATCACTTCTGGGCCTAGTCCATAAAATCTCCCACTGGGTCCTCCACTCTTTCTCTACCCCATCTGCTGACTAGATTTGGGCAATTTCAGATACCATGCATTGAAGGCAGCAGAGCTTCTGTCAGCTTAAGTCTCTGACGGACTTGATGGAACAGAAAGTATCCCCTCCTCATTCAAACACACAAAACTACAGCATAAACTTCTATTTTGTTAACCCATTGATATTTCAAAGTTTAGCTACTGTGAGAGACAGCATTTACTTCAGTATAGGCAGAAAATGAGCATTGCTTAATAACAAAGGTGTTCCACTATGTAATGCAATTCTAGATAAGAATACAGAATCCACTGAATCAGAAAACAGAGAAGACACTATAGTTTGCAAATTAGCCATTATTTTCCACCTCAAATAAATGCCACTTCCTTTAACAAATCATATTTTTTGGAAATAAATTTGTATGTGTGTCACCATCGATATTGTCAAGTTAATCAACTGAAAATTCCAATTCTTTTAGAAGTTTCAGGAAACAAACAAAAAACACCCAGGAAAGTAAAAGTAACAAAAATTAGGAACCAAGCAAACATGGGCAATATAGAACCCTCAGTGCTTAAAAAACCAAAAAAAAAAAAAAAAAAAAAGTTAAGCCATTTTGAGAAGAAAAATACCAGATATCAGCCAACTGAATAACATGAAGATGTAATTAATCAGATCAATTGCATCATCTAAGAAAACCATTTTCAACAGTTTGATATGGAAAACTCCTCAATTTGGATATCTATCCCCTACCAAATCATGGTGAGACCCATTTGAAAATCATTTAAATTTCTTTTTAACTTTTCTATTATTTCTTCATAAAGGGGTCATTGAAACAGTGTGATTTTTTTCTCTCCTTTTTATTTCTATACAACTGACATATAGCATTTCATTAGTCTAAGAAGTACAATATAATGATTTGATATATGTGTGTATTATGAAATGATCAGTAAGTTTGGTTAATATCCATCATCTCACATAGTTACACTATTTTTCTTATAACACGAACTGTTAAGATCTTTTTTAGAAAAAGATTTATTTGAGTAGGGCTGCAGAGGGAGAAGGAGAGAGAGAATCCTCAAGCAGACTCCCCATGAGCATGGAGCCCCATGCAGGGCTCAATCCCAGGACCCTGAGATCATGCATGACCTAAGCCAAAATAGGAGGTTGGCCACTTAACCAACTGAGCCACCCAGGCACCCCTAAGATCTACTTTCTTAGCAACTTTCCTGTATGCAATACAGTATTATTAACTATAGTCATCATTCTGTACATTACATCCTCAGGACTTACTTATTTTACAATGAGAGGGCTATTTACCTTTTGACAACACATTTTAGCCATTATTTTCCACCTCAAATAAATGCCACTTCCTTTAACAAATCATATTTTTTGGAAATAAATTTGTATGTGTGTCACCATCGATATTGTCAAGTTAATCAACTGAAAATTCCAATTCTTTTAGAAGTTTCAGGAAACAAACAAAAAACACCCAGGAAAGTAAAAGTAACAAAAATTAGGAACCAAGCAAACATGGGCAATATAGAACCCTCAGTGCTTAAAAACAAACAAAAAAAAAAAAAAAAAAGTTAAGCCATTTTGAGAAGAAAAATACCAGATATCAGCCAACTGAATAACATGAAGATGTAATTAATCAGATCAATTGCATCATCTAAGAAAACCATTTTCAACAGTTTGATATGGAAAACTCCTCAATTTGGATATCTATCCCCTACCAAATCATGGTGAGACCCATTTGAAAATCATTTAAATTTCTTTTTAACTTTTCTATTATTTCTTCATAAAGGGGTCATTGAAACAGTGTGATTTTTTTCTCTCCTTTTTATTTCTATACAACTGACATATAGCATTTCATTAGTCTAAGAAGTACAATATAATGATTTGATATATGTGTGTATTATGAAATGATCAGTAAGTTTGGTTAATATCCATCATCTCACATAGTTACACTATTTTTCTTATAACACGAACTGTTAAGATCTTTTTTAGAAAAAGATTTATTTGAGTAGGGCTGCAGAGGGAGAAGGAGAGAGAGAATCCTCAAGCAGACTCCCCATGAGCATGGAGCCCCATGCAGGGCTCAATCCCAGGACCCTGAGATCATGCATGACCTAAGCCAAAATAGGAGGTTGGCCACTTAACCAACTGAGCCACCCAGGCACCCCTAAGATCTACTTTCTTAGCAACTTTCCTGTATGCAATACAGTATTATTAACTATAGTCATCATTCTGTACATTACATCCTCAGGACTTACTTATTTTACAATGAGGGGCTTTTACCTTTTGACCACTTTTACCCATTTCCCCCCTCACCACTGCCTCTGACAACCACCAATCTGTTTTCTGTATCAGTGTGATTTTTGGGGACAGATTTTTCTAGGCAGGATTGTGTTTATGTCTTTGTAACCAAGAAATCAAAGCAGATAGTTGTTGACAGATGTTCTAGGTGACATAAAATCCAATTAGATCATCACAGATAGTCTGTTCAATTATAAATAATAAATTGGGATTTTTTTAGGATGCACTGGAGAAACACAACTTTCAAAGCTTCCTATGATATCCATTATTATGATAACACTAAACATTATTATCCTTTTCTATAAATGAAGCAGTATAGTGGAGTGGGTAAGAATATAACACTTCTGGGGCACCTGGGTGGCTCAGTAGGTTAAGTGTCTGCCTTTGGCTCAGGTTGTGATCCCAGGGTCCTCAGCTTGAGTCCCACATTGGGCTCCCTGCAGAGCTTCTCCCCCTGCCTCTGCCTTCCTCTCTCTTTCTGTCTCTCATGAATAAATAAAATATTTTTTTTTTAATTTTTTATTTATTTACGATAGTCACAGAGAGACAGAGAGAGAGAGAGAGGCAGAGACACAGGCAGATGGAGAAGCAGGCTCCATGCACCGGGAGCCCGACGTGGGATTCGATCCTGGGTCTCCAGGATCGCGCCCTGGGCCAAAGGCAGGCGCTAAACCCCTGCGCCACCCAGGGATCCCAAATAAAATATTTTTAATAAAAGAATATAAGCACTTCTGTTCATCAAGACATCATTACACAAGAATGAAGAGGCAAAACAGCCTAAGGAATAATTGCAATACGTATCATGACAAAAGATCATATTCAGAATATACAAAGATGTTTAAAAATTATTGAGCAAAAGATCAACAAACAGAAGAATGAGCAGAAGACTTGAATTAGGTATTCAATGATGGGCTCAACATCGTCACTTATAAGAAAGACTAAAACCACAAGATATCATTATACATCCAGCAGAATGGCCAAAAATAGGAAAGCCAGATAATACCAAGTCTTGACAAGGACATGGAAAAACTGAAATTCTCATACACTGCTGGTGAAAATATAAAATTTTGAAAATTGTTTGAAGATTTCATTTAAAGTGAGCATACACATGCCCTATGCCCAGCAAGTGCATTTAAAGATACATATAATATGCCCAACATAAAAGAGTACATATGTTAGGCACCTGGGTAGCTCAGTCAGTTAAGCTGCTGCCTTCAGCTCAGGTCATGATCCCAGGGTTCTGAGATGGACCCCTGAGTCTGGCTCCCTGCTCAGCGGAGTCTGATTCTCCCTCTCCCTCTCCCTCTCCACCCCACCTCTGCCACTCACATGTGCATGCTCTTTTTTTTCTCTCCCTCTCTCAAATAAATAAATAAAATCTTTTTTATTTTATTTACTTTTTTTAAACAAAAGATTGATTGATTGATTGATTTATGATAGACATAGAGAGAGAGCGAGAGAGGCAGGAGGAGGGAGAAGCAGGCTCCATGCTGGGAGCCTGACATGGGACTCCATCCCGGGACTCGATCCCGGGACTCCAGGAAGGCGCCCTGGGCCAAAGGCAGGCGCTAAACCACTGAGCCACCCAGGGATCCCCAATAAAGTCTTTTTTTTTTAAAGCGTACATATGGGCACCAAAATACATGAGTAGAATCTCCATAGTAGCATTATTTTTAATAGCTTCAAACTAGAAACTGCTTCTGATCTTCAGTAGTACAATGGAAAAATAAATTGTAGTAAGTCATATATTAGAATACTGTGCAAAAAAATAACTACTTCTGTACACAACAACATGGATGACCTTAAAATCATAACGATGAATGAAAGAAGCCAAAAAAAGAAAATGCTGTGTGATTCCACTTATATAAAGTTCATAAAGAAGCAAAACTCATCCATGATGTTAGGAGTCAGGATAGTAATTAACTCTCGAAAGGAGAGCACAAACTAGGACTTCCAGGGTCTTGATTAAGCTTTATTTCTTAATCTGGGTAGTGTTGCCCAAATGGATTTACTGTGTAAAAATTTACTGAGTTGCACACATAAGATTTGCATACTTTCCCCTATGTTATACTTTAATACAGGGATTACTTGGGGAAAAAATGAAAGAGTGTACTCTGATGTCATAGTGACAATTTCATGTGATAGCTTTGCTCCCCACTAGTCAAGATACCTGGAACAACTGCCTAACCTCTCTTTGTCTCAGATTACTCTGTAAAAGGGAGATTCCACGATTACTTCTTCATAGGCTGTTAGAAGGATAAACCTGACAACACATATCCAGCTCATAGAATAGTACTTGGCACTGTGTTCAGCATTCACTAAATGTCAATTGTTGTCATTCTTATCATTAATTCTTGGGAGAACAAATTGATAAATATTATCTTAAAGTGTCAGTGGATACAAGGTAAGAATAATTAGAATAACACAGAGAACCATCTAATATTTTTATTTGGCTTTATTATTTTCTGACTCCTTGACCTTCAAACTAGGGAGTTTCTCAGAAAAACCAACATGGACAACTCCCAAAGCAAAAAGAAAATTCATTTGAAAACCATGGTGTAGGCCCAACTAATATAAATATTATTGCTACAAAGGACATCTGTAAGTAGGTAAAGTGCCTGAGAAGAAGAAAAAAAGATCAGGTTACAATTATGTAAGGCATGAATTCTTATTTTAAAAGGGTAACACAATTTTCACACCTCAAGATGGAAGAAATTAGTCAATTTATCCTTGTGTGCAATGGAGCATAGTTTTTTTTTAATATAGTATACATTTTTTATTCCTTAAAAACATTTCAAAAATTTACCCTTTCGGTATACTAGGTTTTCAACTCCATTATGTTATCCAATATTTAAAACAGCTTCTACAATACTTTCATGCTAACCTTTTCTCTCATTTATATACAAATTCACCTGATGTTTGCTTTTATTTCTGAAATTAGGTCAGAAAATTCAAACCAATATCACCAATATTAGGTTAGGAAATTCAAACCAGAACTTGGGCCTTTATCAACATTAGTACTTAATTTAGTACTTTTAACTAACAGATCCAACTGTAGAGCTCTTGAAATACTGATGACTATATTCTAAATTAGGAAATTCAATATTATGTTTTTACACTACCATGAAAATCTTAGATTAGAGAGAGCTTTAGGCTTTATGTAGTTCTGTCTTCCATCATTTGCAGTGTGACAGCTGTGCTGGCTTTAAGAGAGCTTATTTTTGTGTTATTTTCCTTTAGCAAATTCTTATTTTCTAAGCTGAAAACCTCAAGAGGGAGCGACTGTGTCTGTCTTGTTAATTATTATATTATCAGTGTTTAGGACAGTGCCTGGAACAAAGTAAGTGTTGAAAAGTATTGCTTGTAATAGTGAATACAAGAAATACAAGTGTATGAATGTAAGAATGGGAATCATTGGATGTAAATTCTCAAATAGTACGGGACTCACAAATAATCAGTTAAATATATAAAACCAAAATAATTCAGATTTTGAGTTCTTGAGATTGATTTGTATGGTCTTGGGCTTTAATTGTAGGAAAAACAAGCAAATTACTCCAAACAGGTCACAGATGTGGGATTTTCTTCATGCTCTGATCTTTTTAACCTGACCCAAATGAGAGACTGGATGTGAAAGGATCCACCAGAGGCAGATGACCTTGGCTCACCATGGAGAAGAGCTGAGGGGATTTTTGCCTTCTATCTCAAGTGTGGTGGTGTCAGTGTGGATAGATGAAGGAAAAATGGCTTCAGAAAAAATGATTCCTCATGGTGGGCTCTGAGAGCATGGGGAAGGAAGTGGTCTCCTCTGTGAGGCTCCTTTGGAACTGTCACTATCTACGGAGGAAAATGGAGGATGCATGTCAGGATTTTCTGAATAAGGGCTACATTAAAGGATTATTTTCTTTAATTACAATGTCTTACCTATCCCAGTTCTAGGCTCTTTGGTTTAATCAGGTTTTCTTGTATTGGACTTTGAAAAATGATTTCAGAATTATGACATAGGTGCTTCTGATCTCCCAGGTATTCCTGTCTTTTCCAGTAACATAGCAAAGTTGCCTACAATAATCCAACTCCTCCATGTCATTTTCCCATTTCCCACTCCATTTTGTAGAGAGAATGAAGCACCTTGCAGAACTATGAAGAAGTTTAGTAAGTTAAATAATACAGATGTATATAAAGAAACGGTTAATCATTGTTCTTATTATCTCCCATTACAACCCCCACTGCCCCACCTCCACCAAAATAAACACAGTTAACATTGGGACTACACTAAAATAAAGTCCTTTTGCACAATGAAGGAAACCATCAAAAAACAAAAAGGCAACCTACTGAATGGGAGAAGATATTTGCAAATGACATATCAGATAATATACAAAATATATACAAAATATATAAAGAACTTATAACTTAACACCAAAAACACAATCTGATTAAGAGACAGGATAAAGGACCCAAACAGACATTTTTCTGAAGAAAAATGGCCAACATGAAAAGATGTATGAAAAGATGCTCAACATCTCCACCAGGAAAGTTGAGGCACAGCAGCACTGAAGTACAATTGGGATTTTAAAATATTGGTAACACACTATTTGTTGCATTATTTATTCCTTTTAAAAATTGGAAAAAAATTATTGTAGTTGACACATAATGTTACATTAGTTTCAGGTATACAACATGGTGATTCAGCAACCATATACATTATGCTATGCTCACCACAAGTGTAGCTACCATCTGAAATGATTTATTTATTAAATAAAATGTTGGTAATGAATAGGTTGGGTAGTGGGCACCACAAATAATAAGGCTTTTAACAGCACATATGTATTATAGATTTTCTTTTGCATGTATGATATATTTCACTGTTAAAAATAATGACTTTTATTATGTTGATATGTATATTTTTAATTGAAGTATAGAATACAATGTACACATTAGTTTCATTACTATAGTGTTTAACAAATTTATAGTTATGCTATGCTCACAAGTGGTAGCTACTCTCTGTCCCTATATTATACTGTTACAATACTATTGACTATATTCTCTGTGCTGTACTTTTTCATCTCTGTGACTTATTCATTCCAGAACTGGAAGCCTGTATTTCCCACTCCCCTTCACCCATTTTGTCCATCCTCCCACTGCCACCATGCCCTTCTGGCAACCATCAGTTTGTTCTCTGTGTTTGTCTGTTTTTGCCTCTGTTTGTTCATTGTTTTTTTGTTTTGTTTTGTTTTGTTTTGTTTGTTTTTTTTAGATGGCACATATGAGTGGATACATCATTTGCAAATCTCTTCTCTCACTCAGTAGGTTGCCTTTTGATTTTGTTGATGGTTTCCTTTGTTGTGCAAAAGAATTTTATTTTGCTCTAGTCCTCATAGTTTATTTTTGCTTTTGTTTTCCTTGCCTGAGGGGACATATCCATAAATGCTTCAATGCTGAAGAAATTACTGCCTATGTTCTCTTCTAGGATTTTTATAGTTTCAGGTCTCAAACGTAGGTCTTTAATCCATCTGAGTTTACTTTTACGTACAGTGTTTTAAAAATGGTCCAGTTTTACTCTCTTGCATGTAGCTGTCTAGATTTCCCATCACCATTTATGGAAGAGACTATCTTTTCCCCCATTATACATTTTTGCCTCTTTTGTCATTGGTTAATTGACCAAATAAGCATGTGTTTATTTCTAGGCTGTCTATTCTGTTCTATTGATCTATGTATCTGTTTTTCTACCAATACCGTACTGTTTTGATTACTACAGCTTTGTAGTATATCTTGGAACTTGGAATTGTGATACCTCTAGCTTTGCTATTCTTTCTCAAGTTTGCTTTGAGTATTCAAACTGTTTTGTAGTTTCATATTTTCAAGCTTTAATATTATCTGTTCTAGTTCTGGTGAAAAAAACGCTGCTATTTTGATAGGAATTGAATTGAATCTATAGATTGCTTTAGATAGTATGGACATTTTACCAATATTAACCATTCCAATCTTTGAGCACATGGTATCTTTCCCTTTGTTTTGTCATCTTCAATTTCTTTCATCAGTGTTGTATGGTTTTCAGAGTACAGGTTTTTTTCCTCCCTGATTAATTTTATCTCTAGGTATTTTATTCTTTTTGGTGCAATAGTAAATGAAGCTGTTTTCCCAATTTCTCTTTCTGCTACTTTATTATTAGTGCAAAGTAATGCAATTGATTTCTATATATTAATTTTGCATCCTGCAACTTTACTGAATTTATTACTTCTAGTAGTTTTTTTGTGGAGTCTAGGTTTTTCTGCATATAGTATCAGGTCATCTGCAAATAATGGCAGTTTAACTTCTTTCTTACCAGTATGGATGCATCTTGTTCCTTTTTCTTGTCTGATTGCTATAACTAGGACTTCTAGTACTATGTTGAATCAAAGCAGCAAGAATGGACATCCTTGTCTGTGTGTCTCATACTTTGAATGAATATATTACCCATGAAAGAATTTTGTAACCTCTTACATTGGTCAAAATATTGATTAAGTGAAGAGTCATGGAATTCTCCTAAATGTTGACACATTTTACTATAAAATATGTAAAAATTACATTGATTAATATCACTACCAATCTCATCTGCAGGCCTGAAACTAGGGTAGGCAAACGAGGCACCCAAGATGCAGAATTAAGGAGGGACTTAGTCTCCATCATGCAAGTACCAACTCTTTACTTGCCTGACCCTGAAAGTGATAAGAGTGAGGTGTCTCACTTGCAAATGAGTGTCTCTTTATTTTTTTAAGTCTTTATTTAAATTCCAGTTTGTTAACATACAGTGTAATACTAATATCAGGCATACAATTCAGGGATTCAACACTTCCAAAGATTAGCTGGTGCTTATCACAAATGCACAGGTGAGTGTCTCTTTAAATTTTGTACCCTATGTATACCTCCCTGGCCTCACCCTCGTCTTGCTCACCAGAAATAAGTTTAAGTTGGCAAGGTCACAGGTATAGACATTTCTCAAATTTTGAAATTTCTTGAAGGCTTGAATCTTATCATTAGTGACAAATACTCTCAGTGGTTTACCTTGAACTCATAAGTTCATTTTGTCAATCTTTGAGAAAACACCTGCTATATATCTGTGTGAATATCATAGTTTGTAAGTCACATTGTCAAGTAATTATTGTGCTTCATGAAAAAATAAAATAAAGTGGCTAGTTCAGCTTGTAACTGAAACAATCTCACAAGTGTTTTTCCTTGAGATAGCCATCATGCTTTGGTATGCTGAGGAAGTGTTTTATGTGTACTTTCTATTTTGCCACACAGCCTATAAAAAGACAGGTATTCAAAGGTCAAGTTTAATAACTTAATAATTTTTACTTCTTCATAAAAGACATTCTTAAATAAAATTACCTTTTAATTTTAACTGCAAGGGTGAAGTGGTGAAGTTTACAATAACTACATGCACAATTTGGTGCCACTGCAAATGTTGACATAGTTGTTGTAAGCTAAAGTAAGAAATCAAAGTTATTCAACACTTAACATAATTAAACACTTGTCTCTGCAACCTAGCATTCATATCATACATAAAGTAAGATCTTCAAAAAAAAAGTAAGATCTTCAATGTTTAGTTTTGTGCTGCTATTGGACATATATAAACAAAATAGCCACATTTGTAGATCCATTTCTTTTTTTTATTTTTTTTATTTTTTATTTTTTTATTTTTATTTTTTTTAATAAATTAATTTTTATTGGTGTTCAATTCTAAGGTAAAAGTATAAGTTTGCAAAGAACAACTCAATCTTCATATTTCCAGTTAAAGCTCTAATTGAATGGGTTACCATATTGTGAAGAAGTGGCAGTACCATGAATTCATTTATTGACCTTCTATCCAGCAAGCATTTAGCAACTTAACTATGGAAGACTTTTTGGCTTTCCGCTACTGTGTCTATTTCTCTAGCTAATGCATTACGATGGCTTAGCCCATCAGATGCCTCAGAAAGTTTTTCATTTCTGGTTCAAAAGGCAGCAGCAAATAATTTTTTGGCTTTCAAAATGTTCAATTTCTTTAAATTCTGAAGGACCTGCCTCAAAATGAAGCTGCAACGTAACTGGCACCCAAATGCTATTCAAAAATGCTCTGGTCCCAGAGACACAATAAAATAAACTATTATCATTGCAAAGCTGAAGGAAAGATAGGTTTCATCATGTTTTAATGTCTTTTCTTTCTTTCTTTCTTTCTTTCTTTCTTTCTTTCTTTCTTTCTTTCTTTCTTTCTTTCTTTCTTTCTTTCTTTCTTTCTTTCTTTCTTTCTTCTTTTAAATTTCTCCCAGTTTCTGGGATCCCTGGGTGGCGCAGCGGTTTGGTGCCCGCCTTTGGCCCAGGGCGTGATCCTGGAGACCTGGGATCGAATCCCACGTCAGGCTCCCGGTGCATGGAGCCTGCTTCTCCCTCTGCCTATGTCTCTGCCTCTCTCTCTCTCTCTGTGACTATCATAAATAAATAAAAATTAAAAAAAATTTCTCCCAGTTTCTTTGGAATAGATTCCTTCCTATCCATGATTCAGGGAGCTCTCTGATATGTCAGTTTCAACTTTTTCAGTCATAGATAGTACAACTGTGGATTGGTAAGCAAACCTTCTAATTTTCCTTTTCTTTTTTTATTGTGCTAAAATACACTTCATAAAATTGACCATTTTAACCATTTAAGTGTACAGTTCAGTGACAATAGGTACATTCATATTGTTGTGCGACCATCACTACCATCTATCTTTAGAACTCTTTTCTTCTTGCAAAACTGAACCAATAACTTCCCATTCCCTTCCTCCACTAGAATCCCTGGCAACAACCATCCTAATTTCTATCTCAATGAATTTGACAATTTAAGTACCTCACATAGATGGACTCATACAGTATTTGTCCTTTTGTGACTGGCTTATTTCACTTTGCATAATGCCTTCAAGGCTCATCCATGTTGTAGCATGTGTCAGAATTTCCTTTCTTTTTAAGGTTGAATAATATTCTGTTGTATGTATGTTGTTTATCCATTGCCTATTGATGGAAGTTTGAGCTGTTTTTACCTTTTGGCTTTTGTGCTGAGTCATTGGCTGGCAGGCAGCTGCATTAGAGTGTGGCCTTCATAGATCCCAGGTCAACAACTGGAGTCATTAGTCAGTTATGGTCCTCACTGAAGGGGATCTGACTATTTCATGGCCTCCAAACATGGGTTGAAGATCCTATAAGATTTTGTCTTATAGGATATTTGCACTTCCCGTTCTATAAGTTTCTAGTCATTCCCCCCACCCAAAAATCTATTAGATTGTCTTTTCTTACAAATGCATAAGAGCTTTGTTTACATATAAAAACAACTCCCTGTTTTATCATATATATTTCAAATATTTTCTCTGACTTTACCATATATCTTTAGATCTTGTATGTGGCATACTTTTTCATAGAAATGATTTTAAATTCAACAGACATAAATCTATTTTTCATTTTATAGCTTCTCAGCCCTTAGAATTGCTTACAAAGGCCTCCCTAACTTTTGCATCATATAAAGTATTCTAAATTTTCTTCTAATGTCATAGTTTTGTTTGCATTTACATGTATGATTTCTTTGGATTTTTTTTTCTGTATATGGACAATGAGGTAAGAGTTTAAACTTGTTTTCTTCTAGCTGGATGGTCAATTATATAAATATTATTTGTTAAAGTATCATTCTTTTCTCTGTGGCATTGGAAAGCTATCTTTATTCTGCCTAAGCTGAGACTCCTAGAAACATGTAATTTTGATATTCCTCAGTACAGATATTCACTTCAGGACCTGGAAGAGGCAAAGTAATAAAACAATTCTGAGAAAACAAGTGATACCAAGTCAATACTTGTGTATGAGCAAGTGCCGATTCACAAAGGTGAATTACCAGAGGCTGAATACGTACTGTATTTTTTTATGGGAAAAAGAAAATCCGCCTCCCAGCAGTGTCATAAACAATAATGATTTTCATGTTAAATTTGACTTTTGGCTTTTTAGAAAGGAAGGAAATAATGATCCTGAAAACATATGAAATGATATAAATTTTCAGCTAAGTAGAATTTTTAACCTGTGTACTACTTCAAAATGGAAATATTCTAGTAATTGGCTTTGCGAAAAATTTTATATATATATATATACACACACACATATGTATGTGTATATATACGTACATATATGTGTGTGTATGTGTGTTTACATATATGTTTACACATACAAAGTTTCTTTCCTGAAAATAATGATCTGGGTTCCAATTCTGTGTCCCTTATTTACTGGCCATGTAACTTTATGCCAATCACTTAGCTTTTCTGAAACTCAAATTCTAATAGTCAACTGTGATGAAAGCCAATTGTGATATCATCAGTAAAACCTCTCTGTGCTAAATCCTGTTATCATAAACGTCAAGTGACATACTTAATCATGCCATTCCTTAGAAATTCTCACCATCAGGCCTTTTGGTCCAACATTGAGTTAACTCTGCTACTTCTTGCATCAATTTGCAGAGGCAAGTGAGTGCTGACAGCTCAACCTACCCAATCCAAGGATGGGAAATTAGTCTCCAAATGTTTCCCAAATTGTTCAGCTACTACTAAAGAAGCAATTTTGTCACTGGTAGAGTGATCATTCTTGGAAGCAACACTCACTTAATTGACCCTGTATAAAGGAGCAAACCCTTTCAAGGAAATCCCTAGGGACAGATTATTTTCCTAACAAGTAGAGACCAAGTAGTGGCGGTTTCTCAATGACTGGGAGACATTTGGCAGAACAGTAACTTGGAAGTTGTGGTTTGCAAGGGTGTGTGCAAATCTCAGCATGATATGTCCTAGCCTAGGTATTTGAAGGTAGCGTGACAGCAAGTATAATTGTTTTGTGGGTGAAAATACAAAGATATATATCTTAGCAACAAATAGGAGCTCTGGGGGCAGGGGGGTGGATAATCAGGCTAAGCCCTGAAATGGCCCAACCCAGAATGTTGATGTCATTCCTAAAAAACACTTTAGTGCTCTCTAAAAATAAACACAAATGCTTGAAGGAAAGTTACATGAATGTAACTCTCATTTCCTCCTGATGCTAAGCAATGAATGCCACCCTTAAGAAGCCTAAGTATCTTTGATGTCTGAGGAAGAGATTGCCAAGTATTGGGAAGGAGAATTTAACCCTTTGAATGGCAATGACTGTTTTTCAAAGTTAATTATTTCTACAGTTTATCCACTGTTAATACATTTTGGTACAAATAGCAGTGGTAAATTGAGAATAGAATTCAAAATCAAACTCTTTCAGGGCTGTGTTTTACTGTGGTCTAACAAAAAATGATATTTACATGTTATATTATGCCAATGTCAAACACTGCCTCCGAGGGATCACTTTTCACAGCGATTCTTTTCATTTTTGGTGTGACTTTCAAAATTGGGAGAGGGGGGATCATTTGTGTATGGAAACTTGACTTTGTTTACATAGCCTCCTCAATTTTAGGTAGAGTAAATGTATATTCCTTCCAATCATAACATTCCCTTCCCATCACTTAAATACTTTGCAGTTTTCTATAAGCAGCTTCATATGTACCCTTACTTTGTGATTTAACAAATTCTGCACATACCAATTAGACCTGGCAGGCCATATTTATATAATAAAGTGTTACTTAGCACTTACAATAATATCAGAGGGTAGGCGAGAGGAGTGTTAAACTAACCTCTGGAAAAAAAATGGGGTTGGCAAAATATTTGAGAATTTTATTGTTAATATGTTTGGCTTTTCCAATATTTGCAATAGAAGTTCTGTTTGAGCTCCTATTTTTCCTGCAATTTAAAGAAAGCACAAAGAACTGCAGGCATTCTCACCTCTGCTGGAATTTTATTGAGAGAGGTCACTGAAGTCAGGGAAGGGTCGCTGCCTCCATTCCTGTACTGCTCTAAAGGTGGTATAGAGATTATTTAATATGTTCTCTGTCTTATTCCGTATCTGTTTCCTCTCACCACCTCTGTCTATAACATGAAAGGTGTGTTGCCTGGGCATAGGAAGAAGAGAGTCTTTTTTTTTTTTAATTTTTTTTTTAAAATTTATTTACGATAGTCATACAGAGAGAGAGAGAGGCAGAGACACAGGCAGAGGGAGAAACAGGCTCCATGCACCAGGAGCCTGATGCGGGATTTGATCCCGGGTCTCCAGGATCGCGCCCTGGGCCAAAGGCAGGCGCCAAACCACTGCGCCACCCAGGGATCCCAGAAAGAAGAGAGTCTTATTTGTGGGCAGGTACTCCCCAGAATAGGAAGTAACAGTGCTGGGCTCATGAAGTTTTATGTTGTAGTTAACATAAATAAGAGCCTTCTATCTCTTGTTCTAAGTCTTTATTTATTTTAAAGATTGATTTTATTTATTTATTTATTTATTTATTTATTTATTTATTTATTTATTTATTTATTTTGAGAGAGAGCAAGCAAGAGGTGGAGAGGGTTCATGGGGAGGGGATGGAGAGGGAGAAGCAGACTCTGCACTGAGCAGGGAGCCCAGTGCAGGACTTGATCCCAGAACCCTGAGATCATGACCTGAGCTGAAATCAAGAGTCAGATGCTCAACCGACTAAGCCATCCAAGCTCCCTCTAAGTCTTTATTTTTTATTTATTTTACTTTTTTTATTTTTTTAGTAAAACACTTATTCCAAAGAAAATACAAATCTAAATCCTCCAAAGTCATGAAAAATGATGTGTATCTACTAAAGCATTTTTTAAAGATACTGCAAAGGGAAGGAATTACATCTCACAGTACTGAATAAAGTAAAATTTTCTTAAAATACCTACTACCCTGTTCTCTCCTTAAAGTTCCTTGTCTTAGCAGTAGTTTGTTAGCACTTTTCTGTATCCTTAAAAGTCTAACTAGTGCAAAACGTCTCTCTCTCTTTGCAGATGTGTCCTTCCTTGGGCAGCTTGAGGTCCTTTCCTTTGCACATTACTTTACCCCCTGCATCTAGTGGCTTTAATTCTGCAGTCTAGTCATTACTACAATTGGTTAAATAAAGGCCCAAGTGCGACAGCAGGTCAAGCAACAAAGAATACATCCTTGGGGGGCCTGGATGGTGCAGTCAGTTAAGCATCTGCCTTTGGCTCAGGTTATTATCCTAGGGTTCTGGGATTGAGCCCCACATTGGGCTACCTGCTCAGTGGGGAGCCTGCTTTCCCTCTTTCCTTCTGCCTGCCACTCCCCCTACTTGTGCACATGCTCTCTTTCTGTCAAATAAATATATATACAAGTCAAGTCATATTCTTGTCTTGTAGGAACAAGGGTAGGAACAAATAATACCATCTTTGTCACATGTTTTGTGTATATATAGGAAACCCACAGTAAATGCCTCTTGGACAATAGCCTCTTATGTACTATAGACAGAAAAGATGGATCAGGAAGCAACCAGCACTGGGAAAGCTAATACTTAAAGTCTGCCAACCATGATCAAAAGTTATACTTAAGTATTGCACATTAGCAGAAAACCCTGATATTATTTGGGAACACTTTAAATCTATAACAGATTTTCAGATGTATAATGAAAGTATAACAATTAGGGGGAAACCAGAGAAAAATGTAGAGTTTAGGTTAAAATGAGGCAATAATTGGAATTTTGCACTTGGTTTCATTGGCTGCCAACAATCTGAATGGTGCACAACGAAATCCATAAAACGTGTTGCCAAATCTCTGGTCAGTTGAAACTGCTGTGTTTCATTCTTCTCTGGTAAAAATGTCTTAATTTTGGCCATCCAATGTTATTTGTCTCATCTGGTTTCTTGGAGACTGAAGGTCTCTCGTTAACTGTACTAATAAATAGAGGAAGCAGCAGAGAACTTTGGGGAAACAATGCGGCGACAACACCCACTGAGGTCGTTGATGGTAGTGATGACTGATGACTGGAAGCCCCACTAAAGAGATAAGAATAAGAGAGTGGGGAGCTCCTTTGGGGTAAAATAGGATTCTGAGGAGAGAGACAGTGTGATGCTATAGAAGGTGCTTTGGAATCGTTTGGGATGATGTGGCTGAGGCAAATGAACTGTTGTCCCTGAACCAGTTTTCTCCTCTTTAAACATGGAATTCTAAGGCAAAAGCTCCTCTGGCTCTGACCTTGCATTTTAATATATTCCATGGGACAAATCTCAGATACAGAAGATGGTGGAACTTTTTTTTAACCATTAGAAACTGAATGGTGGTAGAGAGAGTATGAGGAAGTGATGAATCAGATGTTTGTAGCAGTATCTCCAGAGCTAAAGTCAAAAGTCTGCTAACTCTGTATAATTGCAAACCAAGACCAATGGTTTAATTCTTCAATACGTATTGTCCTCTTTAAGAAATGCTGCCTCACCAGTGCATTGAAACTATTATACTAAAAAACAGGAACAGCAATAAGTCTAACTAATTCAGAAGACTTGGCCTCTAAATATGTGGTAGGTTTAGGAAAACCTTGCCCAGTTTATTTTATCTATATTTCCTACATACATGGTTTTAAAAAAGTGGTCTGAGACTGAAAAAGATCAAACGAACATTGTAAGTGACAAGAAAGCATAGTGTTTCTTTTTAATTGGAAATATTTTTACTTTCTTATTTATAAAATGTTTGTGTTTCTTCATAGCAAGTTGTCTTTGATTCTACAAGTTGCAGTATATCAATACAAACCTACTGTTAAAGCAAAAGCTCATTAATGCCCCCAACACCAAAAGATGGTATTAGTGGCCCTTGTAGAATGGCTCTTTTCGGTTTATAACCAAAAAATGACTGAAAAACACACTTGTGTAAGCAGTTCATAATCAGAAGAGTTTTGTAGCTTCTTCATAGGGTTAAAGTAAACCCCAATATGTAACCCTTCCTAGAGTTAAGTATTGTGTTTAATTACAAACAATTTATTAAAAGACTCTAGCTTATTCTATTACAAAGTAGTTTATACAATCATAGTTATTATTAATGATAAAAGCTATCTATTACATGCATACAAGCAGGACAAAGTGACTTGCGGCAAGTAAATAAATCAATTACAGGGACACCTGGGTGGCTCAGCGGTTGAGTGTCTGCCTTTGGCTCAGGGTGTGATCCTGGAGTCCTGGTATCGAGTCCCACATGGGGCTCCCTGCATGGAGCCTGCTTCTCCCTCTGCCTATGTCTTTGCCTTTCTTTCTCTCTGTGTCTCTCATGAATAAATAAATAAAATCTTAAAAAAAAATCAATTACATACTGGTAGAAATCCAAAAATTTAGTCGTAGGAAGGTAAAATGATTTGCCCAAACAACACAGTTTGCCATGCTAGAACCAGGACCAGAACTGAGTTTTCTCGATTTAATTTATTCTCATGTATGTCCATTCACTGAGTGCCTACTACATGCAGGCGTCCTCACTGGGTTTGTGGGTGTCTCTAGAATAATCCCACCACATGGGCATTTACTTTGTATTAACTAAGGCTCTGGGAAATGTGAAGGAGAGAGAGAGAGAGAGAGAGACAGAGAGAGAGACAGAGAGAGAACCGTGTAGAAAGAGTAGCCTCTCTGCCTACCTTTCCACTCAGTAGCATGTGGCCAGAGTGAGTATGAGAAGGGAGTTGTCTCTGTTTCTTTTCTTAGTCATTTTGATTCTCAAGTGCTTCTCATGATGTGAGCATCCCACCTCACTGAGTGTGGCCATTGTTTTTAAAGAGATGCATGTTTCCTACAACATAGCCCTTAAACACAAGTCAAAGCTCCAGTGGTTGTGTAACTTGAAGACAACAATCTGTTCTAATGCAAGAAGAGCAGCCAGCTGTGTTTGGACTTAACAGGAGAGAAAATTAAATGCATTTATGTTTGCTTGCTAGTATGTTTGCAAAAGTACTTCATACTGTTTTCCATAGGCCAAACTATGTAAGGAATTTTCAGGGGTAACTTTGTATTCTTAAAATCTTGGAGGTCATGGTGTATGAAGAAGGATACAGCAATGGGTCTGTGGGTGGGGAGATTGACCAGACAGACCATAGAGGAGAAAGGACCAAGTGGGGGAACCAGCTGGGAGACTCTTGAGATACAAGACAATGACAACAGAAGCCTCAACCAGTGGCAGCAAGAACAGAGAAAAACCAACTAATATAAGGGAGGCAGAAACAAGGAAGGAGTGACTAGCCATGGAATATTCTAGAGAAGGAACAGTTAAAGCTTACCTGAGTTTTCTAGACTGGTAGATTAGGATGATGATTAGGATTAACATGACAGTTAATACAGGGAGCTCCATATTTTGATCGATAGAAGAACACATGACTTGAATTATCTGTTTTCACTAGACTGAGAAGTATAAAAAGTGGTTGTTTTAAATGTTAATGCCTCACATTTCATTAGCCCCAGCCCCACTGATTTATTGCCCAACCACAGCTCCACCCTACCTCATGTTTTGTTTCCCAGAGAGCAGAGCCCCCAGGTAACAGAAATGAGGGAAAAGCCATGTGAGGCATCAAAGGAGAAGAACTGACAGAAGAGTGTATTAGGGAAACTGCCACCCCAAGGACTCACTACTTCATCTTCCAAGAATCCATATAAATGACTTGTCGGGAGAACCCAGGGGCCCTATTTCACACAGGTCAAAGTTTGCACCATGAAGTAATAATTCCCTTATACTCCAGGTGGCTCTTCTATGGGTACTGTGGAGCTCCCATTACCTCTAGAGCTACGGTGTCAACAAGGATGTCATGTGGCAGAGGCAGCAAGTAGAAGGTATGACATGAGGTGAGGACTCCTGGGTTTTACCCCATGGACTCCTGGCTCGTCACCATAGCAGTGTCTTGATAGAACAAATCACTAAGAGCTCTGAAGATACGGGAAGCAAAGAGGACCTGAGGGGTGAATTTCTAACCTGAGTATGCCCCAGTAAATTCTGACAGTCCTCCAAAGGACGCCTGATATGTGTCCACAGATGAGTCTGCCCACTTCATCTACCATGTTTGATCCAGCTTAGTTTTTCCAACTGATCCCACCACCCACGGAAATGGCGCTGCCTCTGCTGGCAGTGACCTTCAGGAAGTGGTGGTGTCTGAGTCAAGTCTGTGGTTCTCAGATGCTGCCAAAGCCACTATCTCTGGGGTGTGAGAATTGTTCTGGGTAAGTGTGGAGGTTGGGAATGAAGGAGGGGACAAGAACCTAATCTCTAACCTCTGGCCTCATTTTGTCACCAGCCCCCAAAAAAGTTTTGCTCTCCCTGGTCCCATAAAGTCCCATAAGAGAGCTGCTGCTTCAGTTTGTCCCTCCTGTTTTAACATTTTCATCTTCTTCAAACCATCCCTGTCATGATGCCATACACCAACACCTTTCTCTCCTCAGTTCCTCATCTCCCATTAAAAGCAAACAGAACCCACCTCCCAACAAATAACAAACCTATCTCCCTAAAACAAAATCAAAGTAAGAAGCAGCTCAGAGGAAGTGTCTTAGGCAAACCTAGGAACTGGTGTGGAGATTGAGCGCACTGAATTCCAGCACTCAGAGAAGGACACTTTTCAGTTTCTCCCAGGACCATGAGTGGCAACTAAATTTTCATTTACATAACCCGAGGGGCCTATTACAGTGGCCCCCTCAAAGAACAGTCAGATGCCAAAAATTAATTGAAGTCTCTACTTTAGAGAGGAAACTGCACAGAGAAATATATATATATATATATATATATATATATATATATATATACATATATATATCATGAGAGACACACAGAAAGAGGCAGAGACACAGGCAGAGGGAGAAGCAGACTCCCTAAGGGGAGCCTGATGCGGGTCTTGATCCCAGGACCCCAGGATCATGACCTGAGGCGAAGGCAGACACTCAACTACTGAGCCACCCAGGTGCCCCTTGAGAAATAATTTTTTAAGTTAAGAATTATTTGACTTCATAGATGAGTGTCCAAAACAACATCAGGCAAAGGCTGGAGGCAGAAAATTTGTCTGGGAATTTGATCCCAGGGAGCAGGAGTTAGAAAAGAGTACAAACAGGGAAACAAGGAAAACCAATAAAGAGCTCATTATCAAACTGTTTACTACTACTAAGGTGACTGGTGTTTTTTTGTCCTACAACCTCCTGAGCAGCTGTGAAATGAGGTTCAGAGCCATTAACCTAAGGGCTAAGAGGAAGAAGCCTCTATGCTGCTATTGGTCAAGGATGGCCTCAGAAACATGGGCTTACCTGCATGTTTGTACTGCATTTTTCCTGCAGGTGGCTCATGCCAGGAAGCAATAGATACTTATTAGGGACCCAGAGTGGGCTGCACCTGTGGGAAACTGATTGAAGCCTATGAAGACTGGTCACCACAGCAGTGGCTGGAGGGAGAAGTGGGGTTAAAAGGATCTGACTGCTATGTGAGAGGATCTGACCCAGTGATTTTAGGTCCCCAGAGTAGAAAGAAGAGGCCCATTGAACACACATACACTCAGGAATCTGGGAGGGAGGACAGAAGAACCTGAGAAGAGACCAATGAAAAGGCATCAAAGAGGTAGAAGGAAACTAATAATAGTATTAAGAGTTACAGCCATTGGGACTCCTGAATGGCTCAGTGGTTTAGCATCTGCCTTTGGCTCAGGGCATGATCCTGGGGTCCCTGGATTGAGTCCCGCATTGGATTCCCCGCTGGGAGCCTGCTTCTCCCTCTGCCTATGTCTCTGCCTCTGTCTGTGTCCCTCATGAATAAATAAATAAAATCTTAAAAAAAAAGTTACAGCCATAAAACCACAGCCATAGCAGTAGCAATAACAATAATAGGAACATGAATATAGACTATGTGGCAGGTATTATTCTATGCTCTTTACATAGATAACTCATTTAATTCTCTCAAATCTGACACGAGCATGGTTATTTTCCCCATTTTAAACATGGGGATGCCAGATTATTGAGAAACGGGGGTCACAATTCGCTGTTGGTGACTCTAGAACCTGTACTCTTAACCACTTCATCCTGCCGACTCGAGGAATGGAAGGCATCCAGGAGACAGTGGCAGAGGGAATTCCACGATGCAGGGAGTGAGCAAGGATCAGTTTTACTTACGAGGGAGAAAAGGAAAGGCCATCTGATCTGTGACTAAGAGGTACCTGGTCACTTTTGAAAATGCAGTTTGAGCTGAGCAATGAGTTAGAACACAGAGTGCAAAGAAATGAGGACAGTGGAGCCCAGGTCCATTTCTGGAGACATTTGTTAGTGAAAGGAGTCAGTGTATTAGTTTAGTGTAAAACCCACCTGTCCTAATTTGCTAATAGAAGAGAGGGATCCAGTATCTAGGGAAAGAGAAGATCAGTGGGACTGTAATGTTACTCAGTTTGAGTTGGCACAGTTCTTTTAAGTACAGGAAATGTCCCTCAGGTGGTGTCCTTTGGCTAAATGCCATGAGAGAGAGGTTAAGAAGCAACATAGGACCCATCAGAGACTGAGGAAGCTTTTGGAGAGAAGAATAATGAGCATATTTTCATTCTGTTTTTTTTCCATTTCTGATTTCCCACAAAATGGCAGAAAGGGACACACTCTGTTGCCAACCTTCTCCTTCCCTCCTCCTGCCTCATTAGCTGAGCCCAGTCATTATACTACATTTTCTGTGCCTTGGATAGAAAAGCCAGCTCTTCAAACCATAACATTGGCAGCAGTTTTCTTCCTACAGTTTGTAAAAATTAAATCACAAATCAAAAGAATGTGAGCCAAACATGCCACAGCCATTTGGATTTACATGAAAGGGAAACCATCAACACCTCCCTATCTTGGCTGATGAATGTATCTGATATTTCAGACTTCATTCTTGGTTCTTTCATGACCACAAGACCAAAACTAATCAGTCCAATTAGACAAACTTCCAGATTATGGCTCTGAAGTCAACTCAACAAGTAACATATCCAACAATATAATTTGCCAAGTTTAATTCAGAGGTTGAAGGAGGGCGGAGGAGAGGGTTCCTGATTTATCACAGCAGCTAAAGCTGTATTCCAGTCTGAATACAAAAGAAAGAATAAGAAATAAAGCCAGACTTGGGGCACTATAACTGCTGATCATCATGTTTTCCCAATATTAAAAAGCAAAAAAGAAAAGAACAACCTGAAGTTAAGAATACCATCTGAGGGATCCCTGGGTGGTGCAGCAGTTTGGCGCCTGCCTTTAGCCCAGGGCGCGATCCTGGAGACCCAGGATCGAATCCCACGTCGGGCTCCCGGTGCATGGAGCCTGCTTCTCCCTTTGCCTGTGTCTCTGCCTCTCTCTCTTTCTCTCTCTGTGACTATCATAAATAAATAAAAATTTAAGAAAAAAAAGAATACCATCTGATAAAAACCCTCAGAATAGTTGCAAAATATGTAAAATACCTTCAAAGGAATTTGTTAAATGTAAAGAAAGAAACCAAATCCAAAGACAACTGGAAGAATATATAGATAAATACTTATCTAATTATGCCAATCGGATGGTCTTAGCATGCAAAGGAAAAAAATAAAAATATTAAGAGATTTCTCCACATGAATACTTAATTTTTCTGAACTCGACAAAAGCCACCATAAGAAAAAGCCTAAGACAAATGGAAAAATATACTTGCCACACATGTAATATTCAAGTGGTTTATATCCTTTACTTTTAATGGATTTATTGAGATATAATTAACATACCATATAATTCATCCAAAGTTATAATTAATGTTTTTTTGTATATTGAAGGACTGTACAGTCATCACTATAATTAGTTTTAGAATATTTTTATCACCTTAAAAAGGAACATTTGTGCCCATTAAAAATCATTCCCTGTTTCCTCCCCTCTCCTCAGGCCTAGGGGTTCCCACTGTCTGTATCTACATATTTGACTACTGAGGATTTTTCATATAAATGGAATCATATAAAAAATTGTCTTTTGTGACTTGCTTATTTCATGTAGTGTAATGTTTTCTTTCTTTTTTTTTTTAGTGTAATGTTTTCAAAGTTCAATCATGCTATACCATCTTAGTACTTGGCCTCTATATTTTTTCCCATTTCAATATAATTCTCATGCCATACTTTTTTACAGTATACAATTCGGTGGTTTTCTTGGTATGTTTACGAAGTTATACAACCATCACAGTCTAATTTCAGATGTTTTCATCACCCCAAAAAGAATCACCGTGGCCATTAGCTGTCACTCCTCATTTCCCCCTCCCTCTAGTCCCTGGTAACCACAAACTAGTTTCTATTTCTATGGATTTGACTATTCTGGATGTTTCATCCAGAAACATTCATCCAGACTGGATGAATCATACAGTCTATGATTCCATATACAAGCCTTTTGTATATGGCTTCTTTCACTTAAAATACTGTCTTCAAGTTTCATCCATGTTGTAGTATGAATCAGTACTTCATTTCTTTTTATGGATTAATGATATTCTATTATATAGATACACTACATTTTATTTATCCATTCTCCAGTTGATGGACATTTGAGTTTTTTCACTGTTTAGCTATTAAGAATATTGATATTTACATGAATATTCATGTGCAAGTTTTGTGGGTTTTTTTAAAATGTATGTTTTTATTTCTCTTGCATATATACCTAAGAGCAGAATTGCTGGATCATATAGTATGTCTACTTTTGAGAAATTGTCAGCCTGTTCTCTAAAGTAGTGGCAACATTTTACATTCCCACCAGCAATGTATGAGGGCTCTATTTCTTTATATTCTGCACACATTTGTCATGATCATGTAGTTTATAGCCAACTTAGTGGATGGAAGTTATTTACATATCATTGTGGTTTGGATTTGCATCTCCCTAATAACTACTAATGATGTTGAGAATCTTTTCATATGCTTTATTAGCCATTTGCATATTTTCTTTGAGAAATGTCTGTTCAAATTCTTTGCCCATTTCTGAATTGGGTTATGTTTTTATTGTTGAGTTTTAAGATTTCTTTATGTATTCTGGACACAAGTTCTTTATTTGATAACTAATTTGTTTTTTTCCCTTTTTCTTTTCCCCCTCCCCTCTTTTTTTGAAGATTTTAAAAATTTATTCATGAGAGAGACACACAGAGAGGTAGAGACATAGGCAGAGGGAGAAGCAGACTCCCTATAGGGAGCCTGATGTGAGACTTGATCCCAGGAACCTGGGATTATGACCTGAGCTGGAGGCAGATGCTCAACCACTGAGCCACCCAGGTGCCTGATAACTAATTTGTAAATATTTTTTCCCTTCTGTGAGTTATCCTGTTATTTTCTTGATGGTATTTTTTAAAGCAGAAAAGTTTTTAATTTTGATGAAGTCTAACTTATCTATTATTTATTTTGTGTTTGTGTTTTAGGTGTTATAGCTAGGAAATCATTGCCTAATCCAAGGTCATAAAGATTTATTCATGTGTTTTCTTCAAAGAGTTTTATTATTTTTAGATCTTATAGTTAAGACTTTGATTCATTTTGAGTTAAGTTTTGTATATGGTATAAATATTTTTGCATGCAGATATCTAGTCACAGCACTGTTTGTTGAAGTGACTATTCTTTGCTCATTGAATTGTCTTGGCACCCTTGTCAAAAGACAACTGACTGTAAATGCAAGGATTTATTTCTGGACTCTTAGTTCTATTCCGTTGATATATTTACCTACCGTAATGCCAGTACTGTTCTATCTTAATTACTATGGCTCTGTAGTAACCTTTGAAATTGGGAATTTTAAGTCCTCTAACTTTTTCTTCCTTTTTAAGACTGTTTTGGTTATTCTGGGTCTCTTGAGTCTCCATATGAATTTTAGTATCAGTTTATCAATTTATATAGCTGGGATTTTGATAGGCATTATGTTGAATCTGTAGATCAATATTGGGATTACTGCCATCTAAGCATTAAATCTTTCAATCCATGAACATGGGATGTCTTTCTATTTTCTTATGTATCCTTTAAGTTCTTTAAACAATTTTTTGTAGTTTTAATAGTACAAGTCTTGCACTTCTTTTGTTAAATTTATTCCTAAATATTAATTTTTTGATGGTATTTTGAATGGAATGATTAATCTTTTGTTTCATGTTTGAATTGTGCATTACTATTATATAAAAATATAATTGATTTTTAATGATCTTGTACACACATTTTGCTGAATTTGTTTGTTCAAATAGTTTTTGAGTAATACCTTCTTATTTCTATATAGAAAATCAAGTCATTTGCAAAGAAAGATCGTTTTACTTCCTGTATGTTTAACTTTTAACAAGTCTTGAAAATTAATAAGTAAAAGACAAACAAGCACCCCAATAAAAAAGTCACAATGAATGTGAGAGGATGGACACAGAGAGGAGCTGAGTGTTGTTACTGATAGAATATTTGAGTCAAACTTCATATGTTCTTGGTGAGACCCCCAGATTTGTCCCAGAGACAAAGACTACCTCCAAGTTCTTCTTCTGAACCTGCTTTGCCCCGTGTGTTTCTTTTGTGTTGTTTATGAATGCTAAAGTTCTTATTTCTGGAGTTGATATGAGTGAGCTTCTGCTTCCTGCCAGTAAGAGCCTTTTGAAAGTTGCACTTGGTGACAGGGAGGAAGATGAAATCAAGTCTTCTGGCAAAAGTACTCTAAGTGAGTTTGGCTGGAGCATAGGGCTGAGCAGGAGAATGGTGGAAGACAAAGCTGGAGAGGTAGACGGGGGCAGGCCTCTGAGGGCCTTGTACCCTGGAGATGTAGTTTTAGCCTGTGTTTGAGCAGCTCTGTGCTCTAGTCTGAAATCTGTCATCAACTTATTATATGACCTTGAGCCATTTACCACCTTTGATGTTTAGTGGTCTCATTTGTAAAATTAAAATATTGGTTTAGGTAACTGTTAAAATGATCTCCAGCTCTTAAAGTATTAGTCTGCTGTGTCTACCTTCTACTAAGGAGGCAGCTACTTACTTTGCTACCTCATCCCAAGATTACTGGTCCCAGGAGCATAAGGCACTGCTGACTGATAACCAGGCAGATCCAGAGTATATCTATGCACGTTATGTGACCTTTTCTAAAATTTTCCCAGGCTCCTGGAGGGTATGGTTTCAGTTCTAAACCATGAACACTGAGGGACTCAGGAGGCCCTGGTTCTCTTTATCTTCAAATCTTCAAAATTAAGATGTCATACTTCAGATTAAGATGTCATACCTAGTTATCTATTCCATGAGGACAGGGGCCATATTTCCCTTCTGTGTCACTTCCTCATTCTTAGAACCTAACCATTGTGTGGGACTGAATAAATATTTGTTAAATGAATAAACAAAAGTTTGCAAATGACAAATGTTTACTTATTGTGGTAATTATTTCACAGTATATACAGATATAGAATCATTAAGTTGTATACCTGAAACTAATGTAATATGTCAATTATACCTCTAAAGAGTTCAAATGAGTTAAGACATAAAAACGCTGTGGAAATTGTAAGATTCAGCACAATGTATAGCTCACTCCAGTATGGAGGTTTATTCGCAAATTGTTATTTTTGCCAAAATAATAGGCAAACTAATAGTTTTTCCAGCAGAGACTGATAGATGAATAACAGTTATGAATTAGGATTTCAAAGTGGTTTGGAAAATCTGAACAGTAATCTTCCTTCCTCCCAAATCTTACTGAGATGACTTAAGAAATATAAAATTAAAAGAAATATAAAATTAAAATTGGAAAGCTGACATGCTACATATCCCCTAGACTTGAGCTAGGTTCATCTGAGGGTTCTGAAGGAGATAGAAACTAAGATCTTAAGGAAAGAAGATACTTACAGACACACGGAATCTCCTAATTTGTGAAACGTTGTTGTGGACTTTATTGTAGGGGAGACTATAAACTTCCCAAGACTTCTTACTGAATCTTAGAATCATCTCCTCCATCCCATTGTCTGACACTTTAACATCCTCTATACTAGTTAAAATTTCTTGGTTATTATGGACAAACATACCACTCAAACTGATGTAAGCAAATAAAGGGAATTGACTGATTGTCTTATCTGAAAAATATAGTGGCAGTGTGGTTTTCAGGCATAGCTATATCCAGAAGCTAAAAAAAAAAAATGTCTTCAGGAATAGATCTCTCCTTGTTTTGTTTTCCTCTGTTTTTTTTTTTTTAATTTTTTTTTTTATTTATTTATGATAGGCACACAGTGAGAGAGAGAGAGGCAGAGAGACACAGGCAGAGGGAGAAGCAGGCTCCATGCACCGGGAGCCCGACATGGGATTCGATCCCGGGTCTCCAGGATCGCGCCCTGGGCCAAAGGCAGGCGCCAAACCACTGCGCCACCCAGGGATCCCTGTTTTCCTCTGTTTTGACTTAATTCACAGGTAGGCTCTTCTCTTACAGTGACCCCTGGTAGTTTAGAAACTACCTAAGAAGGAAAAAAAAATTTCCCTAATAATTTCAGCAAAAGTCAGGATTTAACCTGACTGAACTAACTTGTGTCATGTACTCAACCTGGAACCATTACCATGACTAGATGGATAAGCTGCCCTGAATAACCCCACCTGAATTATCTGTTAATTCCTGGAGCCAGGGGACAGAACTACCTTAACTTTATGAACAGAGAATAAGGGAAGGATGGTTCCCCAAAAGAAAATGACCATCAAAATCTTTACTGTTACCAGAAAAGAGAATGAATGCTTTGCACACAAAAACAACTGTTTATAGCTTCTCCCGCTGACTTCAGTACATCATCTTCCTGCTCATGTTTGTACATTTCCAGCATCTGAAGCAGTTGGCTCAACTGAGCTCAGCTGGGCTTATTAGAATTCTTGTTTGTATCAATCCCATAGCTACCTCCTGCTTGATCCACTCTGCAACTCTCAGCAATTTCTTTGGTCCATATGAATAAAAAATGTGAATTAGGTGAATCCTAATTCATAATTCACCAACACTTCTTGGAAATTAATACACGGACATTGGTTTTGGTTGTTCTATATCCACCCTCAGGATCTGATTACCACTCCTACTGAATCCAGTGTATCTCTTCTAGTCCTCAGAACAGAGACCTCTGTTCTGAAACAGCCTGAGGCCCTGACCCCTGCTCCTAATCAGAGGGGATTGAGAGTGGGAGCCCAGCAGAGGATGTAGCCTGGGAGTGGGGTGAAGGTTTTGCATCTTGGGAAAGCAGGGAGTCAGCAGACTGAGCTGGGGCAGAGGAGGAGCCTGGCTGTCCTGGCCCAGTCCCTGGAGGATACATCCAGCCAACAGTCCCTAGCTGGTAGAGGGGAAATTACAGGGGAGGGAAGGAAGCAGCCTATATGGCCCTCTCCCCTGCTTGCTCACTCTTTTGCAAACTATTGTCTTCAGCCCAAGGGTGATCTCATCACGGACCTCAAACTGAAAAAAAAAAAAAAAAAAAGTTGTTTCTTGAAATCCTTATGTGCAATAGCACATGTTTCCACCAACTTTTTTTTTTTTTAAAAAGATTTTATTTACTTATTTGATAGGGAGAGCAAGTGACAGAACACAAACAGCGGGAGGAGCAGAGGGAGTGGGAGAAGCAGACTCCCCACTGAGCAGGGAGCCTGGGGCTCCATCTCAGGACCTGAGCTGAAGGGAGGTGCTTCACTGACTCAGCGACCCAGGTGCCCCATTTCCATCAACTTTAACTTATATATATGAATAAGGAGGGCTACTTATTGACAAATTTTAATTAAGGAGTGCTAAAATATGGTAAGAGTGAATTATTAAGGGGGAAAAACCCCACCAGTTTTTTTTTAGTGTGTGGATTTTTTTTTCTTATTTGACTTTTTGGGTTTTTTTCTGAAGATTAACCCAAGAAGAATTTAGAGCATATGCTTCCCAGACCCTCCACCCCAGGAAAAACAGTCTTCCAATGTGCTCCTCCAGTGTCTAGCACTCTATACGCTGCCTCACTCATGTAATGGACTGTGCACCTCAGGACCCTTCGAGGGGTTGATACAGGCTGCCGGGCATTGGAAAAGGCAGGTGGACCGGACTGGGAGAAGACAGAAGCAGATGAGGAAAGGACAGCCTATTGGGGTGGGAGTCCAGTGCAGCTCAGGTGGATTTGCTCTCTGCTGAGCTGTCTGCACTGGTGCAGCCGGTGGGGCTGACTGGCAGGCAGGGCTGCCTGGAAACTAACTACGGGAGATTCGAGGGGCTTGGTTTGGCCCATAGGGCTAGACACACCTGCTTCTGTTAACAGCCCAAGACTGCCTCATTGTGAAACAAGGCAGTGACAATGATGGACCAAAGGCCTGAAGGCTATTCCCTAAGTTTCCAGACTGCATTTGTCCAGCCTGTCATCAGACCCTAAGAACAGAGTGAGCCCCCGACTCCTATAATGTTACCTCTCAACAATCTGGCAAGTAGGGGGTTTAGAGCTAGAATTTGAAAGTAGTATAACTTCCACTATCTGAGTATCATGGATGAGATTCATAACTTCATATTTGGCAGTCATAAACTAAATTTAGCAATTATTAGTGCTTGCTGAAGGCTAGGTTAGCATTTTCTAATAGGTTTGGCAGAGACACAATCATTTGGCTTCTGCTCAGTGAGGTATTAAGTACTCCTACCAGTTTCAGAAAGGATGCATAGGATATGTGTATTGTCAGTGTTGACTGGAGTTTCCTATGGTTCTCACCTACCAATATTCTGGGTTTTTTGTTATTTCATTAATTTTTAATTTTACTGTTAGTTTTGCTGCATCCTTATCATTTTAGGTTGCCGTGGTTTGTTCAGCTAACCCTATGTATAGTGCGTGTGATGATATATATTTATTTCTATCAACAGTTTTACCCTATAATTTCCCCACATACAAGTAGATTTTTAGACATCTGTCTTAGGCTCAAACACCAAACATCCATTCCTTGTTGCTAAAATAGATGTTTGCGTCATGATCTCTCCTTCTTCCAGAGCTTGCATAGTGGTATCTGTGATCGTCAGGGTGTTTTTTTCCCTGCTAATATCTGGCACGGGGAAGGTTGGTAGACTAAGGGTCCTCTCCTCAGCTAAATGCTCCTTGATTATTAAGTGTGGGTATTGCTACTCAGAGGTCATAATCTCCTGCAGCTTCTGAGGCCTGTGGCTGCCCCCCGCCCACTTACTTTCTCTTGAGTGGTATGCCCTGAGGTTTCAGGAAAAAGGGATAAAGTTCCAGCTTATCAGTTTCAGTGTCAGAACTCTACATTTTGTGTTTCTTACACAAAGATATGAATTGCTGCTAGATTTTATGGACAAACAAAAGACATTTTTTGATGTGTCAGCAGGAAAAATACTGTAAACTGAATGAATTACTTCTGATAATAATTTATATGAGACTTAGTTTCTCCTTTGCAAGTAAGCTGTTTCCCAGCACTGATGCTAGGGGGTGCTTGATTTCTGGGGTGATGTTTTAAAATTAGGAAAAGCATTACCTTTTAATACTTGAAAATTAATGTAACACATGTCCTTGTAGTCATCACCCACAATGGATAGATGTTAACATTTTTATAGTATTTCTTTCATTTTATTTTTTTAGCTAAAATATTACATACAACGGGAGCCTCTTTTTTTTTTTTTTATCTGGTCCTATTCTCCTCTTTCCCCACAGGCAAGCATGCTCTTGATTTTGTATCTAACTTATAATGCATGCTTCTATACTTTAACTGCACAAGTCCACACTGTGATATGTTTTTATATTTACTTAAACAGTATCACAATGTATATATCATTCTGTAGCTTTGCTTTCGCATTAGGTATTGTTTTTGAGATTTATTTATACATATAGATCTAGTTTATCTCATCTAGTTCACTTATTATGTAAGACTCATTTAGAGCCATTATGAACAGACATGCCACATTTTATTTATCCATTCCCCTACTGATAAACCAATAAAAAGAAATATGGTATAAGTTACCAGCTTAGCTGTCATCTCCTATAGGAAGCCTCTTCTATTCTTCTCTTCCTCCCACCATTAAGTTGTGCTAAGTGCCCTTCTCTTCCTCCCTTGACCACCCATATCAGAGACTTTATCACATATTGTTGAAAAATATCTCCCTTTATCTTAAATCATAGACTCCTTGAGATCAGGATCCTATAACCTGTTCATAGTGGTCACAGTGTAGCCCCTACCCTGTGCAGGGCACACAGTTGGCAGTTTTTGACAAATGGATGAATGAGTGATTAATTCTATACTATGGAATAACCAATGTCTATCATTTGTTAATGTAACTTAAAAATCAAGGCCCCAAACCAAGAACTTTTCTAGCCACCTGCTAGATCTTCTTATTACCTCCAGTTGAATAATGGGAAGTCTTTTACCATTTGAGGTAATAGCAAATTAAGCTAATGGATATAATATTCTCAATTTTAAGTTTGTTAAACCTTTGCCACCTGGTGCCACTTGCTTATATTAAAATCTAATGTTGAATAGTATCTGCTTTAGTTCTAAATTATACATTTATTTTAAATTAGATAAATCACAATTTTCTGGTGTTTCATCATAAGCACCTGTACTTCCAGGTGTTCTGCCCTTTGAATAAGGGATGAGAACTACTGTGTTGACTACATTCTAAGGTAGGCACTCAAGTAGCCCACTACGGTCATAAATAATGCTTTTTAAAGAATTTGTTTCAAAGTAGTACATTTTTCAAAGTTTAAAACTAGTCTTACATGTTATAAAGAGGCAATTTCTTCCCAATAGGTAAAACCTTATGAAATTTGAAATAATTATTATTGCACATTCTGACTCCCCCAACCCTGCTAACCTTCAGAGGCTTAGTGGGAAGGAGTCAGCCATGGTCACAAGCCCACCAGTCGTCCCCCCATTGTATAGAGACTTGCAAAGTCAAGACTTTCTTAATAATTGCCACCCTGTCCCTCATTCCTCCCCAGATACTTGGAAGGCCCAAACTTTAAACTTCCTATACAAATGGGAATAAACAAATGTAAGTTCCCTGGGACTGTTCAATACACTTGTAGAAGGCATGGGACTTTCCAAAGTGCTTGAGCAGAGCTTCAAGCCAATTTCCTTTAATCTTGTGGTACACAGTCACCACAACTGGCATATGTTTTGCACGTACATTAGCTTCTTTGTTCCTCTATAACCCTAAAATGTAGATATTATTATCATCTGTGATTTCCAGACAAAGATACTAAAGTCAGTCTGGAAAAATTATGTAAATTTCCCCAAATCACAAAACTAATTAGAAATGGAGTTTGGATTTCTAACCATTATATAATATAGCCACCTGTAAACATACATTCTGATTTTTTAAAAAGATTTATTCATGAGAGACACAGAGAGAGAGGCAGAGACATAGGCAGAGGGAGAAGCAGGCCCGCCACAGGGAGCCTGATGAGGGACCAGATCCCAGATCCCAGGATCACGCCCTGAGCCAAAGGCAGAAGGTCAACTGCTGAGCCACCCAGGCATCCCTACATTTTGATTTATTAGCAAGATGTCGCTTGCCTACCAATTATCCTTTTAGTAGTCTAAAATGAACTGACAGGAGAGTATTAACCCATACGAAAGGGCTACAGGGAAGGTAGTCATTTTTCTTTTTATGGTTTACTCATTCATTCAACCAACAATTATTGAACACATATTTTGTTCTAAATGTTGGAGGGTGGGTGGCACGGGTGGCTTAGCGGTTCAGCGCCACCTTCAGCCCAGGGCCTGATCCTGGAGACCCAGGATCGAGTCCCATGTCAGGCTCCATGCATGGAGCCTGCTTTTTCCTCTGCCTCTCTCTCTATGTATGTCTCTCATTAATAAATAAATAAAGTCTTTTAAAAAAAAAGGTTTAAAATAAATAAATAAATAAATAAATAAATAAATAAATAAATGTTGGAGGACAAAAAAGATATTTCTACCATTGAGTTAGTTATTCATAGTCCTGTGCCCAATAATTATGATTCACTCCTATAGGTGTCGCAGAAAAGGGATATGCAAAGTGTATGGGAGTCAGGAAAGTGGAAGATATCTTTGGAAGGTTATACAAGTCTTTACAAAAAAGATGACATTTAACCTTAACCCATGGAATTTTGTAGAGTGGAGGAATCATGGTGGAAGACTTAGTCCAAAAAAAATCCTTATTCTATACCTGATATAACATTTGACAACTAACTTAATATTTCTGAGTCTTAGTTTATTTATGACAGAGACCAAAACTCATATTCCTCATAGAGTTAGTAGAAAAACTAAATAAAATAAAGCATGGGAGTATACATGATTATTACCATCATCATTATAGATAGTAGAGAAGGGTTCATAACCAGAGAAGCTCCCTTCCCTGGCAGGGCCCTAGTGAAAACTTTAGTGACACTACAAGTCTTAATTGGCTATCGCTTCAGCCATATTGGTCATGGACCACAGGATATTGGGCTTGTTGTGGGTTTTTTTTTTTTACTTACACATGCAAATAACTGATCACCAGATTCCCATCTCATACCAGGCTGAAGAGATGGACTCATGCCTCTAGTCTGGAGGAGGTCTACAACTGTTTGGGGGCCAGATGACTGGCAGTGACATAGAGAAAAGGCAGCAAGGGAAGGAGGAGACAGTGGGTAAAAGAGACCTTCTAGACCAGGCATGCCATCTATGTTCATCCTGTCTATCCCCATCGGAGAACTTAATATACTCCTCCCAGTTTTGCTTCTTTGGGTCCTTCTCAGATCCAGACCAGTGTTCTAGTCTCTCTCTCTTTTTTTTTCTAACTCCCCCTAGCATTTTCCCCAACAATAAAAACTATTATTAATGCAGTTTCTTTGGGTTGCATAATTTTACTGAGTATAGATATGCCTATACTCGATTTAGTTAAATTTAAACAAAATATTTCCCTAAGCTAGCTCCAACTGGGAGCTCAGTGACAGCATCTCCTCTGTGCTTGCCGCCATTCTAAATGGCCTATTCAGTCATGTAATGCTGATGATGTCCCTGTAGGACAGACACTGTCATCACCTCAGTTTTACTAACAGGAAAATCAGAGCAGAAGAACACAACGTGTCCAAAGTCTGCTGTTGGCAGTGACAGAGCTGAGCTTTAACACCCAGCAATTTACTAGGTACTCATACCCATCATGCTATCCTGCACCTGTAGGGAATATTCACCCAATATCTCTATACATGGTGTTTAAGGAAAGGAAGTAAATTTTATGTCGACCAGAAATCAATCTTCTGGCTTATGTTATGGTACCAGTGGTTTTAGCTACACTAACTTTTTTTTTTTTTTAATCTGAATCTTTCAATTGGTGCCTAGAGAGTAAAAGGGAAAGAAGATCATAAATAGGTCAATACATGATTGACTTGTTTTGATTCCTCTGTAGCTCTCAGTTTTCTGAGATGACACCTTGGCTTCAGCAGTTTCCTGGCACAATTTGAGGGCATTTATTCACCCGAGTAATTTGAGAGGGAGAGAGATATGAAAACAGAGATGAAGAGAAACATCAAGCAGAGTGAAAGTTGCAGGAGAAACACAGTGACTGGGCCTGCAAGCATGGGGTAGGTACAGGATTCATATGGCTTTTGACATCATTTGTTGTTTCTAACTTAGCAGCAATAAAAGATCTGAAGAAAAGATTAAAAAGGGGGTATTAAGCAGAGGAGAGGAGGTTGCCAATGACTACCGCTTTATCAGTGTTCCTTGGAGTCCCCCATGACTTGCTTGATCATTTAACTAATGTCTTCTAATTTCTTTTTCGAAGAGCCACCCTGAACACATTAACTCAGTTATCAGTCAGGTCTAGGCAGTTCAAACACTTCACATCATAGAGCAGGATGTTTCCTGAGGGTGACCAATGAAGAAAGAGATTTTTAAAAACCACTTTAATTACCTGCAAAAGGAAGTGATTTTAGGTTTCAGGTATCAGAGTTATTCAACATACATATTATCTTCGGAAGTGGGCTTGTGTCTTGGGGAGCTGTTAAAATAAAATCTGTGAGGCTGGAATTATCCAATAGCAAAAGAATCCATTAAAGCAAAGAAGGGGAAAAGCAAATCATGTTCTCTCAATATCTAGCCCAGTTAGGTTGCCAGTTATTGATTTAGTCTGGGACATAGTAGCATTAAATCTTCCTCATTATACAAGTCCTGTATATCTTTTTAGCTTCACTATCTACGCTTTAATCTCTGAGTCCGAAATTAAGCACAACACGCACAAACCACTTTAATGTCTTCTTGTATCACTTGGAACACGTTCACTCTGAAGGGTCTGCCCTAAGATTATGATTGTTTGATTTTGCAAGGAGTCCTTCTAATAATTAAAACATCCCACCATCTATCCACATGCCTTAAAAGCCCTTCTGGATCACACCACTTGTGTCTGTGATTTCTTCTTTTTAAAGATTTTATTTATTTATTTGAGACAGAGAGAGAGAGAGAGAACAAGCTGTGGGGAGGGGCTTTCTCTCTCTCTCTCTCTTTTTATTTATTTGAGACAGAGAGAGAGAGAGAGAGAGAGAGAGAGAGAGAGAGAGAAGCCTGATGTGGGGCTCAATCCCAGGACCTGGGGATCATGACCTGAGCTGAAGACAGATGCTCAACCCACTGAGCCACCCAAGCACCCCTGTGATTTCATTTTTAGAATACTATCCTGCATTTCTGAGATCCTGCCTATAAATTAGGTGTAATAATGAGATTGGAGTGATTCTTTCCAAAAATTTATGGCCTTGCATAGGAAATGCAGAACCCGGAGCTCCACCCCAGACAGAGCTCCAGAATTGGAATCTGCCTTTTAACAATCTCTAAGTGATTGGGACATACATTAAAGTTTGGGAATATCTGCTCTAGTAAGTAGCCGCAGAGGCCGATATCAGTAATACAGAGATGGTGCAACTGGACAGAGAATGTCACCCTTTCTTCAACTGCTCATAGAAACATAAAAGCATTTTTTCTCAAGCAATGCTGTAAAGCTCAGTAGTTGCTAAAAAATTATATTCTTGAACTGCAGCTATGTTTATTTCTGGATGGGATAGAATGAATAAAGGCACTAAAGAGGGTGAAATGGTACAGTAGTGGGTTAATTTCACTGGAGAAAGTTCCAACCTGGCCAGGTGTGAGGATAACATCAAGTCTTATCTTTAGCACACTGATCCACTGGCTTTGGTCTTTATCTGTCACTTTTATTCATCATTTTCGTAACTCCCATTGACAACTCACAGATCAGCAGACATGATTAGCTGTTAATTGTTTTGGCAAGATGCTTGATATTACCACTTTAACTGTTAGTAGCTTTGATCTGGGAACATTTTTTATTTCTTCTTAAAGCATTTCATTGTCATTTTGCAGGCTTTCTTTGTTTAGATCATCATAATATAGAATAAGGTAAGAGAAAAAATATCTGAATGATTCTGTTTTATAAAAACAAACATATGGGAATTGACTTGAAAATATTCCAGAAAAGTAGTTTAAATTGCTAGATTTTTGATTGTTAGTATTCATAAGAGGTTCACTGGGACTATAAGGATGATAATTACAGGGACTATGTTTCTGGACCCCAACTTAGAACATATAGGACCAAGAATAAACTATTTGAAATTAGGATTATCCTGGGAAATCTGATCAGTAGGTTAATTATTGTTCATAAATAGAATGATGACTCCAGAAAAATTTACCAATGACAGTCTCATAGTGGAATTAAATAAAACTCTGCATTGGGTTATATCTTTAATCCTTTAGAGGGATTCAATATGTATGTTGAGGCTTACAGTTTTGACTGAAATATAATATACATAGAAAAAGGTACATGTTATCACTTGATACATTTTTCAGAAAGAACACACTCATTAAGAAACAACAGAACTGAAAAAAAAAAAAAAAGAAACAACAGAACCAGCACCACAGAAGCCTCTCTTGTGCCCGCTTGTATTTCTTTGTGTCTTCCCCCATTCAGGTAACCACTCTCCTGCTTTTAACAGCTTGATTTAGTTTTACCTGTTTTTATGCTTTTGTATAAATAGAATCATATCCTGTAGCCTCTTTTTTTCTTCCAACATTGTATTTGAGATCCACCCAAATTACTATGTGAATTTTAGTTCATTCATTCTAATTACTGTTCTAGAACTGCACGGTGTGTACATACTACAATTTATCCCTTCTACTGTCAATTGGCATGAAGGTAGTTTCAGTTTGGGGATAATTAGTACTGTACTAAGCGTTCTAGTAGGTGTCTTTGGGTGAGCATGGATAGGTATTTGAGTTAGCTATCCATCCGGGAGTAGAACTACTACTGGATATACAATATTTTGCTTTTGTAGATCCTGCAAATAAAATGGTGGTGCCACTTTATGCTCTGGCATATGCGATCAAGTTTCACATCCTCTTGGACACTTACCATCATCTGACTTACAAAACTATTAGCCACTCTGTGTGCACAGTAATGCTGCATTTAGATTGTGGTTTGGATTTTGATATGGCTTACATTTAACCAAGGTTCATGGAGAATCATTTATTGGATTTCTGTTATAAGTGGTCACAGGTCTCTCTGATAGTTGAATGAGGGTAAAACTAAGGATAATTTGAGAGGTGAAAGATGTTTGTTTGCTGAAAAATATCTACCCCATGAGGTTTTACTTGAGATTTCCATCTTTGACATTTACCCTGTATGGGTCTTATGCAGCTATGGACCTCTTTGCTGAGCTATACAATGATGAGGCCTGCAGAAAGCACTTAAGTAATTATAATATATTCAATTTGATTAACTCATCATTATTTATCACTGAATGGTGAGAGGGTCCTTGAACACTGGAATAGAGGATTTGATGGAAGGGTATTAGTGAATGGAACACAGAAAGTTGGGGAAGGAGAGGACAGCGAGGCAGGGAAGTGAAGACAAAGCATGGCATAAACATTTGGGGCCCATCCAGAGGCCTGGGTTGGCCAGGGGGCCTCTCATCAAGAGGAACAAAGAGCAACCCAAGAGAGCATTATTGCTCTCGAAGTCTAGACTATAAATGAATTAGTGTGGAGTTTTACCCATGATTGGCCCTGACTGCAATAGACAGGTGCAGATTCTTTGTTTAAAGAGAAAATAGCCTTATAGTCCTAGACAGCAAATGTTCATCAACTTCAAATTACACCTCAAATGCTGCTGGTGTCTGGACCATTGATGGATGAGCTAGGTCTTTCCAGGTCTAATGCTGAGTAATGCAAATTAGATTCTCCTGAGTTATGCCTTGTGCAGCTGGAAGGCACAAAATAGTTGCCAGGGACATATCTCCGTGCCAAAATCTTGCCAATGTTGTTAATAGTATTGTACCCTGTACATGTGTGAGCACTCTTAGTTTTATTAATGCCAATACTATGCTTTTGCCCTTTCTTTCACCTTTTAATTTTTGAATAGGGAATAACTTTGGTTTCATCCTGACTCTTCAGAAAGCAAATGCTAAACTGAAAGGCAGGTATTAGGTCCTTTCTACCACCATGCGAGGGGTGGGTAGGATCAGCACAGAAAAATCTCAGCTGTTAAACCTTGCAGATTTGCAGCCCAGGAGTGTTAAACATTGTGAAGAAGGGAGGAGAGGGGGCATCTGAGTGGCTCAGTGGTTGAGCGTCTGCCTTTGGCTCAGGTCATGATCCTGGGGTCCTGGGATCGAGTCCCTCATCAGGCTCCCTGTACGGAGCCTGCTTCTCCCTCTGCCTATGTCTCTGCTTCTCCCTCTCTGTGTTTCTCATGAATAAATAAATGAAATCTTTAAAAAAAAAAGAAGGGAGGGAAATGCCTAGCTCTCCTGGCAAGAGAGGAAAGCAACCTCATGGTTGGAATTGCATTTCTACACTATTTCAGGGTTTCTGGTTAGCCACCTATGCAGCTCAACACTTGTCCTCTGACTCCAGAAACACCCTGTAACCTCTTTCTGGGATTTGTGTAGATAAGTGATCACACGAGAGCCATGCTAATAAATGGTCTCAAGTGAAGATACAGTGGAAAGATGGAAAGAGATCTTCCTCCTTTCTACACTAAGAACAGAGAGAAAGAAAGCAGAGATGTCTCTAGACTGAGCTGCTCTCATGACAATGTGCATTTGTAAAGCTATATAGGTGAAGTCAGTGTTAACATATGTGAAGCTTTTGGTCGCTCCAACAGATTTTTTTTAAAGCACCCTTACCATGTGCCTCAAACATTCCTTTGAATCACATCAATTCAATCTTATTAGAGTCTTTGCACAAAATATGGGATTACTGTCAAAGGGTATGTGAAAGCATGTTACTAATTACAAAGATTTATGTAACCAATTCGATCCCCTCAAATCGTGTCTTACACACTTTATTTAGGTTTCTATTACAATATTCGAAGGATATCGCCTTGTCAAAAAAATTCTCAGCAGTCCGTAGGAAAGAATGAGCTAGTAGGAACCTCAGGTAGAACCCACAGTAACAAGACTCACCTAGGCATGCTAGCCACTAGAGGGCAATATTGGCCATGCACTATGGGCTCTCCCTCTCCTCTAGAGAGCAGTGTTAACTATAGAATGGACGCTACACATGCAGTTAAATTTTCATTGGATACTCAATGTGTGCTTGAAATGCTGGGGTCGGTGATATCCATGAACCTGAATAAGGCCTTATTCTTAATCCTGAGGAGCATATATTTAACAATAAGAGATTATAACCACATATCAATTACGATTGAACCCTGAATTGTATTTTTAAAAAGATTTATTTATTTTTTTTAGAGAGATCGTGTGTGCAAGCGCGAGTGGGGGAAGGGGCAGAGGGAGATAGAAAGAATCTTAAGCAGACTCTGTGCTAAGCACCAACTCCAACTTGGGGCTCCATCACACGACCCTGAGATGATGACCTAACCTAATAAGAATCTGATGCTCAACTGACTGAGCCACCCAGGCACCCCAAGTTGTATTTTAAATTGTATTTCAGTATCAGTTGACAGGTGGATGTATCCCTTTGATAATAATAGCTCTAACAGAGATGCAAATACTGCCACTTCAAAGCCATCCAAAGCAAAAAAAAAAAAAAAATCCAAAGCATAAACGCAATTAATTTGGAAATCTGTTTGGCATGAATGAATACTGGAGGATAGAGTGAGATATCTTTGTCTGTACTATAGAATAATCTAACTTAAAGACAGCTTGCTCATCTTTTAATAAGTCAATATTTTTTTCTTCTAGTGTAGATAGACTTCCTATTTTCACTTAGTAGGACTCCTCTTTTTCACTAAGCTTACTAGTGAAACGATAAGAATAATTTCTTATGGAATTATTTTTTATCTAGGATTAAAAATTATTTTTAATTCAAGTGAAATATTAGCTTAACTAATTATTTCATAAATTAAATGAGTGCTGAAATCACTGCATAAATCATAATTTTATTTATCGACTTGACTCATTACCAGATAAAGGTATCTAAGGAAAATCAGTTAATGTTTATCATTCACCTCCTAGGGTACTTTGAACAATCCCATCAAGTGCAAGTCCTTAATTTTTAACGAATATCAGACACGATTGTGATATTTTAGTGTGCTGTCAGGAAATCCAACTATTTTATATTAAGACACTGTTTGGTTTGCATGTTTCTTAAACAGCAATGATTTTTTTTAATGTAGCACCATTAAAACTGACAGTTTTTCAGTCAACATTGATTAAATTAAACCCAGTTTAGAGGTTAGGAAATGAAGAAACTAGACTAGAGCAAATAGAAAAATTCTCAATTAACATTACAGTTGTGACATGTGGACAAAAGCCAGATTAAGCAGATGCTATCATCAATTCATTTGTTGTCATGTTTGCAGTGCGGCAACTGGCCCCAGAGACAGAAGATCTTCTGGAAGTGGTGCATCCTGGGACACTGTTTTTTGTTTATTTCACAATGATCATCAGTCATAATGATGCAGTGATACTGGTACTCACATCAGGAACCATCAAAGGAGAAATTTAGGGAGACCAAAGCATTGCACATGCTCTTCCTTTAAAAAAAAAAAATCACAAATTTACTAAAATCCTTTCCTTAAATTTCTAGATTTTCCCAAAAGGAAAATAAACTCTTCCTCTCCCACAAAAATCTCTGAGCATTTTAAATACATCAGCAACTTACTTATGGCATGCATACCTTAAGTTGCTTAAGAGACCAGAATTCCATCAAGTGAAGAGATAAGCATGCATTACATGGCTCCTTTATTTAATTACAAAATACAAAAGCCCATTAGCAGAATGGCCTGTTGGCCTGTAGAGAGGATGCTGGCCTGCCATGTGGTAGACCTGCAGCTTTCTCTCCTGCTCGGCTTGCCAAGCTGCCGGGGGCTTGGAGAGCGGGCATTGTGCACATGGTCAACCTCGAGAAGGAAATGTATAATGCTGCCCGACTCTGACCACTTCATTGTCTTCACGTCAGGGAGATATGCATATGAAATCCCTGCAGAACATGGCCATAAAGGGCATTCTGTGAATGTTTTATTTACATGAATTTGAATTAAATATCTTTAAGGGGAAAAAGGTATGAAATGATAATATAAATCTGTAATCTAGTTTGGTTCTGCTACCAGCTGTGTAATGGGGGAGAAATTATTTTAAGTCACTTAAAATGCCTGGTTTCCCCATTTGGTGTGGTGGTGATAACAGGTTTGACCTCACCATGGGAAGTTTACGTGGATCAAGTGACGTTATGTATGTGAACAACAGCATGCAAATTGGAAAGCAGAGGTCCTTATTCTGACATTCATGGCTGTTTTCAGGGCTTTCTGTGAAATTGTATTCAGAATTGAGTGTGAATGTCCTTACATACATTTTTCTGGAGAGCTTACGTCTGCTTCCTCAAAAGGGTTTTTGACCCTAAAACAAATCTGAAAGAAAGCCATTGCTATAAAGTAGGAAATATATGTTATCTTATTTTCACCCTTATTCAATTAAATGATTCATTTTGGTTATTTTTAATGTGTTATTTCAGAGTTGTAGGATGATTTTAATTCACCATTGATAATTTATATTCCAGCTTTCACAAATATACCAGTCTCAAATGCCAGGAGAAGACAAATCAATACTTTGGGATGTATTGCCATACTTCTCAGGATGAAGAATTTTTAAATGTCATTTTATAAGCATATGCTACCATACATCCATTGGAAAGAGGAAGAAACACTTGGTAGTAGGGAGAGGTGCCTAAAACAGTAGAATAGTCTCACTCCAAGGAGAGCCTTTCACAAGGGTAGAGGGAAGACATCCCCACTGGTGGATTTCTATCAGGCTTTCTTCTATTCTCCAGTCCAATCAGGTTATTGGAAACAAAATACTATTACTATTTTTAAATTATAAATTTTACCTACTTGTAGAGAATTTTCAGTTACTGCAGACTGACAAAGAGTGAAAAATCCTTCTTCATTACCCCACTCCCAGTTCCCTAACTGTATTATTATTATTAAATGCAAAATAATTAGTAACATTCAAAAAAATAACCTAGAGTCACTTTGTATATTATTTGTTCAGCCGGCATTTATGGAGTGTTGACTCTGTGTCTGGCCCTCTGCTAGACTCAGGGATAGAAAAAGCCAACATGATGGGTTTAACCTTTCTCATTGTGAAGTCAAGAGCCAAGTAGGAGCATAGAAAACACATGGAATAGCATTGCTGTGTGCTAAGCATGGCATCAAACAACAGATACTATGGGAAATTACAGGAGGGGCCATCTGAATAAGGGAAGTAGATATAAACTGAGATTTAGAGCAAAAGTGAGTTGACCAATTGCTAAGGGGGTGGGCTCGTCAAGTTTTATTACAGTACATGCATAAAAGTCACTTACTCATATAATCAATTTTAGCAAATCTTGTTTGGGAGTCTTTCTGTAAATGCCTTATCTGCTCCATTAAATCACTGGCTGACCATCATGATGGTTGTTTTTATAAATTTTCTCCCCCTACACAGAATCCAAATTTTGCTCACTGTCATTAGCACCAAGCATGGTACCAACTCACCTAGCAAAAATCCCTAATCATTCAATCCACATCCATCTGTACAACATCTAAAATAGAATTGAATTAGATATGGTCATAGAATTGTTCTCTGTCTCATTGCACAAGCTTTAGTCTTCTCAAACAGATTTTAAATATATTAGAAGCAAGAAACATGTATACTTGTACCCTGCAACACAGAATTATTCAATACTTTTTACTGCCACCCACAGGAAAAATACATTTTACTTTGGGATCCAGAATGTACATATATAATGCACTCTGATGTTTTCTATTTTATTCTGTTCCATTGTATTTTCTTAAAAAATGCTACTTGTGACCCACAAAATGGATTTTATGACACTAAATTGATTTCCTTATGGGTCTCGACCCACAATTTGAAAAATACTCCCCTAGCATTTATAATGCAATGTTGGGCTCTGATTTAGGGGTCAATTAAAGAACAAACCTACTTGCTAATTGATCTGTTTAATCAGAATGTTACTTTCAGCCACACAAAAAGGGAGGGCCTTTGAACTCATGACTTACATATAGGTCTATAGGAAGATAAGATATTAAATGGGCCAGAGCCATTCATCTCAAGATTGTGTTTGCTATGGTGTAAAATGTAACTCGTTTTATCCCTAGCATGAGGTGAGGAGCAAGGAGCAGATGGAGAATGAGACAGTTGTCTTGTGGTCCCAAGTCTAGTCTTTTCAGCCTCATTTCTTTTGTGTTGCTGGAAGTGTCTTGATGGAGAAAAAAGTCAAGTGGAGATGATTTGGGCATTATCTGTCATTCTGAATTCTGCACAATTTTTTCATTTTATTGTGTAAGTTCACAGAACAATATCCAGAGCTTGGGGAATGCACAGAGGGCATGATTGATTCCTTCTGCAAGTTAGAGATGGGGTGGAAGCAGCAGAGCAAGAATGGAGGGTGATTTGGGAAGGTGTCACAGGGTAAGTAAGCCAGGAATTTTGAGGAATGATTCAGATATTGCTGGTGAAGACAGGGACGCAGAGCATTGTAGAGAGACCAGCATTAGCAAAGTCTCAAAATGGGGCAGTGACCAAGAGGATAAGATGTGGGGACATTTGGACAGGAGCCAAGAAAGAGGATAATCAGAGATAATGTCTTACATGATTCAGTGACTGAGTGATGACAAAAAAGGGAACTCAGAGTGAGGAGGGCTCAGAGGTTTGGGGAGGCAGATAATGTGTTTGGCTTTAGACATGCCAATGTCAGGGTTCATTTAAAGTAAACCATTTTGGGAAAAATTAAAAAATCAATGAAAAATAGAATACAGAGAAAAGTATATAAAGCTGTGCTACTCCAAATTCCTTTCTATACTGTCTCATGGGATCACTTATGAAATTAATTAAAGCTGGCTGGACTAAGACTACTGTCACAGGTATTGGAGATTGGCTCAAGGAACACAAATTTCAACAACGCCAAATGATACAGGGAGTTGTCTAAAGGTGTGGTTGGTGCAAAGGCCAGCCTTGTTTGACAACATAATTAATGAGCTAGAAGAGGAATTTAGCACATGACACATAAGAGAGATTAGAAGAATAACACAAATGGATAGATGAGGATGAACTTAAATTATATTTGGAAGACAACTATATTTGCAGTTAATTAATAAAAAACATAAATATTCGGGGCATCTGGGTGGTTCAGTTGGTTAAGCATCTGCCTTCAGTTCAGGTCATGATCTTGGTGTCTTGGGATCGAGGCCCACATCTCTCTCTCCCTCCACCCCCTTCCACCACTCACACTTTCTCTTGCTATCTCTCTCTCTCTCTCTCTCTTAAATAAATAAATAAATAAATAAATAAATAAATAAATAAATAAATAAATAAATACAATCTTGGAAAAGAAAACACAAATACTCAATGGCAAGGGGAAAACATCTGGAAAACTGCAAGGACAAAAGAGTACAGAGTGTAAGCAGGCATTACGTTAAACTTCTTTTACAATAAGATGTAACAAAATTAGATTAATATGTTACAAAGAGGTACTTTTTTTCAAAAACAGTGCAGTAATAGTTTTCTTTCACACAGTCCAGGAGAGTCTCTGTAATGCAAAACATTAGCAATAACTGGGGAGGGATATACAGTAACAGGTGGCAAAAGACCTCATTGCCTGATTTTCATGTTTTTAAAAACACATGTAAAAGGCATCATTTTATATCATAGGTGTGTAGCTCTGAAATGAAAAGTAACATTAAGTTGAATTTTGAGAACTCTGGCTCTTTTCTTTCTGCATTTTAGATAACTGTATACATCCAAAGAAATGTTACTAATGCTGTGGGCTATTGTGAAAGTAAATTTTTCTCTGAACATGTACAAGAATTATTTCTAGAGATACTTTAAGGAAAGTGGTTTCATTTAAAATTAGTCTTGAGGTATAAACTAAATGGATAGCCTTTTTTCATCTTTGCTCTATTTTTCTTTTTATACCTATCTTTTTCTGATTACAAAGTAACATTTATTGTAAAAAATGATAAAATAAAAAAGCACAAATAAGTAATTTAAATTACTCATGATATCATCTTTTAGGGCCACCCAGAATTAACCTTTTAGTCTTTATTCTTCCAATCTATTTTCTATGCCCATAGAAACCAAATAAAATTGGGAATGCATTTCAAGTATTGTTTTGTAAGCTTTTTCATTAAATAATAAATGATGAAAAATTTCCTTGCTATTAAATTGTCTCCTATAACATGATTTTAATGGCTACATAGTATTCCATCACATGAATGTGCCATATTTTATTTAATAGCATTGTTTTGCATATATGTCACTTATGATTTTTAGCTGTTATAAATAACAGTGATGAACATCTTTGCACATCAACCTTTGTTCATATGATTTATTATAATCTAGGGTATATAAATAATTCCTAGGAGTGGAACTGCTGGATCAAAGAGTATTAATGTTTTTTTACAGCATTGAATACATATTAGCAATATTCCTTCCATAAAAGTTGCACTAGAGCATGAAGTGTCTATTTAACCTCCCCTCTTGTCTGGATGGCTACAAAGTGAGGAAATGTTTACACACAAATAATATAATAATATTGTCGTATATGTGTTTAGTGTTCACCTTTTTCCAACGTATTTTCTAATTTGGCTCTAACAAAAACGCACACAAAGTATATCGTACATCAAGGCTAATAATCCCTGAAGGCTAGTTAATGTTTTCTCAAGGAAGAACAATGTTTAGGTGAAGGAAATTTCCATATTTGACATAGTTAAAAGCAATCTATGCATCCGAGCCAGGGCCAAGTAGTCACAGGGATGCAAATTTTAGATGAGAGTGAAACCCTGGAATACAGAGTCCCAGCAGAGAAATCAAGAGTCTGGTCTAGAAAGTTATGGACCAGTCAGACCATCGGCACGTACCTGGCAAAGGTCCAAGTGATCAAGGCATACGTAATGCAGTGTTTATGTAAAATCAGACTATACCTGGGCAGGGGGAGACACAGGGACCTTGGATTTCTGCAAGCCTAACTTGTCTCATCTATAAAATGGGCATCCTCATAGCAATAATAATATGAGCCCCAAGTATTGCTTTAAGGATTAAACGTGATAATATTTTTGACAGTACTTTGAACATTTTAAGTCACTATAGAAAGATAAGTTATTTTTTGGCTGAAGGGAAATGCAATGAGGTGATGAGCAGTAAATAATATGAGGGACTGGAGAGAAGTTAGCAGACATACAGCATCTAAAGTGGGGCAAGGGACAATTCCTACATTTTAATTTTTTAGTTCTTTACTTTTTGATAGACCATCTGTAAAATTTATTATTTTTTGATTACAGAAGTACCATATGTTTCCCCTATAGCACAAAGAAGAAAGTTGAAACTACCTTCACTTTCACTACCCAGTGACCACCTGTTACATTAGTGATCACCCTATTAAATGTGTGGTTCAAATTCCAATTCTGTTATTTACTAGAGTGTGACCCTCAGTAAATTACTTATCCTGATTTTCCCCATGTGTAAAAGGGGGATAATAAAGTTATATATAGTAATAACAGCAGTTAAAATTTATTGTTCCAGTGGCCAATCCTACAATCAGTGCTCTAATGTGGATTAATTCATTAATTCATTTGAGTATATGAAGTAGACTTTATAATTATGCACATTTTGCAGGAAGTTAAGCTCAGAAGGTTCAATAACTTGCCCCAAATTATATAATAACCAGTAGGATCATTAGTAAATTAAATGGGAGCATAATTATTTGAATATTAATAGTCATGTGCAACTAAGCACAGGACACAGTATGGGAAAACATGATAACCACTTGGTGATCATAGCTAGGGACAGTTTAAGGAAGTGGGCAGGAAATCGGCTTAAGAAAATGTGGTCTGGGGCAGCCCTGGTGGCGCAGCGGTTTGGCGCCGACTGCAGCCCGGGGTGTGATCCTGGGGACCCGGGATCGAGTCCCACCTCAGGCTCCCTGCATGGAGCCTGCTTCTCCCTCTGCCTGTGTCTCTGCCTCTCTCTCTCTCTCTCTCTCTCTGGGTCTCTATGAATAAATAAATAAAATCTTAAAAAAAAAGAAAAGAAAATGTGGTCTGTAAATAATGCCACAGTCTTTCCTGATGACCTAGAGTGTGATTAGCAGATACATAGTATGTGTGCATGGAGTATCCCTCCTACCTACACGGTAACAATCACTAACCAAAAGCAACAAAGTTTTTCCAGGGACTTAGAGTCCCCAGAACCTTTCTCAACAATGAGAAATGACCAGAATCAAAGAGGGAGATAAAATTGATTTGCCTTTCTTTTTTTAATAAAAGATTTTATTTATATTTTATTTTAGAGAGAGAGAGAGTGCGAGCACAGGCAGAGAGGCACAAGGAGACTCTGTGCTCAGTGTAGAGACCCACACGGGGCTCCATCCCAGGACCCCAAGATCATGACCCGAGCCAAAACCAAGAGTAGGAGGCTTACCTGACTGAGCCACTCAGACACCCCTGATTTGCCTTTCTGATAAAAATACTATATAACATCTCAACTTTTTAGGACAAGAGTTGGCCAACATTTTCTGTAAGGGGCAGGATCATGGGCATTAATAGGGTTGTGTACGGGTCTCTCTACTTCTTCACATATTATAAATGCACTCTTCCCTCAAGTTGATCTATCCTTCTGTGTTTGTTATGAATACTATAAAAAAAATACTATCTCAAGTTTTCTGTCTGGTTCATGGCACCCTTCCCATGGAGGTCTCTCAGTTTTCCTTCAACAACTTCTATGTGACACAGATGGTGAGGGAGGGAGTGCTTGAGTGCAGTTTAGGCTATGCTCAACATACCAAATTTGTCTGCACTGTGAAGAGAGATTTTCAATTTTTGGCCGGATGCACTATAGCAGTCTCCCCAGGTATTCCATATATCCTCTTCTTCAGAGTCCTCCTCTAGCTCCTGCTTAAAAGAAACCACCTGATCACAGTGGTGGTTTGATTAGATCCTGGCTAATTTGGAAAAATTAGGATGGAGTTGAAACAAGATCTCTCAAGTCTGTCACCAATTATTTGTCTGACCTCAGGCAGCTTACAGCTTCTCCAGGTCAGTTTCCTCATCTGTACAGTAAGGGGTTCGGTTTAGATTGGTGGTTTTCCAACCAAGATGCCATGAAACATGGACACTTTACCTGTGTGACTGGAGATTTGGGACATTGAAATGGGGTCACAGGCTGGCTTTTCTGAATTTCCCCTAAGAAAGACATTCTGAATAGACATTTTTTTTCTCAATTTAGAACTCTTAACCCATAGAGTTTTCTTTTTTTTTTTAAATTTTATGACTAGTTGGACTAGCAGATGAAAAACATATATGAACAAGCAGTAAATGATTTTCACTTGAAATATTTGGAAACAACTATTTCCATTTTGAGTATGTGTGCTCATTGCAGCTTTATACTGTACATATATAGTCATATTATCTTTAAGAAAAGCTGTCCTCAGCTTATCAGTCCTAATACATGATATTAAAAATCTATCAATAGGTTATTCTGAGAAGAATACCATGACTTCCAGGTGCTTTCCACCTGAGCAAGTTTGAGAACCACTGTTCGTATGTGCTTGTGGTTGGGATTTCGTGTTGCATGCCTGCAGTGTAGCTATATTTTTCTTTGAGCAAAATTGTTTTTTATTCATGTGAAATTAAACGTACCATAATTTCATAATATATTGCAAAGAATATCCATAGATTTTCAGGTGCTTTCCATCTAGGCAAGTCCGAGGCTAATGAGAGAGTCTATAGGGATTTTCCTAAATCTTTTTTGAAATTCTTCATTTTTAACACTGTCCCCTTGAATTGTTCCTTCTCCTGTCCCATTCTTCCATTTTTTTCCCCACCAAATGTCAGCTCCTTTATCCTGCCATTACCTGCTCTCTACACACCCAAGGAGGGCTGTTTCTTTTCTTTTTTTTTTTTTAAGATTTAATTTATTTATTCATGAGAGACACACACACACACACAGAGAGAGAGAGAGAGAGAGAGAGAGAGAGAGAGAGAGAGGCAGAGACACAGGCAGAGGGAGAAGCAGGCTCCATGCAGGGAACCGGATGCGGGACTTGATCCCGAGACCCCAGGATCATGCCCTGGGCCAAAGGCGGCGCTAAACCACTGAGCCACCCGGGCGTCGGTAAGGAGGGCTGTTTTGCTCTGAGTGTGACACTAAAGGAAAGGGCTGGCTCTTTCCAAGCACTATAGCACTGCTTTGCTCTTCTGCCACTTAGCTCTGGGATCAGTCCTCAAAGTCTGATAGATCTCGAACAATGTCTTAGTCTGGCTTTTAGGCATAAATGTTGAAAATCAATCCATAATAGGATTTTTTTTTTTCTGGTCTAAATGGGAGATGAGGCTAGATAAAGACTAGATGTCCTGGAGGACCCTTGTGGGCTTATCTCTGCTCTATGATCTTCGACAGCCATTGAGTTCTACCTTACTGTGGTGGTTTAGCACCTTGTCAATTCGGTGAGGTTGGGACTGTTTTACCCAGAATCCCTTTGCCTGTGTGGTACCAGGTGAGGGATGGCAACAAGAGAAATTTGCACAAAATATAGAGTGCAGAAGTGAAGTGGTCATCATTATGTTCTGAGGGCGGGCGCAGGACTCCAGGCACCACTGCAGCTGGTGCCCCTAGTCACTGATCTGCTAGCTCCAACCTTCCTCAGCTTCCAGTTCATCCTCTCACACTCCCCTGTTCCCCTCCAGCGTTATCTTCCCAGCTGTTGAACTTATTGACCTATCCTGACCTCAGACAGACACTGAGGCAACATTCCTCTCTAGATTCATCAGCTCCCACAACTGTGTAAGCTCCAATCCCTTTAATAAGTTCCTCCTTCCACAGCACTCATTGTGATTCTTTTCCCCGGTGGAACTCTATGGGATACATGTGCCTATAGTGGTGTTTGCTTTCTCTATTTTACCGCGAAAAGTGTGTAATGAAGGAAGGAGCACATGCCTGCCTTTTGTCCCTTCAGAACCGGCCAGTGGGCATATGCAAGCTTCTCCGGAGAGCACTGTGGCTGATAATGATGCAGAGCACCACTATTTGAAGGAGATGGGGCTTGAATGAAATGGGTAAAAAGAGGAAAAGAAAATGCATTCCTTAAAAAACATAATCAGCCTGGCTTCAAAGTTACAGTGTATATCCACTCATTTTCAAAATCCTGCTTCAGTTGGGTTTTATAATTTCTGTGGAGCCGGAATCTCAGAAACTAAAGACCAATGTATGTTCTAGATAAGTCCAAGACTCTTGGAGCAAGCTCACTCTATCCTAAATGTAAGCCTATTTTTTACGGTAGTCTAAGGAAGGAACTGAAGTTTTGATGCAAGGCTTATGCAAGTCACTATTACTTTTCAGAGCAAATCACAGAATATAGGAGCCTCTCCTCAGATCCCCATCACCACTCTGAAAATAGGCAGAGTCAGTGATTCTTTATCCAGGAGCGGGAGACCAAATATGAGAGATGTCTTTACTTTCGAGAAAGCCTTTATCTCAGAGTTACTCTCCTTTTAGCTTTAGGATCAATGTTATGTGTTACTCTTGACACCTTTACAATCAGAGTTGGAACTCAACCCCGCCTGTGCTAAGACCAGTAGTTTACAAACCTCACTCATTTATGAACCATTTATGTACCACCTTCATAATTTAAGACACTTATGAGATCTGTTCACTTAATAATTTCTGGGATCCCTGGGTGGCGCAGCGGTTTGGTGCCTGCCTTTGGCTCAGGGCGCGATCCTGGAGACCCGGGATCAAATCCCATATCGGGCTCCCGGTGCATGGAGCCTGCTTCTCCCTCTGCCTGTGTCTCTGCCTCTCTCTCTCTCTCTGTGACTATCATAAATAAATAAATTAAAAAAAATTTAAAAAAATAATTTCTACTTAAGTGTATTTGCCATGTTTCATTGAATCTAGTGGACTATCCATTGTAAGATATATTTTGTACCACCAAGGGAGCAAAAATATTGCCAACTGAGTTATACAATACCTTCTTATCTTAGAAGTTTTATTTTCCACTTGTTGAAAATGCTCGTTTAGGCTTCCTCTCAGCCCTGAATGAGTTTCCTGTTTCTTACTCAACTCAGAAAAAATAGTTTGTATTTCTGTTTTCATAGCTGATGAGTATTAATATTGGATCACAGCCGAAATAAATCCACCTTGCCCTGCAGCAGGCTTGTCCAGTGTAAAATCTCTGAATTTTCAGTGCAGGGACTCCCAGGCTTGGGTTTAGGGGGAAAAAGAACTTGAAGAGGAGACTGGATGAACAGGGTTGGGGAAGGGCTGCTGAGAATGTATCTTATATCTGCTTCACTCTGTTCTGTGGGACAAATGGGGTAGCTAGATGCAGCAAAAGCCAAAAGATCATGAAACACATCCTGATTTCAGAGATATCAAAATACAAGGAAAACAAGCACAACTTAGACTCAACAGAGTAGTTTCTTTAAAAAGAAATTTTATATTACCTCCAAAACCTGAAAGCCATATAGCTAGCCAAAAAGAAAAACAAAAAGTAATGAAATAAAATATACAATATTAACTTCTAATTAGATACTGTGAATGTGGAGGGCTTTCCAGTTGAGGTATGCTTTAAAAAAGGGACATTTGTCAGTGTTAGGTGTTACATCCTACTAGTACCAAATGGAAACTTTCTCTTTTATTGGAACAGAAGGATTGGAAGAGAGAAGAGTGAAAACATTTTCACGTGAGACCCAGTATTAATTAAAGCCGGGTCTGGGAACTATGTAAAACCATATTTGTAGGTACCACCAGTGGTTTTTAGCTTACATTTTTGGAAAACACAATGTAAATATTGTCCTTGATCTTTTCTGTTCTTATCTACCATCCAAAACACTAACAAGTGGGCTAGAAAAGAGCAAACAAAAGTTGGAAGTCAGGTACAAGCAAGGAGGAGTGGATAACAGGGATAAGTCAGACTTGGGAAAGAGAGTCCTTATATCAAGTCAGAATTGGCAGAACAATATGCAGATCTGAATATTTTGAAGCACCAGTCCATCTGTTTTTTCTTGCTTTAAAACAGATCACCACCAACTTATTAGTTTAAAACAATATCCATCTATTAGGTCTGTCTGTAGGTAGGAAGTCCTACAACTCTCAGTAGCGCTTTCTGTTAAGGGTCTTGGAAGGTAAGCTCTTATCTGGGATATCAGAGGAAGAATTTGCTACCAAGCTCATTAAGGTTGTCAGCTGAATTTAGTTCCTTATAATTGTAGGACTGAAGTCTCCAATATTTTCTGGTTGATTGTTGGCTGGGGGTCATTCCCGGTTTTTGGAAGCTCTTCTTTGCTCTGATCCTTGCCCCACAACCCTTCCCTTTTCAAAACCAGCAATGGGCTGTCAAATCCTTAGTTTTCACTTTCCCTGGTTTTTCCTTCTGCTACTGGTCAGAGAAAGCTCTCTGCTTTTGAAAGGCTCCGTGATTAGAACAGGGTTGGTTTTTTTTTTTTACTCATCCATATTTAATAACAAATATTGAAACCTGATCTTTTTTTTTAATTCCAATACAATTTACTACATTCTATAGAAGAACACAAATTAAAGACCAAATGTGGACACATATCAGAGACTTGACTTGAACGACCAAAGATGGCTCTACATGCACTAGTGAGGATAAACAACACTCAGCAGTGATTGACAAGAAAAATAGGAAAGAAAGAAGAAAGATGTTTCAAGACCGTCTTCAAAGACACCACCAAAGACATCAGGGGAACTTTGCTGGAATGATGTAGAAGCCCACTTAGATTCTGCAGTCTTCTACTGGTGAAGGAGGAGGGGCCGGAGGTTCTGTAGGGCCAGCCACACTATAAGGGACTTGCTCCAGATCCAGAGGGGAGGGTATCGCCCTGGCTTCATCGCTTTTCTTAGTAAATCGCTCTTTTCTGGTGGCCATGGTGACTCTGCGTCTGGTCACCTCGGAGGCCAGGTCTCCATAGGGCAGGTTGTTGCCATTGATTGTGGGGCTCTTCTGAGCCATGGTCTTGCATGCAGAGGACTCAAGGCCTCAAAATCCCTCCACAGTAGTATCTACATTAGCATTCTATTGAATAACTGGAAACAGGAATCTAGGTGGGCCATCTTTAAGATTCTGCTTATTGAAGTTGTCTCCGGAGATTCAGCTTGAAGTATAGAAGTGAAATGAAGGGGCACCTGGGTGGCTCAGTTGGTTAAGCATCTGACTCTTGGTTTCATCTCATGGATTGTGGGATCAAGCCCTAAGTTGGAGCTCTGGGTTCATTGGGGAGTCCACTCAAAGATTCTCTCCCTTTGCCACTACCCCTACTTGTGCATGTGCACAATCCTCTCTCAAGTAAGTAAATAAATATATCTTTTTTTAAGAAAAGGGGTGTCTGGGTGCCTCAGTCAGGCATCTACTTTCAGCTCAGGTCATGATCCCAGGGTTCTAGGATGGAGCCCCACATCGGGCTCCCTGCTCAGAGGGGAGTCTGCTTCTCCCTCCCCCACTCTCCCTGCTTGTGCTCTCTGTGTCAAATAAATAAATAAAATCTAAAAATAAAGAAAGAAAGAAAGAAAGAAAGAAAGAAAGAAAGAAAGAAAGAAAGAAATGAAATCAATATCCTTGAGATGTTTCTGTAGTAATTCTGGGCAAAATTAGAAGTGTGCCTTAAACTAAAGTCTGCCTTTGAATGGGTGATACTATAATAGGCTCCAGAATAATCACTGCAGTAACAAATACAAAGGAGCTAACACATTTATTTATTTATTTATTTTTTAAAAATATTTTATTTAATTATTCATGATAGTCACACAGAGAGAGACAGAGAGGCAGAGTCACAGGCAGAGGGAGAAGCAGGCCCCATGCACCGGTAGCCCGACGTGGGACTCGATCCCGGGTCTCCAGGATCGCGCCCTGGGCCAAAGGCAGGCGCCAAACCACTGCGCCACCCAGGGATCCCTAACATATTTATTTTTTATGTAAACATAAGCTACCTCACAGTACTCCATAAATGAATTTCACATTCAAATAATAATTTGACTAAAGTCTAAAATGTCTAAACCTCCACCTTTCCATCTTCTGAGAGACTTCTAAATGTCAACCCAGAATTTTTTTCTTTGTTGTTAAATCTTAAATTAGGGAAAATTTCCAGAATGAAGTTAATTCTCCTACACTTTTTAAACAAATATGTGGCTGAAAATACTGATATTTAAAGACGTGAACTGTAGACACATACACACTTTTATCTGATTCTGCTTAAAAGTTAAAATCATCAACAGCTGACTCTCACTTTATTACTCAGAACTCAGTCACTGTAGGAACGCAGAGAAGTTCAAAGATACAACATGATTTTGAAGCCAAAATACACTAACTTCATCCTACTGAAAGGAGACAGTTGTGTCCCACTGAGATGATGGAGTTCAGGCTACAGCAAAGTTCAGGCGGGCCCCGTAGCACCTCCCCACTCCACAGTGTGCAGCTTCTTTCTGGCACTCCCCAGAGCTGGGAATTTACCACCAACATCGCCTTGGGGAACAGTGTTAGCAGCTGAGAAACTGCAGGAACAAGCTGCTTCTCAGTGACTCCCAGATACTATCAGAATGCAAGAAAATAATTAAAATCCTAATTAAGTAGTTTCTCATCTGGCTCATTTGAAGGCGCTCCAAAATGGTCAGATTTAAGGCATGGTAAACAGCTGAAGTGTTAAATTTGCTTGTTAGTTAAAACCTTTGTCGGAGGTCAGGTCTACATAAGGAATGTGAAAGAGAGGATTGGGGCAGGATCTGTGTAATTCAAACCCCAAAGAGTTTTGCATGTGTCCTTTGTATCTTTCAAGTAAAAAAAAAAAATCTTTTTCTTTTACCTAAACTTTTTTGGCATAAATACTGATTCAATATTGTCTCTAGCATAGTATTGTATGAGGAATAATTTTCATATTCGTAAATGATATGGGAAATATGGAATAGGCTGAAAAAAATCCTAAGAATGCACTAAGGTTTTAGACACTAAATTTGTCAAAAATACTCTAATTTTGGCATATTATACTACCTTGTATTAATTTTATGCTGAATAGCTTAAATACAAAATATATGACATCTATTTAGATTTATGAGTGAAACTTAATTATGCCTCCGTATTTTGGAGGCCAATTTGCTTTTGGCTACCTTCTCTTGGTTTTACTTTATTTCTCTTCTTGTATGGATCCAGTAAGAACCAAACATCACTGTGTTTTCCAGAGATGTAGTTTCTCAGGAGACATTTGTTAAAATTCTATTATAAAAAAGCATCCAATAAGTCTAAGCATGTTAAAACACAACCTATAATCTGGGTGTGTGTGTGTGTGTGTGTGTGTGTGTGTGTGGTGTACTATATAGATTATTCGGAAGTGATTTGTTAGGTTATTATTTTGAAATTGCTATTTAGAGATGAATAGACACTGATATTTAAGATTTTGAGTATGGGTAATGTCATAATCAATATTACATCCAGGCAAATTTTTAAATAGGAATATGAATCTCCTGTGATCTCTACAGTTTTCAGACTCTGTTCCTTGAACTTGCTGGTTTTGCCAAACCTTGCCTCTGGGACTCTTATCACTTTGTTGCTTCCTCTTCTGCTAGTCTTCTTTCCACTCTCTCCCTCTTTTTTTAATTGAATAAATTTGGCATGTAACATTGTATAATTGTAAGCAATCCAATTTAAAAATGGGCAGAAGAACTAAAGAGATATTTTTCCAAAGAGGATATCAAAATGGCCAACAGGCACATGAAAAGATGCTCAGCCTCACTAATCAGCAGGGAAATGCAAATAAAAATCACAATAAGCTATCACCTCACACCTGTTAGAATGGCTATCATCAAGAAGACAAGAAAACAGGTACTGGTGAGGCTGTGGTAAAAAGGGAACCCTTGTCCATTGTTGTGGGAATGCAAGCTGGTCCAGTCACTATGGACAACAACATGGAGGTTTCCCAAAAAAAATAGATCCAGAAATTCTACTTCTGGGAATATACCTAAAGGAAATGAAAACAGAATATTGAAGAGATATCTATATTCCTATGTTTATTACAGCACTATTCACAATAGTCAAGATGTGGAAACAACGCAAACGTCCATCAACAGATGAAGGGATAAATATGATTGTGGTGCATCTACACAATGGAATATTATTTGGCCATGAGAAAGGAGGATATCTCCTTCTCCTTTAACTCCCTTTTCCAAACCTTTTGGTTGGAAGAGAAAGTAGTGCTTCCAAGTGTGGACTTTGGAATTGGATTATCTGGTTTGGATCCTGGCTATGCCCACTTACAAGCCATATGATACTGGGCAAGTCACTTAATCTCTCATGCCTGCTTCCTCAACTGGAACAGGGGATAATATTAACACTTACCTTGGGTTATTGTGGAGAGTTACTGAGTCAATCACCTAGTGTGTACTTTATAATTGTTAGCTAATACTATTTCCACTGTATTAATATTTCTGGAACATTTTTCTTTAATAAACAAAACCCCCTACTTCCTTAGCCTTATCATATTCCTCATCTCTTGTTCTCTGCTAAAATTTAGATGTTCTTTGAGGGCAACTTCAACAATTCAGATGAGGGTGGCCTCTTTTCCAAGCTCAGCTTAGTCCAGTTCTAGGAAAAAGAATTAACAGTCCAGTTATTTCCAACCTAGTACTCTTGTATTATAAGCAAAAACTTCTCCATGTTTAAAGCTTCTGTCTCCCTCCCTTCCATTTATGCTTCTGCATCTACTGAGACTTTGACACCTGGGTTATGGTTTTCCTCTCTTCCCCATGTCATCATAGTGGGTAATTTCTCTGTCCATCCAGAAGACCCATCCAATGCTCCAGCTTCCCAGTGATTGAACTCTTTCTTGTGATGTCGTTCTCCTTCTCAACCTTTCAGCCCCATGTTAGACTTTGTCATCACCCAGATCTGCTCAATCTCAGAATTGTATATTTGAATATCATGGTCTTTGCCCATGATGGTGTTCAGTGAGAAATGCTAAAGGAGCAAGTACCCTATTTGGATGTAAGATATGGGTCTCTTGCTTGCTCATGTGCTTTCCCCACAAATCACATTAAGAATTTAAGATCTTGGCAGCCCGGGTGGCTCAGCAGTTTAGCGCCGCCTTCCGCCCAGGGCGTGATCCTGGAGACCCGAGATCAAGTCCCACGTCGGGCTTTCTGCATGGAGCCTGTTTCTCCCTCTGCCTGTGTCTCTGCCTCTCTCTCTCTCTCTGTTTCTATCTCTATCTGTGTCTCTCATGAATAAATAAAATCTTTAAAAAATAATTTAAGATCTTGTTTGGTTGACTTATTGGTAGACGTCCTTCCCAAGCATTCAGGAACAAAAACTGGTAGCTATTCTTTGTCTTTCTCTTACTGTAATTGTGGAAAGAGGTTCTTACTACATGCAGTTAATATTTAGTACCAGAGTCTATTATTCCACCTGTACATAAGTGTGGGCAATGCTTTCTGAAGAAGCGACTTATATTTTCATGGAAACATTCTGATCTCTTTTATCCTCTCCGGCTGAAGTTTCCAGAGCAGTTAGATTTTTTGTATGGCTAGTCAATTCTAGGAGCAATGTGTTCGGAAGAGTGGATGCAAAAGAGATGTTAGGCTTGGCAGGTTTTATGGCAGAATATTCTAGATTAAAGAGAAGACATCTCTGTATTCAAAGAAAGAAGAAAAAAGAAAGAAAGAAAGAAAAAGAAAGAAAGAAGCCTCCACACTGTAAAGTTATTACACTGATTCATTTTTGTTTTCAGAATCTGAATTCTAGAACCTTCTCCTATCTGTATTTTTTTATCATAATACATTTTTATATTATACAGGCAATATAGTATTATCATTATTATTTGAAAAAAGGAAAGACATAAGGAGAAAATAAATACCACCTATAATTCCATGTTGTATTTTAACAATATAAATGCCTTTCAGACCTTTTGCTAGGTAACATACTACATATTTTACACATGCTGATGTACACTTTCTCTTACAAACAGGGAGTCATCAATATTGTGCATAATGTTTCATAGCCCTTTTTAAAATCAATAGTATATTAATTTAAATGAATTAGTAGTATATTAATAGCATATGTATTTCATCTTTTTCCATGTTAGGAAGTAAATCATTACAATCATTGTTTTTAATGAGTGTGTTGTGTTTCTATTTTTGAACATTTAGATTGTTTCAACAATCATATAAGGAAGTCTTTACATACTTCTTGATTTCCTTGTGTTACATCTCTAAAAGTTAATTCCTTGGTAAATTATAGATACTTTAAAATTTTCTTTTAAACAGTACATAAAGAATATATGCTAGTTATAAAAAATCCAATTCAATAATATACAGATTCAAATGTGTATTTGTCTAGTCATAATTTCCATTTTATTTTTATTTATTTTATAATTTCCATTTTAAATGTTGCTAGAATGAAATTTTGCAAGATATTTAATATTTTCCATGGAACAATTCCTACATGCCATGTTGCTGAATCTCAGGATGTGTGTTTTCAACAGTTCTGACATACACTTCCAAATTGTCCTCAAGGAAGGGTAATGTTTCTTCCAGCCTGAATGAGAGTCTTACTTTCTCCTGATCTAGTCCAATAACAGATATTATCATTAAAAAAAAAAACTTTCCTAATGTGGTAAAGTGAATAACTGTAACTCTTTTTTTTTAAATGTATCTTTGACTCATGGTGATATTAAATGCCTTAATATTATTGGATTTATTTCATTTCTGGCAAATTATCTGTATCTTGGTTTCTTTTTTTATTGAGTTATGCTTTGGTGACTAGCTAGCTCTTCAGCAAACTCATTGCCCTTCCCCCTTAAGCACATGAGCTAGACTGCATTTCCCAGGCTTCTATACATCTATACATGGCTACTCAACCGAGTTCTAGCCCAGACCATAATCAATCTCTGCAGGTCACAAGTCCAGTATTGGTCTCTTAAACCTATAATTAAAGTATCGGAAGGGCTGTGTTCCTCTCTGCAGACTCTAGAGAGAGAATCTGTTTCCTTCCTCATTTGGGTCATTGGCAGACTTAGTTTCTTTATGGTTTGTAGGACTAAAGTCTCCTTTTTGTGCTGGCCTCCAAGTGAGGCTGTTCCTAGCTTCAAGAGGCCATCAACATTCCTTGTCTTGTGGTCTCCCCTTGTTCATCTTCTGAGAGCGGGAGTCTCCCTGTGCCACAGATTCTCTTGCTGCTCTCTGACCCATGCTTCTCTCTTCCCTTCAGGGACCCATATGATTACATGGGCCAGGATAATCTCCTTCTTTTAAAGTCAGCTGATAAGCAGCTTTCATTCCATTGGCAACCTTGATTTCCTTTTGCCATAGGATATCCATGGACATAATACCAGGGAGTGAAGAGACTGAGGCCCCGAACCTGTTGAGCACACTTTCTTTCCCTTCCCATTGAGAATATGTTTAGGACAGATATCATGTACTCTTTGTTTCCCCTTTGTTTAGACCAATGGTTGGTTCACAGGGAAGGTACGTAGGGTTTGCTGAATAGATGAAGAAATTTTTCATCAAATGACTTGATTAAACTGTGCCAATAAGACTCCATTCTACTATCCTTATAGTTTTGTTCCTGGTCCATATGGTTTTAAATATTTCTGAGATTTTGGCATAAAGAAGTAAATAACATATATCTTCCAAAACATACTGTTAACCTTTTGTGTAATACTATTTTCTCATTTTCCTTTTTTTTTTTTTTGTATGTTACTTTCTACAGCTTTTTTCTTCTTAATAATGACTCATTTTCCTGCGACAAGCCTGTGGATGTGGAAAATACAACAACTTCTAAGAAGGAACTGAGATTTAGAATAGTTAAATAAAATTCTCAGAGATAAGCCCCTTGTTTAGAGAAGACTAAAGTGATTGCACAACCATGTTCATGGGCATCCTTATCACAGAATCAAATCATCCCTACTTCCTCTTTTTTTAATTATGGCAAAATATATATAACATAAAATTGACCATTAAGTGTACAATTCAGTGGCATTTATTATATTCAAAGTGTTGTGCAACCATCAGTCTCTTTTTAAAAAAACTTTTTTAGTTAACTAATTTCAATTCTCAATAATTTTCCAAACTAAAAATATCCCAACTACTAGGAAAATCCACTGCCATTTTGTTAATTCAAAATAATCTTATTACTAATTTAAATATTGATATAATAAAGTATATATTTAAAACAAATTTTTAGATTCCTCTGTATCCTAGGTGGTTTTAAATAAAAATATCTTCTTAAATATGAAAATATTTTCAGGTGCCTGGGTGGCTCATTTGTTTAAGGGTCCAACTCTTGATTTCAGTTCAGGGTCATGAGATTCAGCTGTGTCTGGCTCTGCACTCAGTAGGGAGTCTGCTTGATATTCTCTCTCTCCCTCTCCCTCTCTCCCTCCTCCTTAAAACAAGAAAAAAGATAGATTTTCTTAAACAGAAAAAAAATATTCTCCAGTCAAATATTTCTTTTTTTTTTCCAGTCAAATATTTCTAAAAATTTTTTTTGCTATATAAACAAATCAGGAAATAGTATCTTTAGGACATTTTAATTTATTTCTAAAACTAATGGCCAGGTTATTTTTTAAAACAATCACTTGATAAGTAGATTTAAAACACATCTGTCTGGCTATCACCCATAGTATAATTGCAGGTAATGTTAACCTCACTATAACCTCATTTGTTAAAGAATAAATTCAATAAAAGTGTGTTCGACTTACGTGACATTTAAGGGGGTTAAATTTAAAAATTGCCGTAAGAATCTCATTATAAGCTGGTCTTTCCCATATGGAGGCCCCATGACCTTCTCCAAAAAGATCTTTGTGAAATGGTAAGAAATGCTAATTTCCATTTTTACTGTCATACAGTACTGCTAGTGTAACAGTAACTGATGGTAGAATGTGTTAATTACAAACATTTGAAACTAGAAACTTATTTCCTACCTAATAGTCTTAGAATAAGATCTGCTTTTATTATTCTTTCCCAGAGAAATTTTTTTTTTAATTTTTATTTATTTATGATAGTCACAGAGAGAGAGAAAGAGGCAGAGACACAGGCAGAGGGAGAAGCAGGCTCCATGCACTGGGAGCCCGACGTGGGATTCGATCCCGGGTCTCCAGGATCGCGCCCTGGGCCAAAGGCAGGCGCCAAACCGCTGCGCCACCCAGGGATCCCAACCAGAGAAATTTAAGTATAAATACTATTCCAAACATATGTATATGTGTGCAGACACACAATTGAATGAATCTAGAAATTTTTGCATTAATTGCAGCTTGTGGACTTAGGATGTCTCTGTGTGCTTTTATCCCCTTACAATGATGTATTAATTGTTCTTATTTTGCTCCTTCTTGAAAACAAATTGAATTTAAGTAGGTTTCACTTGAGAAAAAGAAGATTTTTCCAACTTATTTGAAAAAAACAACATTTTCCCTATGTTTCTAGAATAGATTTAGAAGCTGAAGTTCTTGAAATGATATTACTTTGTAACCTTTCTGTTATAAAGACTTTTTCTTGGGGTTTTATTTATAAAAACATTGTTGTTAAGATCTTTCACCTTTAAATTTAATTTCTGATTTTTGCATATTTTCTTTATATTATCCAGGCTTATGTAATTTATTTCTTATAGGTAATCTTTGAAGGTATTACTGTGATAATTACAATCTAATTCAAATTAGATGCAATACACAAAGCTTTAAGCATTATTATTTATAATACAATTCTGGTTAGCTTGTATACATTCTAAGATATGAATTATAAGCATTTTGTAAGGGATTCTAAACGTTATAAATTCCAATATATTAAATATAAGGGAAGTATAAGTCCCATATAGTATTATTACTAGTATTTCTAAATTATAAAATATTATTTGGAGTTCAATAATTGGCCACATTTGCTACAGTGAAAAAAAAAAAACAACGCAAAACAAAAACTGTAGGGAATCGAGAAGAGAAAATGAGTTTCTCTTCACAGATTTTGACCCAATGTTTTTAGTGGGTCATAAAATTTATTTTAGTGAATTAAGTTCTACTATCTGTTACTCTGGGGTAATAGTTACATTTAATTTGTTTTATTAAAGTATGTTTTAGTTTACTTCCTGATGGCTCTTGAATCAAGATATTAGTTGATTCATTTGGATGAATCTAATTAAAAGGCTATGATTGAGAAATGAGAGTGAGGGAGTTTTTGTTGTAATATGTAGACTTTTTAAATGTCAGAAATTGCTTGTGGAAGAATTGGGTACTCTGCAAAGCAGTGTTTAACCTGGGACCTAGCAGAAGGGTAAGAGTAATTTTACCTGCAACAAAAACATTCCAGTTTACTTTTCTGACCAACTATATGGCTGGCAGCATCCGTGACAGGTGCCCATCACAGAGTAGAGTTCAAGGATCTAAGTTTGGTAAAAATTTTTTTCATCACACATGTGCTTACTGAACCTTGTTCTCTCAGTCTATCATCAATTTAAGGATATTTTCCTATGGAAAATATTTTAGTCCAAAGACACAATAAGCTTAAACAAAAGATGAACAGCTTAAAAGAAAATGTAAAAACAACTTCTTTCTGAAATTAATAAAAGTAGCTTGAAGAAACTGCAAGGAGACTGGGAGTGGAAATTAAAAGAAACTGTACAAGTTGGAGTGGAGAGAATTTGAATAGTCAGTTGCAGGAGAAAATGAGACTTACACTTCATTAACAGTAGAGAGTCAGGGTGGGTGTTATTCTCCCAACAACTTCTCAGTGCTGTTCTGTTGCACCCTTGTTAACACACATGCAAATTTTCTAATCCTTCCTTAATCTTTAGCTGCTAATGGAAAAGAAGTTTGTTGCTCTTAGCATATTATGGAATTATAAACATGTTGTCTAATTCTGCCTCCTTCCTACCATATATTTGGGGGGAGATAATATCAAAGCCCTGAGGAAGAATCACAGAGATCTGTTTTCTTTTTAAATTCAACACTGTTGACAGGGATTAGATTTATAACAGTTTTCAAGGAGACTTCAACACTGTGGAAAGGGGACTAGTAATAAATCAAATTCACTTGCTGCTTTGGGTTACATGATGTTAAAAGTTTGAATATTTATTTATCTCTAACAAGATATATGTATATGTAGAAAAAATCTTTGCGTATATTGAACAACAGAAAGAGGAAATAAACTTTTGGTTGTTTTTTAAAATGATGGGCAAGCTTCATTTCATAAAGTATGAGGAGATGGAATCTTGTGAAATGAAAGAAGAAAAACCCATAACAAATCTAGTTCATGTTTGAAACATAAAGAGGCTCACTCTCTCCTCAGATGCCTCTGCAGAGTCTGAGGATGGGATATAAATGGGAGTTTTGGTGGTGTGAGATGATGGATGAGGGTCTCCCCTGGTTGCCAGAGGATCTGTGACCAGCACAAAAACTGCTTGGTCTGGGTTAATTAATTGCAGGAACAGTTTATTCAGATGCAGGGCAAGCACCTTGGCTAAAATCTCAGCATCTGTGTTGATTAAAGATCTGAGGCTGAAGGAAGCACATAGTTGGGGGTCTTCAATGGGTTTGGGAGCCATATGGGCTTCTTTTAATGAGGGAGGGCTTCTGCGATCCAAGTCTCAAAGCTATGTTGTTCTAGTCAGCATTAATGGACTATCTCTTGTCCAGCACCACGGCACCTCACAGTACTATTAGGGTAAACATTTTTCCTAGTTACTTGTTTCAATAATCCATTCAAGTTCTCACTATGAGTTTTCCTATTTTACAGACCTAGTGACAAGAAAATAGGGTACAAAATCTTGCTGGTCTTCAGTTCAGGGCAGATCCTGAATAGAAATCTGTTTTGTATTTCACTGCCAATGAAATGTCCACTAGGCTATTATGGCACTTTTAAGATGTGAGCTGTGGAAGGTATATTCTCTGAAATTTTATCTTCAGAATATTGTGTCTGATTGTTTTTCTGGGCTTTGAGTTTCTGTTTAGTACAGCTGTGGAAACGGATACAGAGGTCCAAATGAAAATGGAACTATATTAAAAATGGAAAAATATGGGATGCATCAATAAAACTGAACTTCTTTTGGCTGCACAATCCCCTGGGACATTCATGATTTGATAATATTATGGCTTAATTACTTATAAACACTGTTTATGGAACTTAACTGAGGATTTTTTTAAGAGTTATGGAGTTATACCACACAAGTATCTACATCAGAGGCAAGTTTCAATGCTCACTTTGGGAGCAAAGCTTCAATCTTGAGAGGTGTTCCTCATGTGCTTTGTTCTCTTCACTCAGTTGGATTCTATCGACGTTAGTCAACCACTGGCATTAGAGTCTATTCATGTAGGTCACCAGCCTGAATCCCCTCTTTATTTTGCATTGTGTTAAAACTTTGTTATTAAGTATATATGTGAGGGCACAGGATGCTCAAGTAGATTTCTAAAATAACAATAAAATAAGCATCTACTTCTCCCTCACTTTAAGAGTTAGCACATCATCAGGTCTTTCCTGTGCTCCTCCAGCCCCTTTCAGAGATAACTACCAATATGCATTGCTATGACACTTTCTTTTCCTTTCAAGTTTTCCACCTAAATATGGTGTTGCACTACACAGAATTTGGAACCAGTCTTATATTTTGTCCTGAGACTCATCTTTCTTTCCCACTACTGTGTTCCAGAGATTCATCTATTTGTCTATGTCTAGCTGTGGTTCATTCTTTTATGCTTGCTAGAGAAGAATTAATTAAATAAATATACCATAATTTATCAATCCATTCTACAGAGAGGAGAGTCTGGATGGCTTCAATTTGTTGCTCTTGGGAAGAGAGCTAATATAAACATGTCCTCTGGCACAAAAGGGCAAAAATTTCTCTAGATATTAGACTAAGAGTGGAATTACTGACTCATGAGGTATGACCAGATTGAAAACTTCTAGGTTAGGTCCAATGGTCTTTTAAAGTGATGTGTACCAATTTTCACACTTACTAGCAATGTATGAGAGTTCCTGAGGCTCCAGGTCTCTGCCAAACACTTAATATGGTTAAAATATGTATGTTTGTAATCATGTTGTTTTGATATCCTGTGTCATAATAATTTTGATTAATGTTCCGCTACTCATGAGATACAGTACATCTTATCTGTTTAATTTTTTGTGAAATGTCTTTTCTGTCATCTTTTGTGAAATGTCTTTGCCATTTTTCTATTGCATTGATTTAAAATACTCATTCTTTATATAGTCTGTACACTAATCTTTTGTCAAATGTCTGCCATTTTTCTATTGAATTATTGTCAATGAAAAAAATTCCTAGTCATTCTTTTTTTTTAAAGATTTTATTTATTCATGCATGAGAGACACACACACACAGAGAAGCAGAGACACAGGCAGAGAGGGAAGCAGGCTCCATGCAGGGAGCCCGATGTGGGACTCCATCCCGGGACCCCAGGATCAAGCCACCCAAGCTTCCCTCTTATTCATTCTTTACATGGTCTATATATATGAATCCATTATAGGTAAGACCAATATCTCTTAATTTGTGACTGTCTTCTCACTGCCTTTATTGTGTATATTGATGAATAGGAGTGCTGAATATTTTAATTTATTTTTAAGTTTTATTTTAATTCTAGTTAGTTAACCTACAGTATTTTATTCATTTCAGGTGTACAACATACTAATTGAACACATCCATACATCACCCAGTGTTCATTACCAGTAATTCCTAAATCCCCATCACCTATTTCACCCATCTGCCACCACCGCCTCCCCTCTGGTAACCATGAGTCTGTTCTCTCTAGTCAAGAGTCTTGTTTCTTGGTTTTTCTCTATTTTTTCCTCCCTTATGTGCATTTGTTTCTTAAATTCTACAAATGAGTGAAATTATATGGTGTTTGTCTTTCTCTGACTTATATATCTTAGCATCATACTCTAGCTCCATCAATGTCATTGCAAACTGCAAATTGTAAGGTTTCATTCCTTTTTTATGGCCGAGTAATATTCTATTATATATATTAAATCCATTATTATTATATATGTAGTAATAACAAATAATAACTCACCCATATATTATTGTACATATATTCATCACACCTTCTTTATCCACTTATCAATTGATGGAAATTTGGGGCATTTCCATATCTTTGCTATTATAAATAATACTGCTATAAATATTGGGTACATGTTTCCTTTGAATTAGTGTTCTTATATTCTTTGGGTACACACCCAGTAGTACAATTGCTGGATTGTGAGGTAGTTCCATTTTTAACTTTTTTGGGAAACTTCATATCAATTTCCACAGTGTCTGCACCAGTTTGCATTCCCATCAATAGTGCACGAGTATTCCTTTTTCTTCACATTGTTACCAACACCTGTTGTTTCTTGTGCTGTTGATTTTAGCCATTCTGACAGGTGTGAGTTGATATCTCATTGTCATCTTGATTTTTGTTTCCCTGATAATAAGTGATAATGAGCATATTTTCATGTCTGTTGACCATCTGGATGTCTTCTTTGGAGAAATGTCTGTTTATATCTTTTACCCATTTTTATTTTTTTATTTTTTGGGGGGTATTTTTAAAGAATATATTATTATTATTAATAAACTTATTTTTTATTGGTGTTCAATTTACCAACATACAGAATAACACCCAGTGCTCATCCCGTCAAGTGCCCCCCTCAGTGCCTGTCACCCATTCACCCCACCCTCCGCCCTCCTCCCATTCCACCACCCCTGGTTCGTTTCCCAGAGTTAGGAGTCTTTATGTTCTGTCTCCCTTTCTGATATTCTTCTCCCTTCCCTTATATTCCCTTTCACTATTATTTATATTCCCCAAATGAATGAGGACATATAATGTTTGTCCTTCTCCAACTGACTTGCTTCACTCAGCATAATACCCTCCAGTTCCATCCACGTTGAAGCAAATGGTGGGTATTTGTCATTTCTAATGGCTGAGTAATATGCCATTGTATACATAGACCACATCTTCTTTATCCATTCATCTTTCGATGGACACCGAGGCTTCTTCCACAGTTTGGCTATTGTGGACATTGCTGCTAGAAACATCGGGGTGCAGGTGTCCTGGTGTTTCATTGCATCTGAATCTTTGGGGTAAAACCCCAGCAGTGCAATTGCTGGGTCGTAGGGCAGGTCTATTTTTAACTCTTTGAGGAACCTCCACATAGTTTTCCAGAGTGGCTGCACCAGTTCACATTCCCACCAACAGTGTAAGAGGGTTCCCTTTTTTCCGCATCCTCTCCAACATTTGTGGTTTCCTGCCTTGTTAATTTTCACCATTCTCACTGGTGTGAGGTGGTATCTCATGGTTTTGATTTGTATTTCCCTGATGGCAAGTGATGCAGAGCATTTTCTCATGTGCATGTTGGCCATGTCTATGTCTTCCTCTGTGAGATTTCTCTTCATGTCTTTTGCCCGTTTCATGATTGGATTGTTTGTTTCTTTGCTGTTGAGTTTAGTAAGTTCTTTATAGATCTTGGAAACTAGCCCTTTATCTGATACGTCATTTGCAAATATCTTCTCCCATTCTGTAGGTTGTCTTTTAGTTGTGTTGACTGTATCCTTTGCTGTGCAAAAGCTTCTTATCTTGATGAAGTCCCAATAGTTCCTTTTTGCTTTTGTTTCTTTTGCCTTCGTGGATGTATCTTGCAAGAAGTTACTGTGGCTGAGTTAAAAAAGGGTGTTGCCTGTGTTCTCCTCTAAGATTTTGATGGAATCTTGTCTCACATTTAGATCTTTCATCCATTTTGAGTTTATCTTTGTGTATGGTGCAAGAGAGTGGTCTAGTTTCATTCTTCTGCATGTGGATGTCCAATTTTCCCAGCACCATTTATTGAAGAGACTGTCTTTCTTCCAATGGATAGTCTTTCCTCCTTTATCGAATATTAGTTGACCATAAAGTTCAGGGAACCCCAATTAAATGTAGGTTTTTCTTCCTCAAGCTGTCATTTATTTCCCTTAATCTATCTTCATGGTCTTTTAATTGGTTCTTTTTTCCTCAGGTTCCCTCTTTGCCATCAACTTGTCTTCTATGTCACTCACTCGTTCTTCCACCTCGTTCACCCTCGTCGTTAGGACTTCTAGTTTGGATTGCATCTCATTCAATTGATTTTTAATTTCTGCCTGATTGGATCTAAATTCTGCAGTCATGAAGTCTCTTGAGTCCTTTATGCTTTTTTCTAGAGCCACCAGTAGCTGTATAATAGTGCTTCTGAATTGGCTTTCTGACATTGAATTGTAATCCAGATTTTGTAACTCTGTGGGAGAGAGGATTGTTTCTGATTCTTTCTTTTGAGGTGAGGTTTTTCCTTCTAGTCATTTTGCTCAGTGCAGAATGGCCAAAAACAAGTTGTATTGGGAAAAGGAGAAAAAGAGAGAGAGAGAAGGAAAGAAAAGAGAAAAAGAAATAGAAAAAAGGAAGAAAAAAAGAAAAAATAGAAGAAAAAGAAAGGAAAAAAAGAGGTGGGGGAAGCAAACAAATCAAAAAGCAAAAAACAAAACAAAACAAAAAACCACGGGGGAGTATCTTCTGATTCTGTAGACTTTAAGTCCCTTGACTTCCCCTGGAACTGGTCCGTCCAGCTGGTCTTCTGGGGGAGGGGCCTGTTGTGCTGATTTTCAGGTGTTAGTACTTGGGGGAGCTGCTCTGCCCCCTGCCTGGTGCAGGGCTCAGTGGGGGTTATTTACCCCGTGAGGCCCCTGGAGGAACAACCCCGGTGGCATCGGCCAGCTCTGGAGCCCTGGAGTCAGCCCCCGCAGTAACGGGGCCGCTGATGTGCTCAGCTTGGGGCAGGAGCGTCCTCGCTGTCCTGGGCCCTCCCGGCCTCTGCCTGTCCCGGCGCCCTGTGCTCCGGAGCCTGCGCTGTTGGATTCGCGCTCCCAGCCGCTGCCCCCTCCGCGGAGCTGCCGCCCGAGCACCCCCCCCCCCGCCCCAGCTGCTCCGGCCCCGCCGTGCGGGCTGCAGCCCTCAGGGAACTCGGCGCACTCTCCGGGTCGCAGGTGTCTGTTAGTGTCCCAGGGAGCCCGAGGGCATCCCCGCCCTCCTGGGTCCTGCTCTAACTCCCTGCGGGCCCCTTTCCGCCCGGGAAGGTTGGTGCAGCTCCTGCTTCTCCGGGATGGGGCTCTCCTGTCCTGGGGACACTCGCCCCGGCCTCAGCCTGGCTCCTCGCGGGGCCCCTCCCCCTCGGAGGCCTTTTGTTTCTTTATTTCTTTTTCCCCGTCTTCCTACCTTGATAGAAGCGCGAACTCTTCTCACTGTAGCCTTCCAGCTGGTCCCTCTTTAAATCTCAGGCCGAATTCGTAGATTTCCAGGATAATTTGAAGGTTATCTAGGTAATTTGGTGGGGACAGGTGATTTGGGGACCCTACTCTTTGGCCATCTTGCCCCTCCTCCTCTTTTACCCATTTTTATTTGGGTTATTTGTTTTTTGGGTGTTGAGTTGTATAAGTTCTTTATATATTTTGAATACTAATCCTTTATCAAATATTTAATTTGCAAATATCTTCTCCCATTTCAAAGGTTGCCTTTTAGTTTTGTTGATTGTTTCCTTCATTGTGTAGAAGATTTTATTTTGATATAGCCCCAATAGTTTATTTTTGTTTTTATTCCCTTGTCTCATGAGACCTATCTAGAAAGAAGTTGTGATGGCTATGTCAAAGAGGTTATTGCCTATGTTCTCTTCTAGGATTTTAATGGTTTAATGTTTCACATTTAGGTCTTTAATCTATTTTGAATTTATTTTTGTGTATGGTGTAAGAAAGTGCCCCAGTTTTACTCTTTTGCATGTTGCTGAATATTTTGAAATTTTAATTTTGAAATAATTGTAGGTTCATATAAAGTAATAGATAATTCAGAGAGATACCATATCTCTTTTTCCAGTTTTCCCCAATGGTAGGTAGCACATTGTACAACTCTAGTACAATGTTAGAACCAGGAAATTGACATTGATATAATCCATTGACTTAATTCATGTGTCACTAATTTTAACATGTATTCATTGATGTGTGTGTATTTAGTTTAATGCAAATTTATTACCTGTTGTATCATGATAACCACCACTTCCTTCAAGATACACAACCCTTCCATCACCATGGGGCTCCCTCATATTATTCCTTTATATTCATACTCACACCCTTTTCTTCACCATCTCTAACCCCTGGTAACCACTAATCTGATCTTCATTTCTATGAGTTTTGTCCTTTTAAGAATGATATGTAAAAAAGTTATATCACTTCTTGAGATTGGCTTTGCTTTCCACATAATTTCTTTAAGATTCATTCAAGTTGTATATATCAGTAGTTTGTTCCTTTTTATTACTGAGTACCATTCCATAGAATAGATAGAGCACAGTTGGCTTAACCTTTCACTCATTAAAGGATATCTAAATGTTTCCAGTTTTTGGCTATTACAAATAAAATTTTGTGAGACTCTAAATTGTTGTTGTTATTTTTTTAAAGGCTTATTACTTTTTTATTTGAGAGAGAGAGAGAATGTGTGTAAGTGGAAGAAGGGGCAGAGAAACAGAAAACCAAGCGACTCCGTGCTGAATGCAGAGCCCAACATGGGGCTCAATCTCATGACTTTGAGATCACAACCTGAGCCCAAACCAAGTGTCACATGCTCAACCAAATGAGCCACCCAGGCATCCCTAAATTGTTATTTTAAAAAAATAACGAATAGACTGTATTTAAAAGAAGTTTTAGGTTGATAGGAAAATTGAGCAGGAAGTACAATGAGTTCTCACATAGAACCCCTTCCTCCTCAGTTTTTCCTCTTATTAACATCCGGCATTAGTGTGATACATTCACTACAATTGCTGAGTCAGTGTTGATACCATATTATTAACCAAAGCCCATAGTTCAAATATTGGGATTCACTCTTGCTGCCGTGTATTATATGGGTTTGGAAAAATGTATAATGGCATGTATTCACCATTATAGTATCATGCAGAATAGTTTCCCTGCCCTAAAAATTCTCTGTGTTCTGCCCTTTCATCCCTCCTTCCCTTCAACCCCTGGCAACCATTGATCTTTTTACTGTCCCCATTAGTTTTACCATCTCCAGAATGTCATATAGTTGGAATAATAAAGTATGTAGCCTTTCCAGATTGGCTTTTTTCACTTAATAACATGCACTGAAGTCTCTCATGTCTGTTCATGGTTTGATAGCCCATTTCTTTTAATTTAGTTCTCAGCTGAATTGTTTGGATGTACCACAGTTTATTCATCCATTTACCTACTGAAGGAAATCTTGGTTGTTTCCAAGTTTGGGCAGTTATGAATAAGGCTGCTATAAACATCTGAGTATAGATTTTTGTGTGGACATATGTTTTCAGCTAATTTGAATAAATACCAATGTACATGACTGATGAATCATAGAGTAAGAGTATATTCAGTTTTGTAAGAAACCAGCAAACTGTCTTCCAAAGTGGCTATAACATTTGCATTCCCATCAGCAATGAATTAGAGTTCTTGTCGTTCTGCCAAATGACAATATTTGGTATAGTCAGTGCTTAGGAGTTTAGTCATTCTAATAAGTGTACAGTGGTATCTCATTGTTTTAATTCACAACTCTCTAGTGACATTTGATACTGATCATCTTTTCATAGACTTATCTGCTATCTGTATATGTTCTTTAATGTATGTCTGTTCAGGTCTTTTGCCTGTTTTAAAATCAGGTTGTTAGTTTTCTTATAATTGATTTTTAAGAGTTCTTTGTATAACAATCCTTTATCAGTTATGTCTTTTGTGAAAATTTTTCTCCCAGTCTGTGGCTTGTCTGCTCATTCTTGACAGAGTCTTTGCAAAGCAGAGGTTTTTCATTTAATGAAGTCTTGCTTATCAATTATTTCCTTCATATATCTTGCCTTGGTATCTAAAAAGTAATTGTCATACCCAAGATCATCTAGGTGTTTCACTACGTTATCTTCTAGCAGTTTTATAGTTTTGCATTTTACATTTAGGTTTATGATCCATTTGAGTGAATTTTTATGAAGGGCATACAGTCTGTGTCTAAACTCATTTCTTTTCTTTTTGCAGATGAATGCCCAATTATTCTAGTACCATTTGTTGAAAAGGCTATCTTTTCTCCATTGTATTGCTTTTCCTCTTTTGTCAAAGACCATCTGATTATATTTATGTGGCTCTGTTTCTGGGCTCTCTATTCTGTCCCATTCATCTGTCTATTATTTCACCAGTGCCACACTGTCTTGATTACTGGAGCTTTATAGTAAGTCTTAAAATTGAGTGGTACCAGTCCTCTGATTTTATTCTACTCCAGTATTGTAGTGAGTGTTCTGGGTCTTTTGCCTCTCCACATAAATATTAGAAACAGTTTGTTGATATCCACAAAATAACTTTTTGGGATTTTGATTCATTGTTTTTTTAATATGCATTACGGCATCTTTTAATTTGCTTATGGCCATTTGCATTTTTCTTTGGTGAGATGTGTTCAAATATTTTGCCTATTTTTTAATTGAATTATTTTCTCATTGTTGAGTTTAAAGATTCCTTATCTTTTCTCTCTTGAAGTCTTTTGTTAGATATGTGACTTGCAATTTCTTTCCCCCAGCCTGTAGCTTACCTTTTTTCTCTTAATAGTGTATTTCATAGATTGAAAGTTTTAAATTTTGATGAAATTTAATTTATCAACTGTTTCTTAATTGATCATGTTCTTTTATGGCATATTTTAAAACTATTTTCCTAACCCATGGTCACAATGATTTTCTCCTGTTTCCTTCTAAAAGATTTATAGTTTTATTTTTTATGTTTAAGTCTATGGTACATTTTGAGCACATTTTTGGAAATATGTGAGGTATCAGTTAAGGTTCTTTTTTTTTAAACAAATGTACATTCAGTTCAAAAAATTAGCAGAATTCATTGAGAAGGCTATTTTTTTTCTCATTGAATTGACTTTTCTTCTTTGTTAGCAATTGATTGATCATATTTATATAAGTCTATTTCTGGATATATTTCTGATCTTTTGATCTGTGGTCTAATGCTTTCACTATTACAATATATTCTTGGTTGTTGTAATTTTATATTAAGACTTAAAGTTGGGTAATATGAGTTTTCCAAGTTTGTTCTTATTTTCCATAATTATATTTGTTGTTTTCATTCCCTTGCCTTTCATACAACTTTTAGAGTCAGTTTGTCTATATCTACAAAAAAAAATCTTATGAGGCTTTTGATTGGAATTGTGTTAAATCTATAGATAAATTTAGGTATTATCAATAAACTAATTATATTGAGCATGAGCATGGTATTTTTATCAGCTCGTTTAGGTCTTTGATTTCTTTAATCAGCATTTTATAGTCCTCAGCATATAAACCCTATACATCTTTCTTAAGGTTCTTACTTAAATACTGAATTTTTTGAGCTATTTTAAATGATACTGTTTTAAAACTTGGTTTCTAATTGTTAATTAGTAGTATATAGAGACATAATTGCTTTTTTTTAAGTTGACTTGCATATTTTTGTATATCTGACGTTATACCCTGTGGCCTTGCTAACTCACTTAGTATTTTTGTAGATTTTGGGGGGTTTTCCATGTAGACAAACACCTTATTGTCTTTATCATTTCTTTCCTTCTACTTGCTGAAGTTTTAATTTTCTCTCTCTCTCTCTCTTTTTCTTTCCTAAGATGGAAACTTAGTGTTTTTTTTTTAATTGGATATCTTTATTCCTTCATAACAGATGCATTTAATGGTATAAATTTTCCTCTAAATATTGCTTTGGTACATCTCACAAATTTTGATATGTTGTATTTTCATTTTTTATTCACTGTAATATATTTCCTAATATTCTTGAGACTTCCTCTTTGATCAATAGATTGTTTAGAAATTTATTGTATAATTTCCAAATATTTGGGAAATTTTAAGATATCTTTCTGTTATTCACTTCTAGGTTAACTCCACTATGGTCAGACAGCATACTTTCTATGTTTTCATTTTCTTTAAATTTCTTAAGAAATTTTGTTTTGTGACACAAGATATGGTCTATTTTCATAATGTTTCATGTGCACTTGAAAAGAATTTTTATTCAGCTGTTATTGGGTCAAGAGCCCCTTTATCATGGAAATGTCTCTTCTATCCTTAGAAAGAAATTTTTCTCTGTTTATCTATTTTATACCGCTCACAGTAACTAAACTAAAAATAGACTAGAGACTTAAATGTAAGACCTGAAACTGTAAAAGTCCCAGAAGAAAAATCAAGGAAAACCCCTCTTGACATTGGTCTTGGCAATGAGTTTTTTGATATGACACCAAAATGTAGACAAGAAAAGCCAAAATAAACAAGTGTGACTAAACCAAACTAAAAAGCCTCTGCACAGCAAAGGAAACAACAAAGTGATAAGGTAACCTACTAAATGGGATAAAATATTTGCAAACCATGTACCTACTAAGGGGTTAATAACTAAAAAATACAGAGAACTCTTACAATTCAATAATCAAAAGCGAAACAAAACAAACCCCAAATAATCCAATTTAAAATTGCCAAAGGAGGGGGGCCTGGGTGGCTCAATCAGTTAAGTGTCTGTCTTTGGCTCAGGTCATGATCCCAGGGTCCTGGGATCAAGTTCCACCTCAGGCTCCCTGCTCAGCAGGGAGTCTGCTTCTCCCTCTGTTCCTCCCCACCCCTGTTTGTGATCTCTCTCTCTCAAGTAAATAAATAAAATATTTGTTAAAAAATTGCCAGAGGAGCTGAATTTTTCCTTAGAAGACATACAGGTGGCCAAAAGGAACATGAAAAGGTGCTTACCCTTAATGATCAGGGTAATGCAAATTAAAACCACGACGAGATATCTTCTCATTCCTGTTAGGATGGTTATCATCAAAAGACAAGAGATAAAAAGCATTGGTGAGGATGTGGAAAAAAGGGATCCCTTGTACACTGTTGGTTGGATTATCAATTGGTACAGACATTATGGAAAACAATATGAACATTATTCAAAAATTTATAAATAAAATCAGCATATGATCCCACAATCCCACTTCTGTATATATATCTAAATGAAAGGCAGTTGTGGTCTTGAAGAGGTAATCTGCACTCCCATGTTCATTGTAGCATTATTCACAATAGTCAAGATGTGGAGACAACTTAGGTGTTGATGGATGGATGGATGGATGGATGGATGGATGAATGGATGGATAAAGAAAATGTTATTTAGACATAAAAAAGAAGGAAATCCCACCATTGCAACACCATAGATGTACCAGAGGGCACTCTGCTAAGTGAAATAAGACAGAGAAAGACAAATATTGTATAGTATCACTTATATGTGGAATCTAAAAATAGGGGAAAAAACTCACGTTGAACTCATAGAAATAGAGAATGGTGCTTGCCAAGGGATAAGGATGGGGGAAATGAACTTTTGGTCAAAGGGTACAAACCTTCAGTTATTAGATGAAGCTGTAATATACAGCATGATGACTATAGTTAATAACACTATGATATACTTGAAATTTGTAAGAGTATATCTTAAGCATTCTCACCACACACTCAAAAGGTAACATACATGCTGTGATGGATATGTTGATTAGCTTGATTCTGATAAATAATTCATAATGTATATGCATATCACATTATCACATTGTATACTTGAAATATATACCATTTGATTTGTCATTTATATCCAATAAATCAAGAGGGAAGGGAGAGAACTCTACTTTTTCTCATATTAATATGACCATTTCTGGTTTTCTTTTGGTTAATGATTGCATGAAATAAATCTTTTTCCATCATTTAGTTTTTAACCTATTTATGTGTTTTGATATAAAAGGGGTTTGTGGTAGAATAAGAATCCAATTTGATGAGATTATCAAATAACCTGAAGATCCACCTATTGACTGCGTTTAGTCATATGACAATATCTACTTTCAGGAAAGCTGTATCTTGTAGTCTTTTAGCTGCGCATACTGCCTGCACCCTCAACGACACATTATGTACACATTCACATACATCCGACTTTGTTTCTAAAGAAAAAGTGAGAGTCGATGTTTGAATTACAGCTAGCCATTTCTGTTTTAATATAGCTTTGTTATTTGTATCTATCTTTCCATATGAATTAGGACATATGTAATCATCTTTCCTTTTTGAAAAAATAAAATGATCAATTTATTTGATCATTTTATTTAACATTTGAAGAGTCTTATTAATGGTATTCCTGTTCAAGTTATTCTGCATGCATTGACTATAAAAACACATCATTCCCAGTAAAGTGTAGAGGGATAGTTTTTTGTATTTGTTTGAAAAAATATGCTTACTTTGACAGTGGGGTTTAATGTTTCAAATTTCTTAGCAGTCATTTGTTTTCAGCAACATACAGACTGTTACTGTTTGAAAAAAACATTTTTCTTCAAAACAAAGTTAGGAACTGGAATATCAGCCATTTTAAGGGTCTCCCTGTGAGATTTGAATCCATTTTCAGACTTCTAGGGACAAACTTTCATCCTCAGTGAACACAGAGTGTGAGTTACCTGTGGGAAGAACAGTCTGGCTGTTAAGTTGAAAGTAATCAGGTCACATGGCATTTTATTAGGGCATTCCCCCTTCTTTCATGAGAATAAACTATTTTATTTTTAAAATCCTCCAGTACAAATACTCCTTTAATATAATATGCTGATGTCCAAATGCATGTTTACTACATTTAAATATAGAACGTATCTTACTGTCAAATTGAATTCAATACGTCAAAATAAAAAGAAATAAATCTAGATAATATTTATCAGCATTTGTGATGTTTTTCCCTTTTATTTAGTTATATTCACCTAGGTTGGAGATCCCTGGGTGGCTCAGCGGTTTGGCACCTGCCTTTGGCCCAGGGCGCTATCCTGGAGACCTGGGATTGAGTCCCACATCGGGCTCCCGGCATGGAGCCTGCTTCTCCCTCTTCCTGTGTCTCTGCCTCTCTCTCTCTCTCTCTGTCTATCGTAAATAAATATTTTTTTAAAAAGGATATTCATCTAGGTTAGAGCACCCAAAACAAAAAATTATATTTGGAGGGAAAACATCTAGCTGGATAGTAGAACATATCATTATAAAACATTTTCCTATATGGTTTTCCCTATTTTCACCTTAGCCCCCCTTTTTTTGATTGTCATTGTCCATTGAGCTATACCTGAAAATTAAGTTAATTTTCTCTGAAATTTGGAAATTAATTTAAAGTCCAGGAGTATTTGAAACTATTCATTGGCTTATTGTTCTATTTATACATTTTAATTTAGTGTGATTTTAAATGTGTTTTTCTAGTTTTGAAAAATATTTGTCATGCTTTTTTCTTGGAAAATCAACGTATTAAAAATTACTTCTTAAGATACATTCACATATCTTCAACATAAAGATAGTTCTTAAAAGTAAAGAGAATATCAGGCTAATAACACAGATTTACACATCATCTAAACCTGTACCAAGCTTATAAATATGAACTAAGAACCTGGATTTAGAGCAAGGAAAATTCACTGTAAGGTAGAAAGAAATAAATTCAAAACACTAATTTCCCAGACTCACAGATTATTAGCCAACCTGGTATGTATAAACAAATCCTTGTTTCCATCTTCAACTATGCAATTTTAAATATTTCTCCATTCATAGAGAGAAAATTTGCAAAATTAAGATATAGCATGTAAATCTGAATGCAGTGTGGTGCCCTAAAGATGTGGAATGATTATTTAAAGGTGAGTGTGATGCTTAAAATTTCATAACCTGGAACGAAAGATAAACAAAAAGATAAGTGGTTGACAGAGGACCACTTACAGCTATGGCCTCGGCCTACTAATATTATTTTCAGTTAATAAGATTCAGACAGAAGCAGAAATTTTTAATTTAGGGCATAGAAACAAATCAAATGGCACAAAACAGATGTCGTATAAAACAATTATTGAATGCCATAATCAAGCAAAAAGGTTTATGGGTCTCAGAATTGACTCTGATTTAAATAAACACAGGAGAATATACAAAAGCGAAGTCAAGGAGAAAATCATCAGTGTACAGTGATCATAAAAGAAAGGCTGGCTTTTAAATAACTGACATAAAAAAATAATAAATAAATAAATAAATAACTGACATATCATAAAATAATTTCAATAATTTTACAAATATTTAATTAATATTTTCCCTAGCATAACAATAAGCCTATAATGACTACCTCTTACACACTATTTATTATTCTGTTTGGATTATCCAGTAATTATAGAAGGCAAGATTTCACCAACATGTTGAAGTCGCCTAGCTGAAATGAAATAAGGATGCTCTCCAAGACGTGCTTTTGGAAAATGCCAGAGCCAAGAATGTGTGGACAAATCTTGAACTATCGCATGGTTTTCTGTAATTTTACGCATGTACAGCAGAGGGCACTAATATAATTATAGTAGTTGAACCTGATGGGAGTAATTATCTGTGATTCTGAGATTCGCCGGAAGTAGTAAACTAGAAAGTCTTTCTCATCTTCATCAATGAACAGTTCTCTCCTATCTAAATAGGGAAATTCTTTGCATGAAATTTACTTAATTTTTATAGCTGAAGGGCCATAATAATAGAAAGTTAATGTTGATTATTCCCTCAGAAATCAACAACACAACGAGTGATCCTTGAACATCATAAACCAGCTTTCTCAAAAGACTAATAACACTCTATCAACCTCTTCCCCACTTCCTCTTGCTCTCACATAGCTACACTCACCTAACTACATCTTCTCCCAAAACACCGTCCCAGAAATCTAAAAGTGGAAAAACTTTTGGCTATGTTAGCAGCTTTTTATGATACAGTTGAAACATTGTATGATCGTAACGATCTCCACAAGGTGATGGAAACTTTAAGACAAGTGGAAAGGCCAACAATTAGCTGTTATGAAAGGATGAGAAAGTTAACTGAAACCATACTCAAATATGTTGTTTCATCACTAAGAGAGAGAACAGATGGTCAAACAGTTTTGTGGTCTTCATTTTCTGAGTAGAATTAATAGAATAAATGCCACCCTTAGCAAAGTATAATGCATGCATAGTAGACAAAATAATCACTTGCTTTATAAATTTAACTGTGATAGATGTTTGGGCTCTCCAGAAGTTGAAACTCTAGTGGCAGGAAGCAAACATGTTAACATATAAATTAAATAAAATGTGATAAGTCCTGTGAGAAGTAGAAAAGGGCATGACTCTGGGAGCCATTGTGGAGACACTAACATTTAAATTGGGCTTTGAAAAAAAAATTAAATAAATAAAAAATAAATTGGGCTTTGGAGGATGGGTAGGCATTTATTAAAGAAGTGGTGGAACAATTTTCCAGGAATATAGGAACTGGTCATGCCAAGGCTTGGAGTCATGGAAGGCTAATCACAAAATAAATATATCTCCAGCATTCAAGGGAACATCCAACTGGAAGCCACATTGTCTATTAGGTAGAAAGTAATTTTATTATGCTATTAGAGTAATTCACAATGGATCCTTAAGACATTAAGAGGAGAGTTAGCTTTGAATTTTAACAGAAGAATTTGTTAATCACAGTCTTTATTTGTGGGCAGGTGGGAGTAGGGAGAGGTTATTTGTTTCAAAGCTTGCTTTTTACTACAGCACTTTCTTTTTCAAGAAGTTGATTGGAGTCAGGAATTTGGTAGCTTATTTCTGAAAGATTGTGACTCTCAATTCTAGGAACTTCTGATTACCAGCATGATATTATTTCATATCCAGAAATTATAGAGACAATTTTTTTTTCTGTTTGCTTGTTCTGGCCATTGCATTAGTGTCCAAAAATTAGTTATAGTCAGAGTTATGTTGTCAGAAGTGTGCAAATGAGAATTATTTTGAGATCAGGACTCACTACAGAACAAGCTATTTATATGGTTATGGCTTATGCATTTTTAAGGTCCAGTGAAAATATTTGAGATCTGAAAAATAATTTATCAACTTCAAAATACAAAACAAATGGGAAAATAAAAATTAGTAAATATCTATTTAAGTATCTGCAAAAGTAATACTAACCACTCAGCTTCATCTCAACTCTTTTCTAGCTATATCAAATATATTTAATATGGGACATAGATGCCTTTTGTACGTTTGATGTGATTTAGAGTAAGGCCTCCAAAAATAAAAAATGTTCAGAGCCTTCAAGCTCTTCAAATTTTTCAGTTCATCCTGTGCATTGCATCCATATTATCTTTTATTTGTATACTTCTCTGAGAATCTTTGATTATAAGAATCTACAGCATCTGTTTCCAGGGAGACAGCAGGTGGAAGGAATCATGAGAAACATAAGCCTCAACTCCTGCCCCCAACCTCGTTTCATTTTTGTAAACAGGGACTGGTTAACAGCCTATGGCATTGCTTAGCCCAGAATCATGTCATTCTTCTGGTTCCAGATAGCTAAAGAACTAAAATATGTAATGAGCTATATTTAAGTTTGCAGATAAATTTAAAATTCCTAGATAGGAGATTCTTACCATGTTGCCAACTTATAATATGTCAGTTTCCAGAGGTTTCTTTTATGTTAGTTATCTAAAACCTATAATTTATTTTTGGCCAGAAACATGTTACAAGTGATTGCTAGTTTTTGAGATTGGCCCACAAAAGTTTCACAGATACATAATGTACTTGATTTATTTTAACCACAATGTCAACATTGTTTAAGATACAATTTCTTCCCCAAATAATTAAAAGCAGAGACTCAAACATCTATTTTTACATCAGTGTTCATAGCAGCATCACTCACAATACCCATAAGGCAGAAATAGCCCAAATTGCCATCAACAATTTTTATGAATGCATAGACAACCTGTAGTGTATACATACAATGGAATATTGTTCAGTCTTAAAAAGCATTGAAATTCTGATACATGCTACAACATGAATGAACTTTAAAAACATTATGCTAAATAAGATAAATTAGACACAAAGGAAGAAATATTATGTGATTCCACTTGTGTGAGGCACCTAGGATGGGCAAATGCATAGAAAGTAGAAAGAGAGTTTGATAGGAAAGGAAAGAAGTTTAGAGGGTACAGAGTTTCTGTCTGTTAGGGATGATGAGAAAGTTCTAGGAAAACATAGATGTGCAACATTGTGAATGTACTTAAATGCTACTAAATTGTACATGGAAAATGGTTAAAATGTTAAATTTCATATATATTTTACTGTAATAAAAATATAGTTTGTACGAATTGAAATCATTCTTGATTTCCATCTCAAGACCAGGAGCCTAGTTTCTCAAATTTAGGACAAGGAAAGAGAATGGATGTACCCAGTGTCTCTTAGGAGTGACAGTGGAATTTGGTATAAAATAGAAGAATTTAGGGGTGCCTGGTGGCATAGTCAGTTAAGTGTCTGACTCTTGGTTTTGGCTCAGGTTATGAGACCAAGCCCTGAAACCAGCTACATGTTCAGCATGGAGTCTGCTTGAGATTCTTTTCCCTCGATTCAGTCCCAAGCATCATTAATGCTGTGATAAAGAGGCATTGTTTCCATCTGGTGAAGTGGGATGAGTAGAAGGAATGGAGTATCAGGAAAGCAAGATCTTGGCCAGGGTCACATGTAAGCTGTGCATTTTTAAGTCAGTATGGCCCCTGCTTTTGTTGTTTATTTAGAATTGAAAAGGTTGAGGCAAAACCATGCAACAGTGTGAGTTACAGGCATTGTAAGTAAAACTTATTTGACTGTGTATGCTTGATACTGCTGGTTGCCAACTGTGGTGAATACTTCAGACTGTCTTGCTAAGAGTGTCTTGCTACCCACCGTCCCCATCTTCCTTATTAAGAGAACTCTTGTTTGTTTGTTTGTTTGTTTGGGGTGATGATATGCTCAGTTAAAAAAAATTATTTTCCAGCCTTTCTGTCACCAAGGCATGGCCAGATGATAGAGTCCAGCCAATGCAAATCTACCAGGGAATTTGGGGAAAGCTTTTGCTTTCATGAGGTAGGTGCATCTTCTTTGTCCAGTGAGGCATGGGGATGTAATTCTAGAAATTTTAACAACTCTGTTTCCATGAAGTTGAAAAACATTTGCTAGTTCAACAGTGCAGGAATTTAGAAGGAGCCAGGGCTCTTGATGTTGAGCAGTGTGGATTCCCTAAGTCTGGACTTAATGTGTGGTGAGAAAATAACCATCTATATGTTTAAGCTACTGATAGATGTGGCCATACATCTACTGGGGAAGGGCAAAAATTCCAGATGGAAGGAACAGAAGACCCAGAGATAAAAAAATAAGAGGTGTGTGGGATGGAAGAAAGGGATGGGAAATATGTGATTTGCTTTGGTTGGAGCATAGAGTATGTAAAAGAAAGTAGAGGGAAATCATTTAAAGAGGCAGTTTTGAACTAGATGGTGAAAGGCCTGACTTTCCAGGTCAAAGAATTTGTTTTTTTGTTATAAAGACAATGACGAATCAAGGCTCAAGGCTTCTGGAGCAGCAGAGTGTTACAGTGAGAGCCATCCTTTTTCAAGCAATCACTTGCTGCAGGAGGTCAGTGGCAGGGGAGGAGGTGTGGGTGGAGCGGCAAGTCTGAGACTGTTATACTCATCTAGGTCAGAATACATGAAGGTCTAAACCAGGCAGGGAGAGTGGGAATAGATGGGATGGGTGGGTAATGGGAGATACTTTCAAGACAAAATAGACAGATGTTGATATGTGGGGTAAATGAAGGGAATCTTGTCCATTTCTGACTTTCATATTGTGATGATTGAATGGGAACTACATGTCCTGGCTAGGAAACAGGGTTTTTTTTCTTTTTGAATAAAACGTAAAGAGAATATTATAGTTGAAGATTTCTTTCTGAATGCTAAAACACTGATGGATAGCCTGTTTATTTCTTCCTTTTGCCTTCAAAATTTCCTTGGAGGAGATTTTAATAAAGTGAATCCTTTGGAATGAAGTCTCCATGGGGTTAGAGACATTATTCTGTTCACTGATGTTTTCCTAGCATCTAGGTGAATGCCTGGCACATAGTATGCCTTCAACACAGATTTGTTGAATAAATGAATTAATGGATTACTCATTATCTTTGGAAATTTTTAAGTGTGCCGTCATTTTTGTTTAATACTATCAGAAATTTTTAGGGATGCCTGGGTGGCTCAGTGCTTTAGCATCTGCCTTCAGCTCAGGCTCAGGACATGACCCTAGAGTCCTGGGATCGAGTCCCACATCGGGCTCCCCACAGGGATCCTGCTTCTCCCTCTGCCTGTGCCCCTGCCTCTCTCTCTCTGTGTCTCTCATGAATAAATAAATAAAAAACTTTTAAAAAGTATCAGAGATTTTTGGACCAGAAAAGGACTTTATTTTTTTTTTAAAGATTTATTTATTTATTTATTCAGAGAGAGCGAAAGAGAGGCAGAGACACAGGCAGAGAGAGAAGCAGGCTCCATGCAGGGAGCCTGATGTGGGACTCGATCCCGGGTCTCCAGGATCACACCCCGGGCTGCAGGCGGCGCTAAACCACTGCGCCACCAGGGCTGCCCCAGAAAAGGACTTTAAAGATTGCCTGGTCTAGTTTAGTATTTTAAAAAGAACTCTAGTCACAGAGAAATTATGGTGCACAGATAGGATTTTATAAGTGTATGTGTATTACATTTCTAGGGACCAATAAGCCAAAAGGAGAAAATAATATTTGTGTGCAAATCTGCTCAAAACCATCTTTACATAAATAAATATGTGTGTTTTGGTTCCTATATGCCTAATACTGTTCAAGATATGGTAGGACAATTAAAAAGAAGATTAAAATCTAATCCTTGGGGATCCCTGGATGGCGCAGGGGTTTGGCGCCTGCCTTTGGCCCAGGGCGCGATCCTGGAGACCCGGGATCGAATCCCACGTCGGGTTCCCAGTGCATGGAGCCTGCTTCTCCCTCTGCCTGTGTCTCTGCCTCTCTCTCTCTCTCTCTCTGTGACTATCATAAATAAATAAAAATTTAAAAAAATATTTAAAAAAATCATATTGCCTCAATAGCTTTAAAAAAGATATACATTGGGGATCCCTGGGTGGCTCAGTGGTTTAGTGCTGCCTTCAGCTCAGGGCCTGATCCTGGAGACCTGGGATTTAGTCCCGCGTCGGACTCCCTGCATGGAGCCTGCTTCTCCCTCTGCCTGTGTCTCTGCCTTTCTCTCTCTCTCTCTGTGTCTCTCATGAATAAATAACTAAAATCTTTAAAAAAAGATATATACATAAACTTCTATATTTATATATTTAGTGTGAAGCCCCTCACTAGTTTGAGGTACAAATAAAATCATTTATCCTTATAATAAATAAATTAAATATTCAAGACCCTGACTTCTCAATTAGCAATGTGTCCAGTCTCCATCTCGGGGCTTTCCTTTTAGTTGCCTAAAGTTTGTGACTAAGACATTCATTCTGATTCCAGCAGCTAGAGAAGGAGAGGATTGGTGAATCTCCTTAGGATTTTAAAGGTTCTAATTTCCAGTGGTCATTACTTTTGTTGCAGCCTTATCTGTGGTTGAGAACTGAACCTGCATGGTTTGATGCAGTTTTCTTTTCTGAAGTGGAAATGATGCCCTTACTAGTACAGAACACTGCATGGGCCACACTTATCCTCTACACGAAAGGAGGATCCCATACTCTGTCGTTTGCTGGATTAAGAGCAATTGCAATGGACTTCCAAGTTGGTAGCTCTTTGCTTTACATTCATCTATCTGCTCAGCCATTGTCGCAAATGGCTCAGCAACAGGAGTCAGGTTGAACCTTCACTATTAGCCATGTGCTGTGTCAGAATGGCTCTTACTCTACAAACACTTCTGTTCTAGTATTGAGCCTGAGATTATCAGTTCAGACTTTTCTTCTGTGATGGGACCTTTCTTGCCATTGGGCCTTAATCAAGACCATCTCAAGCCACAGGATCTAAAATAATGTCAAATCTCCAAAGAGAAGAGGCCTTGGTGCCTTTCCTTCAGGACATCATGTGCTTCATGCATATTTACTTACCTCCTATATACCAATAAATTCTACATATGTTACCAGTCATGCTGATGACTCCCAAATATATATTTTGACCTGAAAATCTCCGCCGAGAATTTCAAATTTGCATGTTCATTTGCCTGCCCAATATCCTTAACTGGATATCTTCCAGGCATTTTCAATGCAGTAAATCCCAAATAGAACTTTTGATTCCCTGCTTCTAGACCTGTTCCTCTAACAATCATTTCAGTACCTCAGAGTATTCAGATATGTAATCCAAAAACCTGAAAGTCTGCCTGGATCCCTTCCTTTCCTTCTTGTTCCACTTCTGATCTATCGGTAAATCCTGTGGCTCAATCTTTAAAATACATCCTAATTCCACCATATCCTACTCTTCCCTCTGCAAATATTTTGGTTCATGCCACCATTATCTTTCGCTAGCACAGGTCTTCCTGCTTCAATTCTCCTTTTTCTAACCTCACAATCCATTCTCCATAAAGTAGAGTGGTCTCCCATTAGTGTAGTGAAATTGTATCTTTGCTTAAAATCCTTCAATAGTTTCCTATTAGTCTTAGAATAAAATCCAGACGTATTCCTTCATCTTACACCACATTTTCTTTCACTTTCTCTAACTGCACTCATACTTGTCTCCTCTCCATATTTAGAACACGCCAAGCAACTTTGTATCTCAGGGCTTTTGTCTTGCCATTCGCACCCTTAACTTTCTGAATGGATTGGATTGTTTGTTTCTTTGCTGTTGAGTTTAATCAGTTCTTTATAAATCTTGGATACTAGCCCTTTATCTGATACGTCATTTGCAAATGTCTTCTCCCCTTCTATAGGTTGTGTTTTAGTTTTGTCGACTGTTTCTTTTGTGTGCAGAAGCTTTTTATCTTTTTTTTTAGAAGCTTTTTATCTTGATGAAGTCCCAATAGTTCATTTTTGCTTTTGTTTCCCTCGCCTTCATAGATGTATCTTGCAAGAAAGTTGCTGTGGCCAAGTTCAGAAAGGGTGTTGCCTGTGTTCTCCTCTAGGATTTTGATGTATTCTTGTCTCTCAGTTAGATCTTTCATCCATTTTGAGTTTATCTTTGTGTCTGATGTAAGAGAATGGTCTAGTTTCATTCTTCTGCATGTGGCTGTCCAATTTTCCCAACACGATTTATTGAAGAGACTGTCCTTTTTCCACCCCAAGATTGCTAGAACTCATACAGCAATTCGGCAGTGTGGTAGGATACAAAATCAATGCCAAGAAATCAGTGGTATTTCTATACACTAACAATGAGACTGAAGAAAGAGAAATTAAGGATTTGATCCCATTTATAATTGCACCCAAAAGCATAAGATACCTAGGAATAAACCTAACCAAAGAGGTAAAGGATCTATACCCTAAAAACTACAGAACACTTCTGAAAGAAATTGAGGAAGACACAAAGAGGTGGAAAAATATTCCATGCTCATGGATTGGAAGAATTAATATTGTGAAAATGTCAATGCTACTCAGGGCAATTTACACGTTTAGTGCAATCCCTATCTAAATACCATGGACTTTGTTCAGAGAGTTGGAACAAATAATCTTAAGATTCGTGTGGAATCAGAAAAGACCCCAAAATCCAGGGGAATATTGAAAAAGAAAACAAGAGCTGGGGGCATCACAATGCTGGATTTCAAGTTGTAATACAAAGCTGTGATCATCAAGATAGTGTGGTACTGGCACAAAAAACAGACACATAGATCGATGGAGCAGAATAGAGAACCCAGAAATGGGCCCTCAACTCTACGGTCAACTAATATTCGACGAGCAGGAAAGACTATTCAGACATTCTCTATCTTATCAAACTTCCTTTACTTTGTAGCCCTTATCACACTATCTAGTTTTTTAAAAAAAGTTGTTTAGTTCTCTATCAGTTGCCTTTCTCCATTTGAGTTCCATGAAGGTTGGGATGGGTTTGCCTTTTCTTGTCTGTATTTCCAACGCTAAGTTCTAGCATATAGTGGATACTCTATACATAATCTGTCTCACTTCGAATAATTGTGAGATGTCTGTTGCATTTCAGAAGTAATTCTTAACCTTTTTTTTTTTTTAAACAATTTAACTCAGTGATTCTCAATCCTGGCTTCATGTTAGACCCATCTGGGGAACTTTAAAAACAGCAATATTTTGTCCCCACACCACATCCATTGAACATCTCTGGAGATGGGACCTAGGTACCATTATTTGAAAAACTCTTTGTTTTGATTGTAAACCTCCAAACAACATGGGATACCTGTGAGTAACTATTGTTCCCTCCAGATCACCTCCTTTCTTATTTCATTAATGTTGTTTAGTATTATTCTATTTCAAATGATTTCTCCAAGGAATGGTTCTGGAGAGACAGAAGATATTTCTTTGTGACTCTTACCAAACTATTTGTAAAAGCCATTTCAATTTTGGTGTTGATCTGTAGATTGCAAAACTTGTTCCCTGCTCATTTGGTTACTTTTATCCACTTGGGAATGGGTTTCTTTGGGGTTCCAAGATAAATACTTCCTAGGAGATAGTTTGTGCAGATGCCCCCCTATGAGGAATTGTGGAATTCAGATTTCACTCAAAAGCTTTTGCTTTTCGTTTATACTTTCAATTCCCTGTGGTCTGATAGTCTCTCAGATAGGTGCATGGTGTGCTTTCCATTTAATCCAGGTAATTATCATTTGCTGAAGCACTCCTTATTAGAAATGCTTTCTTTCATTGATCATTCTACTTAAAATGGCATCCAATCACTATCATCTCTTTTTTCTCCCCTTGGTTTATTTTTGTTTAAATAACTTTTTACTAATTAATAAGTATATTTATTTATTATGTGTTTTCTTCTACTAGAATACAAGCTACACAAAGCTGGGATTGTGACTGTTCATTGCTCTGTTCCTAGTAGTGTTCAATACATATTTGTTGAAAAGATGAAGGAATGACTGAACAGTGTTCTGGCAAGGGGTCCCAAAATTGATTGCATTTTTCTCCCTTTCTTTCTTCTTTTATTCCCATGGCATTTTGCTATATCAGGAAGCATCACTTAAGAAAAAGAAATGTTAGTGGCACCAGGAACCATTTTGTCCATGGTTTAACAATCTCATTTCTCCTCAATAGTAGTAGTTTACCATGCATATTTACTTCATAGCACATAATTCATAAAAATATTCCCTGTTCATAACAAAACAGTGTCCAATGTGATATTATTAAGGACCACTGGGAATGTCTGGTAATTGTTGAGGCAAGAGTTTCTGTGGCTTATAGGGAGCTAGTTGAGAGACATTTCTCATATGCTTCCTATCTGAGGGCATCATGATAGGTATATAGAAAGGGATGCAGAGGGGATCCCTGGGTGACACAGCAGTTTAGGGCCTGCCTTTGGCCCGGGGCGTGATCCTGGAGACCCGGGATCGAATCCCACGTCGGGCTCCCGGTGCATGGAGCCTGCTTCTCCCTCTGCCTGTGTCTCTGCCTCTCTATCTCTCTCTCTGTGTGACTATCATAAATAAATAAATAAAAAATTAAAGAAAGGGATGCAGAAAAAAACAGAAGCATCTTCTGCCTTCTAGGATTTTACAATCTATTTAGTGATATAAGTAAAACATATGTGTATAAAATGTGAGAATGGTAACGTGATAAGAGTGATGCAAAATATAAAATAGATTCAAAATGCAAATTGAATAATATTATCTTGAGATGTGTGTGTGTGTGTGTGTGTGTGTGTGTGTATTAGTTTAATTAGACAGACTGGCCTTGAATTTCTAGAAACTGAGTTTTAATGTAGAATGTGAAAGCAGTAAAGAAAGTAGATACATTCCCTTTGGTGTTTTTCTGTTCACAAGCCCTGAACTCTTTACCTAACTGTTCCTTGGATTTTGTTTCTTCTTTATAACATGAGATTTACCTTTTTCTCCTTTAAGGACTTGTAAGTTGTAATGTACAACCCTCTGTTGTGAGAACAACATAAGAGATGTTACTTTAAATCATACATTGTGTATAACAGAATGCTAGTTGGACTGCTTCCCCTTTGTTACTTATTAGACTATATTGGACTCTTGAGCCAGATACCTTCTGTTTGTTCCTCCAGATTGTCTCTTGATGTTTTCCTATCCTGCTCTGTGTCCTGCTGGGCTGTCCTGTGACAACTGGCTGAGTTTAGCCAGCAGGGAACATAGGAAATGGGCATAAAAGAAAGTAGGGAAGTTTGATTATTGGTTTCCCTGGTTCCTGTCTCGTGGGTCTGTGCTCCTCACCAGGCAAATCTCTGTACACAGTTTTCTCTGTCTCTTGGTACCACTAACTGGTACCATTCCCCTCACCTCTTTAGGTTTAGGGTAATAACATCTCCCACCCTTTGATTAGCCTTGAGGGACTGCCCTATCACTTGTGCTTTCTCTCCATCCTACCCTGACCTTTATAATTAGTCTCTATTTTAACTATTCCACCAAGTATCTGATCTGTGTTGCTATCAACTTCCCATTGAGACGCTGCGGGATCACCTTGCCAAGCAAGAAGGGGATCACAGTCTGAAATGTCTAACCCTCTAATCACATGGTTGGCTTCACCGGAAAGCAGCCCCCATTCTTAGCCTCCACTCCAAAAGTTATTAAAATAGAAAAATGCACCTTTAGGTTTTCATCGTTTAGGAAATTCTAAAAGTTTTAGGAGTTCTGTACCAGAAATAGGGAAAGGGACAAAGACCAAATATATATATTTTTATTATAAATCACAATATTGCAAAAGTATTGCCAATGTGTGTGTGTGTATGCATGTGTGCAATAGTAGCATATGGCCACTGTAATAGGGAATAGGTGAGCGTCATCAAGACAGAGATGTCAAGCCAGGTTACTGGCAACGGAAGCAGTCCTTCATGTTTCAGGTGAAACCAGAACAACAAAAGAGATGGAAGAGCTGGAATATTTTCACAATATTGCTTTGAGTGTAAGGAATACCCAAGACTATGGATCTACCATCTCATCTATTAGGAGGAGAAGACTGAAATACAGATAATAAGGCCAAAAAGGGAGAATGTTGTCTGACATTGGTCATATGTTAAAACAATAAGCTGAAAGTAGGCAACCCTATATATTAAATCAATTGAACTCCTAGGGGATTTTGAAATTGTATTCCAAATTTTGCTGAGCTAAATATACTGAGAAAGTTATTCAAACCTAGAATGTCCAGGTTTGTTTGTTTGTTTGTTTTCCCAGAACGATACCCACAGGAGTTAGGATTCAATGGAGATAATTTTAGGAAAGCCTATTATTAGGGAAAAAAGACAATTATTTAAATAATTTTGAATTTTTATAATAATCACTAAAGATGAAAATGAAAAATGAAGTTCTGCTGTCATAGCTCTATAAGGTCATCATTTTTGAACTGTGTGAAAATCACATGGGGCAACTGGAAGAGTGGATGTCATCTTTGAATACGTGTGTTCTCAACCTAGAGTACTCTCAGACTGATCAGGGAATCGATAGTTGCCAGGAATTGTTCAAACAAAATTGTAGTAATTGTAAGCACAGCAACACAATTTTTGTGGTTTACTTTGACTAACTCCTGGACTGCAATTTGTTCATATTAGGCTGATAAGATGTCTGCTGCTGATTCAAGTGTCACATTGGCGCATTCAGCACGTGGGTTTCTAGTTTAACGTTGATGGGATGGGCAGCAGGCTATTCTTGATTTGAATTGTTTAGCAAAACCCTAAACATTGAGATAAATTTCAAAATGATATGAAAGAAATCTGTGATATTTAAAGTCTTGTCAGTACCTAGTAGTGGGTTTTTTAAAAAATAATTAATCAATTATTTTTTTAGTGGTTTAAAATTTAATAATTAAATTCTGCTGACCAAATAAAGATTATACCATATCTGTAAAGGAGAAATAAATATGTCTTAAAATTTGGCATTCTTTCTGGAAACAAAGAACTATTAAGGCTGAGAAACTGCTAATACATTTCTTAAATAGAAGTTAGAAGTGAATTTTTAAAATTAAAATGAGAGATACAATTTAAATATCATACTAATTTGCACATTTCCCTTCTTTTCCACAACATTGCAACTATACAATGATGATATGGAGAGAATTATGTGTTTCTATATTCTAATATATTTCATCCTAGCAGATTTTATTATTAATTTCTGTGGAACAGGCATCATCACTTTTAAATGATTGTGCAAAGAATTGCACAGGAGAGACGTTGTTTGGTTTGGATATTTTTATTCAGGTAGTATTACAGATCTTTAGCTTATTTTTCTGAGTTACAAATGTTAATATTCAGTATTTCACATGTTTGTGTCATTTTCACTAATAATACAAGAATTCCCTATGTACCTTCAGAAAATGTGCGATTTTTTTTATGCTTAAAAATTGTCCATCAGTAAAGAATCTTTATAATTCAACAATAAAAAACAACTCAATTAAAAAATGGACAAAGGACTTGAATTAACATTTCTTCAAAAAAGATAAATGTCCAAAAAGTACATGGAAGGGTGGTCAATGTCATTAGTCATCAGGGAAATAAATCAAAGCCATAATGAGAAACCACTTCACATCCACTAGTATGGCCATAGAAAAGGGAAAATAACAAGTGTTGGTGAGGACGTGGAAAATTTGGAACTCTCATACGTTGTTGGTGGGAATGTAAAATGGTGCAGCTGCTGTGGAAAAGTTTGGTAGTTCCTCAGTAAGTTAAACATAGAATTACTATATGACTCAGCAATTCCACTCCCAGGTACAGATAAAAAATAACTGAGAACAGGTGTTCAAACAATAACCTGTATGTAAATGTTCATAGCAGCTCTATTCACAATAGGCAAAGATGGAAAACCCAAATATCCATCAGAGGATGAATGGATAAACACATTGTGGTATATTCATGTAATGGAAGATTATTCGGGTAAAAGAAAATGAAGTACTGATACATGGATGAAACTTGAGAACAATGTTAGGTGAAATGGATGAATGGATAGAACAATGTTAGGTGAAAAAGCAGATGTAAAAGGCCACATGTTATGGTTCCCTTTGCATGAAATATTCAGAAGAAGCAAATCCATAGAGACAGAATGCAGGTTGGTGGTTACCTGGAGCCTGAGGGGTGAGATGCGTAGTGTAAATGGGGAGTGAATAATGGATATGGGGTTTTGGTTTGGTGGGGGTGAAAATGTTCTGAAACTAGATAGTGATGATGGTTGCCTAAGACTCTGAATATACTCAAAGACATTTTGTTTGTAGCCAGTTTAAATGGTTATAATGGTACATTTTTATGTTGTCTGTATTTTATCATCAAAAAAAAAAAGAAAAAAAAGAAAAAATTCTTCTTTTGAGTCAGGTATATAAGTATCTATTCATTGTACATAATAGAATAGATTTCATTGTTTTTCAAAAGAATCTTTCTATAATCGGATGAAATGATGCCCTTTTGAGTCAACAACAGATAGCCATTAAGAATGTGCATTCATATTGATTTCGTGACGACCTTGTGAATTACGTAATTAGAATTCCTAGTCTTAAACCCTGTGAACTCTCACATGCTCAGGCATAATGCTGTATTTCAAATGACAGGTACGGAGTAAGGGTAGGGATCAGAGACAAGTTTTAGAGTTAAGTGGATCCATATTCCAACTTTTCTAACACCAGATGTGGGACTTCAGGTAGGGTACAGCAATCTCTCAAGTCTTAGCTTCCTCCCTAGTAAAGTGGGAATAATGTCTGTTTTAACATCATGTAAGAAAGGAATAAGTCCATATATGAAAAGTATTTAGCCCTGGACCCAGCATATAGGAAATGTTCAGTATGGGAGTTACTTCTAAGACAGGCTTTTGTGTACTTTCTCTAAGCATATCTTCTATAAATTTCTGTGAGGTGTTTACCTTGTGTGGGAAGGAAGCCCACACATCTTGCCTTAGCAGGATTCTAATTGAGAGGGTGTCTTTTGATTTGCTGACCAAATTCTGGCACAAAGTGGTAGTTTTGTTTCCATGAAGAGGTCGTCAGTGAAAAGGGTCACCTCCCTACTTCCACAGTCCTCCCTCCCCCGTCTCAGCTCTGTTTTCTGGAACCCTTTTTGCAGAAGAGAGCAATTCAGCTTTTGGTAGAACTCTAGTGCTAGCTCAACGTGGATCCCTTTACTAAAATCGTCACGAGTAGGACCTGTCGACATAGCAAAGAAAAAAATAGGCGATTGCCTATTTGAAGTTTATAAAGAAGGCAGGAAGGAAGGAAGAAAAAAAAAAAAGGGACATGGAGAAAGAGGAGGATGAGCCTTAAGAAAGAAAGCTGCTCTAGTTTCTTTAACCAAGCCCAGAATTACTGATGTCAAGTTGGCCCAAGGACCCAAACCGTGGGGCAGGGTAGGTCACAGTCGCTCTGATATTCAGCCAATTGCATAAAGAAGCTGCCAAAGAAACTCAAAGGAAATCAAAACTCTTGCAAGACGAAAGACAGAGAGTGCGCAAAGGATCCCAATTCAAATGGGAAAGCCGCCGGGCAGTCCCAGCTCAGCACAGGGCTTTCCACATCTCCCCGACGTCAGCAGGCTAGCTGGAGGTCAGCTGAACCTAAAGCAGTTTTGCTAAAGGGTGTGAAGAAAACACTTAAGTGTAAAACTCACTCCCTGGATCCTCAAGGAGCTCACAACCGCGCTGGACAGATTAGCGGAGTAACTAACACTCCAGGGCGGTCAATGAAACGTGACAAACGAGTTGGCAGGGGCCTCGAAGGCGGCGGAATTTACAGTTAAGGATCATTTGGGCCTTGTCCGGGAAGACTTGCAGAGGTGGGAGGTAAACTAGGCGCTAAGTGGCGGGAAGGCGTGGCGCGGGGAACCCCAGGCTCGGGCGGCGGGGGGGGGGGTGGGGGGGGGGGTGGGGGCAGGGGCCGCCCCGGGGCGCGCGCGGGGGGACAGGCCTGACCCCTGGGGCCACGGCGCGTGCGCAGTGTCGCGCTGGCGCCGAGCGCGCGGCCCGCGCGAAGCCGGCCGGGACCCGCGGGCGCGAGACCCCGAGCGCCAAGGCGGGAAAAGGCGCGCGCATGCGCGGCTCGGAGGTTCGGGCTCCCCGGGATGGGGAAGGGGAGGTGGAGTTTCCAAGAGGGAACTTGACCCGTTAGCAGCCGCGGCCATGGCGGCGCGCTCGCCGCCCTCGCCGCTCCCTCCGCCCCCAGCGCGACAGTTGGGCCTCTGGTCCCCACGTGTTGGGCGGGGAGCTGTGGCACACGCAGTGCGCAGCGAGGCCTCGGGGCTTGCGAGCGCCGTGCGGGAGGGCGTCGTGGACAAGAACGATATATGCTGGCGGGGCGAGGAAGGGTCAGGGGGCCGGCGAGGGCCCCGGCGGGCAGCTCCGGCTCAGGCTCCCCTCCTCAGCTCGCCCACGGGGTCCAAGCGGCTAGAGGGCATCTCGGTAGAGGAGGCGATGGTGACCCGGACGCAGCTGCTGGAGGAAGAGCTGAGCAGCCTAAAGGAGGAGCTGGCCCTGTGTCAGGTATCGAGGTGGCCGCCGGGCTCCCCCCTGCACGGCGGGGCCGGGGCCGGGGCCGGGCGGGGGGGGGGGCGGGGGACGCGCGCCCCTCTGCCGCGGCCTCAGGCTGCGCCGCTGCTGCTGTGCTCCTGCAGCTGCGCGGGCTCGGGACCCACCTCCGCCCGGCGTCGCTCCCTCCCTCCCTCCCTCCCTCCCTCCCTCCCTCCCTCCCGGAGTCCACACCCTGCCCGGCGCGCCGCTCGGGGCCCGCTCCCGCCCTGCTGTGGACCAGCCGGGCGGGGGTCGCCGCGGGGCCCCGGGTCTGGGCTTCCTCGCTGGGACGCCCCCGAACCGTGCAGTCGCGTCGCCCCGGCCCCGCCCCTCCCTCTCCCCTCCCTCCCCTCCCCCTCCCCCTCCCCCTCCCCCTCCCCGAGCTCTCGGGCCCGGCTGTTCAGGGGCACTTGGAGGAGGAGTTCCACGCAGTCCACAAGTTGAAATGTTGAACGGGAAAAGTTGACAACACGTCTGTTAAAACAAAAACCCATCCCACGAGGGAGCGTGTTTCTCATTTTCAAACCCACGCTTGTTCTTAAGTTGACTTAAGTGAAGCCTAAGTGGTAAACACAGACCAGTAATTTTTAGGGGAATCTTAGGCCGAGAACTTTTCACGCGTAACAACAGATGGTGCTTGATGTTTATTAACCAGCTATACTATTTCCGTGGCGCTTGAAATATTTGATTTTCACATCATCTTGGCAGTGAAAAGCATTTACTAAATCAATTATGTTAATTTATTTGGCTGCTGTTTGTAGAGTGATTAAAGATGGCTTGACTGCGCTCATGTTCGAGGAGATTAGGTTTTATTTTAGTTTTGCATCTTCAGCATTCTCTCTCCTCTTATTTTACCAGAGCCTTTAGACAGGGTTGGGCGATGTGAATGTTGGGGATTCACTCAACGATAAATCTTTTAGTCACTGGCTCCAAGATAGAACCAGTTAGGAACCGCTAACCACAAAGGTAACTTTATGAACAGTATCATCAGTTTAGAATAGTAAAAATTCATGAAATTCGTTCTCTCTCATAGTTTGTTCTATTGGATTCTTTTGCCACCCCCCCCCCCTTGTAGGTCCTTTCTGATTGAGTCAAGGCTTTAAAACAACCAAGACAACTTTGTTCAAATTGAATATGCCTTTGCTCAAACAGGCTGAGGAAATGCTATGTGTGTGACTGCTGCTTTTTCATTTTCCCACTTCCTGTTCTTCACTGGATGAGGAGCAAAGGAACAAATAAGAGACACCAGTGAACTGAAGCATTTTGTCCTGTACACACTTTACCCTTGGATAAAGATACTAACCCATGATAGAGGCTTTTGTTACTTTGGCTAGTCCTAATCTAAGATGCTATTTGCCCATACCTTCTATACTCTTCCCCTTTCCTTTCTCTGTTTATCCCAGTTACAACTGACTAAGGAGCTGAGATACTTTTTATGACTTGATTAAGGAAATTACTCTGTTGTTAACAGCCCACTGATCCTCCTCCCCCATCCCATTCCCCCCATCCCATTCCCTGTTCTTTAAAAATGGAATTTCAAATACAGTGTGGGCCCCTGTGACTTTAAAATATATGGACTAGAAAAATGATTAAAGTACTCTAGGTGGATGTAAGAATAGAGATGGTCATAATTAGGCTAGAATGATGGTTCTTGAGATTTTTCTAATATTGACACTGTTAGATGATCATAGGCATTCCAGTAATATGAGATGGGATTGGCAGTATCCCATTCAAAACTGTGGTCAAACCACACTCATGCTCTTGGAGAAACTTGGGAGAAATAATAATTGAAGTCCCAATTATTTTATTAAAAAAGCATTTATGTAATTAAACACTCACTTTTAGACCTTTTTTATTTGTTCTACTCACTCAGCTAGAAGTCACATTACCCAAGAATACATAGTATTAACCCTGCTTTTCAAACCTTTCAAAAATTGTAACCCAAATAAATTCATTTTGTCTTAATAAGTAGGCACACATACACATACCTAGATTTTCAGAAAGAGTATTCACTTTAACTGTTTGTCATGGACTCTGCTTTTTCTTTTAAATTCTACTTTTTAACAAAATGCTGCTCAGATCTACTAGATTAATTTGACACAGTAATGGATCCAAAGTACAGTTTTGGGGAAAAGAATCCTGCAAATTAGTCTCTGGTCATAAATAGTAGCTTCATACAGGTTAGTTGGTTCTTTTTCCACATTTAGCTTACAGGAATTCAATTATACTTACTTTGTGGGGAATTGAAAGTTTGAGTGGTTCCATGTTCCATTCTACCCCATTGGAATTACTTAGAATAAGCATGTAAAGAAGAACCTCAGTTCAATTCTTATGTAATTGTAATATTAATTGTTTTTTCGTAGGCTCCAAACTAGCAAGCAACTTATACATAGTGCTTAGCTGAAGAAAACATGATTAACTAACTTCAGTGTGGGGAGAAAAGCTGTCTGTATTGGACCTACTGAGGATAAGACATTAGCTTCCCAATGTAGCTTTTTCCTAATGAAATTTCAAGGGTGCTTCAACGGACAATTTTAAGTTCACAGCATTTATGCCCTTTTCATTGATTTCGAACCACGCTTCACCATACTCTTAATTTTGATCATGAATTTCAAGAATGTGTTCTATTTGCAGTTCAGGGTATTACAAGTATGTATATGTGTACATTTATCACCATTTCACCACCATTCTGTTAGAATACCAGAAGGGAAGTAATGCTATGTATGTGTAATACACGTATACATATATATTTGTTTGTGACGCATGTATGTATATCAAAACTTATTTCCTTTTTCAGTAGCAACTGAAAGTATTCACTAACCCTATAAACCAATTTCAGGTTAAAAATTATTTAGGGCATTTAGGTGAAATATATGTTGATACCTGGCTGGATCAGTTGGTAGAGCATGCAGTTCTTGATCTCCAGGTGGTGAGAGGTCAATCCCTGCTTTAGACATGGAGTTTACTTAAAAAATGAAATATAAAAAATAAATGATATAGATGTTTATTACTTCAACTTTAGTGATGAAACTAAGTTTAATGTAGCATGTGATGTTGGAATTAAGATTATATGACTAGTGAACTCAGCCGTTCTATTTTTTGTCCCATATTTAGATCTTTCATCCATTTTGAGTTTATCTTTGTGTATGGTGTAAGAGAATGGTCCAGTTTCATTCTGCATGTGGCTGTCCCAATTTTCTCAACACCATTTGTTGAAGAGACCGTCTTTTTTCCAGTGGATATTCTTTCCTGCTTTTTTGAAGATGAGTTGACCATAGAGTTGAGGGTCCATTTCTGGCTTCTTCTGTTCCATTGATCTGTGTATCTGTTTTTGTGCCAGCACTGTCTTGATTACAGCTTTGTAATACAGCTTGAAGTCAGGCATTGTGATGCCCCCAGATTTGGTTTTCTTTGTCAACATTCCTCTGGCTATTCGGGGTCTTTTCTGGTTCCATACAAATTTTAAGATTATTTGTCCCAACTCTGTGAAGAAAGTCCATGGTATTTTGATAGGGATTACATTTAATATGTAAATTTCTCTGGGTAGTGTAGACATTTTCACAATATTTATTCTTCCAAACCGTGAGCATGGAATGTTTTTCCATCTTTTTCCATCTTCCTCAATTTCTTTCCCGCGTGTTCTGTAGTTTTTAGAGAGCCAGTTCCTTTTTTTTTTTTTTTTTTTAAGATTTATTTATTCACGAGAGACACACACAGAGAGGCAGAGACACAGGCAGAGGGAGAAGCTGACTCTTTGCAGGGAGCCTGATGCGGGACTCCATCCTCGGACCTGAGATCATGCCCTGAGCTGAAGGCAGATGCTCAACCACTGAGCCACCCAGGTGTCCCTGAGCCAGTTCTATTTTTTGTTAGATATTTAGGTATGTTGCAAGTTTGTCCAGTCATTCATGAAGAAAAAAAAAATTGAGAACCTACTGTATAATTAGAATCCTTACCAATGTTAGTAGTTGTATTTTGGTATGTGAATCTTTTTTGTGCAATTATTTTTTATAATGATTTTTATTGAGAGGCTGCTTTGTGCCATATTTTGTAATTAAGCTCATTCCATTGTTTTCCTTGGGTTCTGATAGGCAAATTATTTATTTAAATATAGGAAATAGTTTTCATGTTTGTTGAATTAATTTCTCCAGTAGAGGTCAGTTGAGGGTCTTTTATGTTGCCAGACAATAAACTAGGTGCTGGGAGAGTATGTACCCAGTGAAAAAGACAGTTTTGGATATCCATGTCTGCAAAGCTGATATTTCCATGCCGGCTGATAAATGAAGGTCAAGGCTAATCCATTATTAAGATAATTTATAGATCCTAATCTCTAAGCATTTAGTCAACTCTTATAGGCTGAGTTTAATAAACTTTGTGAGGAGTAGGGTTTTTAAATTTAAATTATTATTGTTATTATTTTTTTTAGTAATCTCTATACCCAGTGTGGTATTGATCTCAACCCCAAGAACCAGAGTCACATACATTTCTGACTGAGCCAGCTAGGCACCCCTATTTTTTTTTTTTGAGTAGGCACCCCTAATTTAAATTTTAGATTATTTGATTCTGTGTCAAAGTTATAGAATAAGAATAAATTATGAGTAGTCTTTAAAGGCTTTTATTTTTAATGTTTTTAAAAGAACATATTTATGTGCCCAAAGGAAGGGAAACCATAAGAAAATAGTTGCCTGTTTTAGTAATGTCTGGAGTAGTTTGGAAGTTAGTTTTGTGTTTTTAAGGGGAGTTCTATTTCTTTTTGCATATGAAAGAGGGTCCTTTTAGTATTTAGGGGTGTAACCCACATTGAAGATGATACATCATTTAAATAACTGAAAAGCCCACAAAACAATGTAATAGTCTCATAATCCATTCAAAGCATTTTATTACTAGCAAAAAAACTTGCTTTTTTCTTCTTTTTTTCCAAATCAGGAATCCCTTATAAATTTGAATATTTTTAGGTGACAGAATCTGAATACTGTGCTGGCCATAAATTAAAAAAAAATGTTTAGAAATTTGGAAATTAGAGAAAAAAGAGAATGTTGTTATTTGCTCATGGTGCGGATTGAAGTAACCATTATAGAAATAACCATTAACTATAACAACAATGGAAAAAGAAAAAAAATGTGTAAATTAAAATGTAAAGATTTTTTTCATCAGATTTTTAAGATCCTTGCTATATCTCTTTCACTGTGTTAGAGCTAAATCCTTTGTTATTAAGTCTTATTTAAATGGAAGTAAATTTTATGAGTATTGAAAACCTATTCTTTTACATTTTTATTTAATGCTAGCCTTTCTTGCTTGTATTTTAGGTAGAAAATTTGGGGTGAGAATACACATAAATCTTTGCTATTTTGTTTTGAAGTGAGCTGCAAGATAAATTTATTGATAATATTGGTTTCAAAAGGTTTTGTAATTTCCTCAACATACCTTTTAAAAATAGAAATATTAGAGCACATTATGTTTCATGGCTTATTTTTTCTTACCTTCCAGGCAAGTTTTGACATGCGATTTATATACTGACATTTCTTGTCTTTACTTGAATTATTTCAATACCCAAATTCTAAATTCTTGCTTCTAAAGAGGTAAAGTAAAGCATGATATATAGGAATGTTAGGGAAGGTAGTCCTCTCTAGTACTCAAGGTGTCAGAAGTCTTTTGAAAACAAGTAAGTAAGCAATCGAACAAAGTAAATCAAAGATTTGAGCTTTAAAAAATGAAAACATAAAGTTTTAGAAGAAAGTATAGGTGGATAGGTTTCTAATCTCTGAGAAGGCCAGTTAGAAAAGTTCATATGTAAAATACATAAGCCATAATGGAAAAAATAGAAAATTTTAATATATAAAATAAATAATTACCCTTCTCCAAAAACAGAGAGACCTCAGAGCTGCTGCTGCCCTGCATGTGTCAGCTCAGCCCTGTTGGTGCTCTGATGGTCTCAAGGAGGGACATGACAGCTTTCTGAATGGATTTTTCTTAAGAAAAGTGCGAGTGTTTATGCACTTCATGATACCTGCCCCTCATCCTCACCGTTACTGTCACTTGGCTTTATCTCAATAGGCTTCATCTTTATTTATTTATTTTTTTAATGGGGAAGTTTTGCTCTTACCCCTGTATCCTATATTCGCCCCCCCCCTTCCTAGGTATAGAATTAGGAGATTCTGAAAAAACAAAAACAAAAACAAAAAAAAAAAAAACAAAAAAAAAAAACTCCGTCATAAATAAAGGTAAATGAGCAACAACATACTAGGAAAAAAATTTTTGTAATGCATTTGGTAGACATAAGTCTAATTTTAAGATTTCCAGCAATAACTTTTATATTTTATTGGCAGAACTTCAGCCACATTCCATAGGTAAGAGAGGCCAGTATTTTAACTGGGCAGCAGAGAGCCAAATGGTTGTTATTATTAACAGGAAGGAGAAAATGGGTGATGGACGTAGACACAGATAGAAATATCAGCCACCAAGCAAACCCAACCAATCAAATATAGTATTATGAAATGAAAAATACTGTGATAAAAAAATTAAACAGGGTAAAAGGGTTATCAGAGACTTATGGGTTTTGGGTGGTTGTAAATATAGTAGTCAGGGAAGAATTCTCTTGAGGTGACATTTAACCAAAGCCCTGAATGAAGTGAGGAAAAATTTACATGAAAATGTGGTGGATGATATATGTGCAAAGGCCCTGGAACAAGTAAAACAAGAAAAAACATGTGAATAATGAGGGTGTTATTATTGGTGGAGGGTGGAGAGGTATGTATGGGGTCAGATAATGTGAGGTTTTTGTAACCTTGATACTGAGTCTGGATTATTTCCTAATCTGAGTAGAATCCACTGGAGGATTTTGAGGTATAAGGAGGCTAGGGGACCATCTGGATGGCTAGGCAAGAGAAGGGGTTGATTTGGAGTAGGAGAATGGTGGTGGAGGTGGTGAGAAGTGATTAGAATGGGATATATGTTGTAGGTAAACACAATAGGGTTTACTGATTGTTTGGATATGAAGTGTAAGGAAAAGAGAATAATCAATTGACATGTATTAGGCCTTTGAACAGGTGACTAGATGATGGTGTCCTTTTCTTAGCTGCAGAGGAGTAGGTTTGTGAAAGAGTAAGAAATAAAGAATTTTTTTAGATAAGTTAAATTTGAGATAACTATTAGGTATTCAAGTGAAATTATTGAGTAGGCAGTTGGAAAGCAGCTATGCTTACCACTATACCACCAACGCAGGGTAAGCAGTTGGAGATTGGGAGTCTGCACTAGGGGTGTAGAAAACCGCTTAAGATGGAAATGTGGAAGTCTCAGTGTATAGTTGATGGATAAAACCATGTGACTGAATGAGTTCCCCTAGAGCAGTGGTTCTCAACCTTGAGTGCACAGAATCACTTGAGGAAATTTGAAAAAATACTGGCGCTTGGACATTACCTGAAACCAATTAAGTCAGAATCTCTAGATCATCACTATTTTTAAAAACTTCCCCCAAAGTGACTCCCAGCTCTCAATTACAGTTGTCTAACAACTGAACTGGGCATTAAGGACTAAAACTGCCCATTGTCTATGGGATTTGGCTACATAGAGGACCTTGGAAAAGAAATTTAATATCTTGGTGGGGAGGGACATTTGAGTGGAGGAAGTAATAGAGTGAACGTGGAGTGAGGAATTGGAGACCGTGATTATAGGTGACTGTTCAAGGAATTTTGCTGAAAACGGGAGCTGAAAAAATGGGGCAGTAAATAGACAACAATTCTCTTTTAGAGCAAATTTACTATGATATTCAGTATTCCAACATTTACACCCTAAAGTATAGGTGGTAGAAATAGTAAAAGTGAATGTGAGGGGCCAGTATAAGAACTTTTTTAAAATAAAGCTTTCCTGTTATACTTTGCAAGAATCTATTTTATAGTTAGAGAACTGGGAATCAAGTGATTTTTTTTCCATTTTAAAATTTAATATAGTGTCTTCTCTGATTAGGTACAAAGCAATGCATTAAAAATGTCTTTTGTTTCTTTAAGGCTGATAAAGAATTTGTATGGTCTTTGTGGAAACGTCTCCAGGTGACAAACCCAGATGTCACACAAGCAGTCAGTTTGGTTGTGGAAAGGTGAGCTCCCAAGTTATTTTTCTATGAGTATTTGGATTGTTGAATTTGTTTTGCTTATTCTTGAAATGAAAAGTTGGCATTAAGTCCCTAAAGAGATTTGATTTCCAAATAAATGTGGAGCATGATGTCCTGATTATTGGACTTACTTACTTCAAGGGGTGCCAGTTCACCAAATACAAATAGGCCATATCTTCGGCTCATATTGTGATGTATTTGGGAAGTAAGAGATAAAACGGTGACGTAGGCACCGTTGTGTGTGTGTGTGTGTGTGTGTGTGTGTGTGTGTATGTGTGTGTGTGTCTATGTGTCTGTATGTATCTGTGTATATGTGTGTTGTGCTATTATAGCTCAACTTTAAAAATTAGAGAAGTACCTATTACTTGGCTTTTTTACTCTGCCTCTCTTGACATCTTTCTAGACATGACCCTTCCTAGACATGGCTCATGTTGCCCCTGAGGTAACTGCAGTGTGTACTTTAAATCCTGAGATGAGCTTGCCAGAATAGAGTTAAGTGTTCTGGAATAGGCTGAGGAATTTCACTTAGCACTCTGTATTACCCTGTTGGGGATGCCTATTCATTTAACAATAGATTGTTGGGCCTCTCCTTGGTCATTAGAAACAGTGGAGTGATGCTGGGTACTCCTTATGAAATATTTAATATACAGTAGTCCCATGATGCTTAGCATAGCAATTAAAACACTTGCTTTCCTATTAAATGGATTTCAGTACATTGCCTAAGTGAGAAGCTAAGCTTATGGATGCCTTTTCCTTTTTCTTTATTGGAATCATGATTATATAAACTGAATATCATTTTTTGGTAACTTGAATTATATTTACCTTTGATATGTCTAGCCCTAGGATCATTCCAATGTTGTCTGGAATTAACTTTTTGAAATCTGTGGTACGTACCTATATGTTTAGGTTATTGTGAACTCTTAAAATCGTATAATCACTTTCTTTTCATGTTGCTTATATGTACAGTTTAATCAGTTTTTCCTTTTTGATAATCCAAATTAAGCCTTTTGTTGAAATATCTTTGTTACTTCTTTAGTCATCTTTGAGATGAAATGTGATCACTCTCAATCCCACTGATTTTTAGCTGAATAACCATTCTAGAAGATATATTTTCAGGACTTCAGTAGTCCTTTTTGTGATTCTTTTGTTATCCTCCTCTCATTTTATTTGTATATATTTTCCAATTTTCTAATTTGGTGTTTTTTTTAGACTCACTAAAACTGTCTTTAATTTTCACTTTCTTCTAGGTCAAGACAGAAACAAATATTAAAATGTTATTGGATCATTGTCTCATCCTTTGAGATTTCTATTTTTCAGTACACAGTATACATGATATACATATAAAAGTACAGCTTGTAAATAACTGCACATATATTTGGGGGTGGATACTCAAAAACCTTTTTTTCTGATAATATATGTAATGGGAAATTTTGGAGATTATTACTTTACAGCTACGATTCGCAAAATTTTAATATGCACAAGATATACCTGATGAACTTATTATAATGCAGATCCCCAGGACTTTCCCCTGATCTACTGCATCTCTAGGGATGAGGTCCAGAAGTGTTTTAAAAATAAGCTTTCTGGGGCTGCCTGAGTGGCACAGTGGTTGAGCATCTGCCTTAGGCTCAGGTTGTGACCCTCGGGACCTGGGATTGAGTCCTATAACAGGCTCCCGCAGGGAGCTTCTCCCTCTGCCTGTGTCTCTGCCTCATGAATAAATAAATAAAATCTTAAAAAAAAAAGCTTTCCAGATAATTCTGATATTGTCCATAGGTCATACTATGAGAGACTTTGAAATTGGAGATGTGTTTAAGTCCATTTATACTTTTATGGTTATGTGAGCATCATTTCCTAAAGAACCATGTAGTATGTTTTCACCTTCTAAAAGGAAGAATAGCATACCGTTTTATCTTTGTCTTTCCAAAAAGAATAGTCTCAGTATCAAAGTCACATACATTGTCTTTCTGTTTGTCCAGTAGTTACCCAAATAATGCTATATTTAAGTCTATTTAATATCTACACCTTGGTCTTCCTGGACATTATTTTTCCTTGGAATTTCTAACTGCCCATCTTTTCTGCTTTTTCTTATAATAAAAATGTCTGTTTGTATAATGGTTGAAGATGTTCTTCCTTGAGCTCATTGGCTTCTGGTATGAATTTGGACCAATTGCTTTCCAAACCTATTCATAGGTATTATCCTAGAATTTCTTTTCATTGTATGCTTGGACTAGTTCACAGTTCCTGGGATCCCACATCTTTCTTTCTCTTTTTTGGGGTTTAAATTTTCAAAATTATTTCTCAGAAAGGATGCACAAATGTTCCACTTTGTGACTCCTTACATGCCTGAAAAGGTCTTTCGTTTGTCCTTGTGCTTGACTGATAGTTTAGCTGAACATGAAATTTTATGTTCACATAATTTCTTTCAGATTTTTGAAGGTATAGGTGTAGTGTCTTCTTTTAGCATACAGAGGTACTGCCAAGTTCATATGTGATCCCAGTGCAAGTGATCCTTTCTTCTTTGTAGGTAGCTTGCTTAAATTAAGCTTTTGGATTTTCTCTCTATATGTAATATTGTAAAATTTCAGTATCATCTATTAATTTGTTTTTTTTTAAATCCAACCTTCTCAACCTTTGGTGGGCCTTTTCAAACTGAAGATTGAAGATTTTCTTTTGATTGAGGAAAGTTGTCTTCAGCCTTGCTGTAGGCAAATGCTGAGATGAGTGAGAAACTCAGTCTTTTGGTAAATGGTTCCTTTATTAGTCTTGATTTCTGTTGCCTTCTGGTCTCTGTATTTACTAATTGGTTACTTAGAGCCTTTCTCCAGGCCTTTTAAGAAAAAGCAGCTTCCTCTTCAACTATAGGCATCATTTGGGTTTTCAATTATGATTTGTCTCTTCTGGGTTTGTGAGCACATCCTTCTGTCTTTCAGATGTTTCTCAAATTTATGGTCCATTTTGGCCCCTTTCTCATTTCCCATGCTGATAGAGATTTATTCAAGGCAGTGTGATTTATGAATTTCAGTATCATCTTCATCAAGTAAATCATCTTGAAGAGGAAGTATAGTATCATTTTTAGTGATTACAATGTATTCTATTATTTTGATACATCATATTTATATTTAATCAGTATTTTGCTTTAGTACATTAAGATTATTTTATTTAAAATTGTATGATGATGCTGTGATTGATGAATGGCCTTGTGTGGATAAAGCTTTGTTTGCATTATTTAGTTTCAAGTAGTGGTGCTGTTGTCATAGTGGCTGTGGTCTGGGATGGCTAAACATACTGAAATGAATAGGTTAATCCTGCTCAATTAAAGAATTACACTGCTCCAAGTACCCTTTCGGAAAAATTCTTACCTGTAATTCTTCTCTTTTTTTCACTTTTTGGCAGTATATTGTAATTTCCTGGTAAGTTTTTTGGTTGGATTTGTCTGTATACAGGCATACGTTGGAGATGTTGTGGGTTTGGTTCCAGACCACTGCGATTAAACAAATATTGCAATAAAACAAGTCAAATGAAATTTTTGGTTGTCCAGTGCTTATAAACATGTTTACACTATACTGTAGCCTATTAGTATGTGGTAGCATTATGTCTAAAAAACAATGTACATACCTTCATTCAAAAGTACTAAGTTGGTCCCCTCCCCCGCCAAAAAAATATACCCACAGTAGAATTTCTTTCAAAATTGGCATCCTTTCAAACCTTGCTGCTGCTTTATCAACTAAGTTTCTGAAAGATTCTAAATCCTTTTGTTGTCATTTCAACAATCTTATGGTATCTTTACCAGGAAATCACTCAAGAAACCACTTCTTTGTTTATCCATAAGAAGCAGCTCATAATCTGTTAAAGTTATTATGAGATTGAAGCAGTTCAATCACATCTTCAGACTTGGCTTTTAATTCTAGTTCTCTTGCTATTTCCACCACCCCTGCAATTACGTCTTCCACCAAAGTCTTGACTCCCTCAAAGTCCTCCATGAGAGGTTGGAATTGACTTCCTCCAAACTCTTGATATTGTTGATATTCTGTCCTCTTTCCATGGATCATGACTATTCTTAATGGCATCCAGAATGGTGAATCTTTTCCAGAAGCTTTTCAATTGACTTGCCTAGATCCATCAGAAAAATCATGATCTATGGCAGCTATAGCTTTACAAAATCAATTTCTTAAGTTATAAGACATGAGAGTTGAAATGACTTCTTGATCCATGGGCTTCAGAATGGTTGTTGTGTTAGCAGCCATGAAAGCATTTTCCATTATAGGTCTTGGGTGACCAGGTAGATTGTCAGTGAGCAGTAACATTTTGAAAGGAATCTTTTTTTTTTTTTTTTCCTAAGCAATAGTTCTCAACAGTGGTCTTAAAATATTCAGGAAACCATGTTATAAATAGATGTACTGTTATCTGGACTTTGGTGTTCTATTTATAGAGCACAGGCAAAGTAGATTTAGTGTAATTCTTAATGACCCTACAGTTTTCAAAATGGTAAATGAGGATTGGCTTCAACTTAAAGTCACCAGATGCGTTATTAGCCCCTGACAATAGAGTCAGCCTGTCCTTTGAAGTTTTGAAGCCAGGCATTGACTTCTCTCTAGCTATGGACATCCTAGATTGTGTCTTCTTCCAATAGAAGGCTGTTTCATCTATATTGAAGATCTGCCATTTAATGTAGCCACCTTTGTTAATTCTTTAAGCTCGATCTTCTGGATAACTTGCTACAGCTTGTACGTTAGCACTTGCTGCTTCACCTTGCACTTTTAGGTCATGATGATGATTTCTTTCCTTCAACTTCATGAACCAACCTCTGCTGGCTTCAGATTTTTCTTCTGTAGCTTCTTTACTTCTTCAGCTTCACAGAATTGAAGAGAGTTAGGCCTTGCTCTGGATTAGGCTTTGGCTTAAGGGAATGTTGTAGCTAGTTTGATCTTCTATCCAGGCCACTAAAACTTTCTCCATATCAGCAGTAAGGCTGTTTAGCTTTCTTACCATTCTTGTGTTCACTAGAGTAGAAACTTTAATTCCTTCAAGAACTTCTCCTTTGCATTCACACATGGCTAACGATTTGGTGCAAGAGGCATACCTTTTGGCCTATCTTGGCTTTTGACATGCCTTTTTTTACTAAGCTTAATTATTTCTGGCTTTTGATTTAAATATAGATGTGCAACTCTTCCTTTCACTTGGAAACTAGAGACCTCTGTTGGATTATTAATTGGCCTAATTTCAATATTGTTGTGTCTCAGGGAATAGGGAGGCCTGAGGAGAGAGAAAGAGATGGGGATATGGGGGAATGGCTAGTTGGGGGAACAGTCAGAGCACACATATTTATCAATTGACTTTGCCATCTTATATGCATGTGGTCCGTGGTGCCCCAAAACAGTTACAAGACTTTGAAATGTTGCAAAAATTACCAAAGTGTGACATAGAGACAAGAAGTAAGAAAATACTGTTGGAAAAGATGGTACCAATAGACTTATTTGACACAGGATTATTACAAACCTTCCATTTGTGAAAAACTTGATATCTGCAAAGCGTAATACACCAAAGCACAGTAAAACGAGGTATGCTTGTACATATATTTGTATGCATGTGTTTTACCTTTTATTATGGAATATTTCAATTAGAGGCAAAGGCAGAGAGAAAATATTAATGAAATCCCATGTTTACTCATCACCCAGCTTAAACAGTTATCAACACATGACCAACCTTATTTTATCAGTAAACTTCTACTTCCTTTTTCTCTGATTATTATTTTTTTTGGTATTTTATTTTTAATTTTTTTATTGGAATTCAATTTGCCAACATTTAGCATAACACCCAGTATTCATTAGTGTTGAACTCATGATAGTCTATAACTCATGCCTGAACAAAGGTAGTCTAATATACTCTTTACTTCAAAAGGCACATCACAGTTTTCTTGCACTTAGGAATACTAGGTAGCACTTTAGCAGTATGCCTGGTGATCATTTTTTTAAATTGTTTTTTTTGAGTATTTTTTTATTGGAGTTCGATTTGCCAACATACAGTATAACACTCAGTGCTCATCTCGTCAAGTGCCCCCCTCAGTGCCCGACACCCAGTCACCCCATCCCCCCACCACCTCCCCTTCCACTACCCTTAGTTCGTTTCCCAGAGTTAGGGAATGTTCTATCTCTCATGTTCTATAACCCTCTCTGATATTTCCCACTCCTTTTCTCTCTTTCCACCTTAATCTCTTTCACTATTTTTTTATATTCCCCGAATGAATGAAACCATATAATGTTTGTTGTTCTCCGATTGACTTACTTCACTTAGCATAATACCCTCCAGTTCTATCCATGTTGAAGTAAATTGTAGGTATTTGTCTCCTCTGATGGCTGAGTAATATTCCATTGTATATATAGACCACATCTTCTTTATCCATTCATCTTTCGATGGATACTGAGGCTCCTTTCACAGTTTGGCTATTGTGGACATTTCTGCTATAAACATTGGGGTGCAGGTGTTCCCTGTTTCACTGCATCTGTATCTTTGAGGTAAATGCCCAGCAGTGCAATTGCTGGGTCGTAGGGCAGATCTATTTTTACTCTTTGAGGAACCTCCACACAGTTTTCCAGAGTGGCTGCACCAGTTCACATTCCCACCAACAGTGCTAAAGGGTTCCCCTTTCTCCACATCCTCTCCAACATTTGTGGTTTCCTGTCTTGTTAATTTTCCCCATTTTCACTGGTGTGAGGTGGTGTCTCATTGTGGTTTTGATTTATATTTCCCTGATTGCAAGTGATGCGGAGCATTTTCTCATGTGCTTGTTGGCCATGTGTATGTCCTCTTTAGTGAAATTTCTGTTCATGTCTTTTGCCCATTTTATGACTGGATTGTTTGTTTCTTTGCTGTTGAGTTTAATAAGTTCTTTATAGATCTTGGATACTAGTCCTTTATCTGATACGTCATTTGCAAATATCTTGTCCCATTCTGTAGGTTGTCTTTGAGTTTTGTTGACTGTTTCTTTCTTTTTTAAAAGATTTTATTTATTTATTCATGAGACACACACACACACACACACACACACACACAGGGAGAGAGAGAGAGAGAGCGAGGCAGAGACACAGGCAGAGGGAGAAGCAGGCTCCATGCAGGGAGCCTGATGGGGGACTCGATCCCGGGACCCCAGGATCACACCCTGGGCCGAAGGCAGGTGCTAAACCACTGAGACACCCAGGGATGCCCTGTTGACTGTTTCTTTTGCTGTGCAGAAGCTTTTTATCTTGTTGAAGTCCCAATAGTTCATTTTTGCTTTTGTTTCCCTTGCCTTCATAGATGTATCTTGCAAGAAAGTTGCTGTGGCCAAGTTCAAAAAGGGTGTTGCCTGTGTTCTCCTCTAGGATTTTGATGGATTCTTGTCTCACAGTTAGATCTTTCATCCATTTTGAGTTTATCTTTGTGTCTGGTGTAAGAGAATGGTCTAGTTTCATTCTTCTGCACATGACTGTCCCATTTTCCCAGCACCATTTATTGAAGACACTGTCATTTTTCCAGTGGATAGTCTTTCCTGCTTTGTCTAATATTAGTTGACCGTAGAGTTGAGGGCCCATTTCTGGGTTCTCTATTCTGTTCCATTAATCTTTGTGTCTGGTTTTGTGCCAGTACCACACTGTCTTGGTGATCACAGCTTTGTAGTACAACTTGAAATCCGGCATTGTGATGCCCCCAGCTCTGGTTTTCTCTTTCAATATTCCCCTGGCTATTCGGGGTCTTTTCTGATTGCACACAAATCTTAAGATTACTTGTTTCAACTCTCTTAAGAAAGTCCATGGTGGGCAGCCCTGGTGGCGCAGCAGTTTAGCGCCACCTGCAGCCTAGGGTGTGATCCTGGAGACCCGGATCCAGTCCCATGTCGGGCTCCCTGCATGGAGCCTACTTCTCCCTCTGCCTGTTTCTCTGCCTTTCTCTCTCTGTATCTGTCATGAATAAATAAATAAAATCTTAAAAAAAAAGTCCGTGGTATTTAGATAGTGATTGCATTGAATGTGTAAATTGCCCTGGGTAGCATTGACATTTTCACAATATTAATTCTTCCAATCCATGAGCATGGAATATTTTTCCACCTCTTTGTGTCTTCCTCAATTTCTTTCAGAAGTGTTCTGTAGTTTTTATAGTATAGATTCTTTACCTCTTTGGTTAGGTTTATTCCTAGGTATCTTATGCTTTTGGGTGCAATTGTAAATGGGATCGACTCCTTAATTTCTCTTTCTTCAGTCTCATTGTTAGTGTATAGAAATGTATCCTGCCACACTGCTGAATTGCTGTATGAGCTCTAGCAATCTTGGGGTGGAGGTTTTTGGCTTTCTATGTACAGTATCATGTCATCTGTGAAGAGGGAGAGTTTGACTTCTTCTTTGCCAATTTGAATGCCTTTTATTTCTTTTTGTTCCCTGATAGCTGAGGCTAGGACTTCTATTACTATGTTGAATAACAGTGGTGAGAGTAGACATCCCTGTCGTGTTCCTGGTCTTAGGGGAAAGGCTTTCAGTGTTTCCCTTTTGAGAATGTTATTTGCTGTGGGCTTTTTGTAGATGGCATTTAAGATGCTGAGGAATGTTCCCTTTATCCCTACACTCTGAAGAGTTTTGAGCAGGGATGGATGCTGTATTTTGTCAAATGCTTTCTTTGCGCCTTTGAGAGCATCATATGGTTCTTGTTTTGTTTCTTGTTGATATTATCTATCACGTTGATTGTTTTACACGTGTTGAACCAGCCTTGCATCCCGGGGATAAATCCCACTTAGTTATGGTGAATTATCTTCTTAATGCTCTGTATTGTCTAGTATCTTGTTGAGAATTTTTGCATCTGTGTTTCATCAGGGCTATTGGTCTATAATTCTCCTTTTTGGTGGGGTCTTTGTCTAGTTTTGGAATTAAGGTGATGCTGGCCTCATAAAATGAGTTTGGAAGTATTCCGTCTCTTTCTATCTTTTGGAATAGCTCTAGTAGAATAGGTATTGTTTCTTCTTTAAACGTTTGGTAGAATACCCTTGAGAAGCCAGCTGGCCCTGGATTTTTGTGTCTTGGGAGATTTTTGATGACTGGTCCCTGGTTATTCGCTTGTTCAGGTTTTCTGTTTCTTCCTGTTCCAGTTTTGGTAGTTTGCGGTTTTCCAGAAATGCATTCATTGCATCTAGATTGCCTTATTTATTGGCGTATAACTGCTCATAATATGTTTTTTAAATCGTTTGTATTTCCTTGGTATTGGTTGTGATATCCCTTTTTTCATTGGTGATTTTATTAATTTGAGTCTTTTCTCTTTTGTTTTTAATAAGGCTGGTTAATGGTTTATCTATCTTATTAATTCTTTCAAAGAGCCAACTCCTAGTTTTGTTGATCTGTTACACAGTTTTTCTGGTCTCTATTTCATTGAGTTCTGCTTGAATCTTTATTAACTATCTTCTGTTGGGGTGTAGATTTTATTTGCTGTTTTTTCTCCACTTCCTTTAGGTGCAAGGTTAACTTGTGTATTTGAGTTTTTTTCCGATTTTTTGAGGGATGCTTGTATTGTGATGTATTTCCCTTTCAGGACTGCTTTTGCCGTATCCCAAAGAATTTGAACAGTTGATCTTCATTTTCATTAGTTTCCATGAATCTTTTTAATTCTTCTCTAATATCCTGGTTGACCGTTTCCACTTTTAGCAGGATGCTCTTTCACCTCCACGTGTTTGAGTTTCTTCCAAATTTCTTCTTGTGATTGAGTTCTAGTTTCAAAAATTATGGTCTGAAAATATGCAGGGGAACAATCCCAATATTTTGGTATCCGATGAGGCCTGATTTGTGACCCAGTATGTGGTCTATTCTGGAGAAAGTTCCATGTGCACTTGAGAAGAATGTGTATTCAGTTATGTTCGGATGCAAAGTTCTGTATACATCTGTGAAATCCATCTGGTCCAGTGTATCATTTAAAGCTCTTGTTTCTTTGGAGATGTTGTGTTTAGAATAGAAGATCTGTCATTTGCAGAAAGCACCCTGTTGAAGTCTCCCAGTATTAGTGTATTATTATCTAAGTGTGTCTTTACTTTGGTTATTAATTGATATACTTGGCTGCTTCCACATTTGGGGCATAAATATTCATGATCGTTAGGTCCTCTTGTTGGATAGACCCTTTAAGTATGATATAGTGTCCCTCTTCATCTCCTACTACAGTCTTTGGGATAAACTTTAACTTATCTGATATGAAGATTGCTACCCTAGCTTGCTTTTGAGGACCATTTGAATGGTAAATGCTTCTCCAACCTGTCATTTTCAGGCTGTAGGTGTCCTTAGGTCTAAAATGAGTCTCTTGTAGACAGCAAATAGATGGGTCTTGCTTTTTTATCCAGTATGAAACCCTGCATCTTTTGATGGGATCATTGAGTCCATTAACGTTCAGAGTTACTATTGAAAGATACGAATTTAGTGTCATCATAATACCTATTCAGTCCCTGTGTTTGTGGATTATTTCTTTGGGCTTCTTCTTTCTTTTACAGGGTTCCCCTTAATATTTCTTGCAGAGCTGGTTTGGTGGTCACATATTCTTTCAGTTTCTGCCTATTTTGGAAGCTCTTTATCTCTCCTTCTATTCTGAATGAGAGCCTTGCTGGATAAAGTATTCTTGGCTGCATGTTCTTCTCATTTAGAACCCTGAATATATCCTGCTAGCCCTTTCTGGCCTGCCGGGTCTCTGTGGAGGGGTTGCTGTTAATCTAATATTTCTCCCCATATAAGTTAGGGATCTCTTGTCTCTTGCTGCTTTAATGATTTTCTCTTTATCTTTGGAATTTGCAAGTTTCACTAAAGTCAAGTTGTTGAACAGTTTTTATTGGTTTTAGGGGGGGACCTCTCTATCTCCTGGATCTGAATGGCTGTTTCCCTACCCAAATTAGGGAAGTTCTCAGCTATGATTTCTTCAAATATGCTTTCTGTCCCTCTGTCCCTCTCAGCGTTCTCTGGAACCCCAATTACATGTGAATTTTTTCCTTCTGAGGCTGTCATGTATTTCCCTTAACCTTTCCTCATGGTCTTTTAATTCTTTTTCTCTTTTTTCCTCAGCTTCCTTCCTTGCCATCAACTTGTCTTCTATGTCACTCACTATTTCTTCTACCTCATTAACCCTTGTTAGGAACTTCCAGTTAGGCTTGTGTCCCATTTAGTTGATTTTTAATTTCGGCCTGATTAGATCTAAATTCTGCCATCATGAAGTCTCTTGATTCCTTTATGCTTTTTTCCAGAGCCATGAGTAGCTTTATAATTGTGCTTCTAAATTGGTTTCTGACATCAAATTGTAACCCAAATTCTGTAACTCTGTGGCAGAGAGTACTGTTTCTGATTCTTTCTTTTGTGGTGAGTTCTTCTTTCTAGTGCTCAGTGCGAGTGACTGTGTGAGTGGGCTGCATCAAGAATATCAACCATGACCTAAGTAAATTTCCCCGTAGATGATTCTGCTGAAGTCAGAGACCAGAAATTGAAAACAAAGATCCGAATGAAATAAAACAAAAGGACCACTAAAGTTGAAAAACAAATTTTAAAACAAGGTAATAAAAAAATAAAAGGCCAGGAATCCTAAAGACAAGAGAGGAAAAAAAAAAAAAAGAAAAAAAAGAAAGAAAAAGGAGAAGAAAAATGAAGGGGGCACTGGGAGATGGTGGTAGTGATGAAGTTGTAGTGGAGGGAGAATGTAGTCTACCTGAGGGGTTCTAGAGGGTGATCCTCTTGTTTCTGAGTATTTAAAGTTCTGTATGTTAGAAGATGCTCAGTTCCAAATTTATATAAACCAAAAATACTTGTAGAGGGTCCCAACATTGACCACCAAAACATAAATGAGATAAAAGAGGGGGGCAGAATGTGAATGAGGAGTCTCACAGAATGAACCAGCATGGTATGCCACTTGGTTCTGGGTGCAAGCTGGTCATGTTTTATAAGTTATTAACTTCCACCATTGTAGAACAAATGAGGCAAAGAAAACAAAAAACACAAAACAAAACAAAAAACATATATATCTCCCAAAATTAAGTTGAGTATGTTGAAGGGAATCTAGAAGTGGAAAATATATCTAGGATCTGTAATTGTGTGTATATGAAAGTAAAAAAGGAAGAATCTTAAAAATGAAGAGGTGGTAAAATATTGTAGTTAAGGTGGGAAAAGAGAAAAAGAATTGGAAATATACACTCTGATATAAAAACGAGTTGTACTGGAAAAAGGAAGAAAAAAAAAAGAAGGAGGGGTACCCTCTGGTTCTATATTCTATAAATCCCTTGACTTTCCCTGGAGCTTTCCAGCGCTGCTTGGTCAAGAACTTGCTCTTCCCCTGTTCTTCCAGCTGGTCTTCTGGGGGAAGGGCCTGCTGTGCTGATTCTTTGGTGTGTGCACGGCTCAGGTGAGTTGTTGACCCCATGAGGCCCCTGTCCCCTGGCGGCCCCGCCCCCTCCCAGGCACATGGTGACAGCAGGAGGAACAACAACACTGGCAGCGGCCAGCTCTCCAGCTTTAGAGTCAGCTCCCGCAGTACCTGCCACAGTCTCCCAGTCTGCGCTGGCCTGGATGCTCTGGGGGCGAGGGCGCTGACCTGCACAGCTTGGGGGCGCCCGGTGGTGGCAGGAGCATCCTCGCCGTCCTGGGCCCTCCCCGCCTCCCTGTCCCGGGGGGAGTGCAGGATCCTGGGCTGTGTCCCCGGTGCCCTGGGCTCCGGGGCTTGCGCTGCTGGGATCTCCCTCCCGGGGCCGCAGCTCCCGAAGGCAGCAGGGCGCAGCCCCCTCGCCCGCAGCCCCCGCCTGACCGACCGGCTGCTCCCCAAGGCCCCGCCGGGCGCTCCAGCCCTTTACCACGCTCGGCCCGCGGGGTGTGGGGTGCTCTCCCCCCGGCGCACGTCCTCTGTCAGTGACCCCAGGAGGCTGGAGGCCCCACGGCCCCTCCTGCGGTTCTGCCCAATTTCCCTGCTGAGCGCCTTTCCGTCTGGGAAGAATCCGTATGGATTTTTTAAAGTTCCCGCTTCTCCGGGGCTGGGCTCTTCTGTTCCAGAGGCTCTCGCTGCCCAGCTTCTGCGGGCCCCCTCCCCCACTGGATTCTTTTTATTTTATTTTTTCCGCCTTCCTACCTTGTTAGAAGCACAAAATCTTCTCTCAGCAGCGTTCCAGCTGTTTTCTCTTTAAATCTCAGGTTGAATTAGTCGGTTTTCAGTATGATTTGAAAGTTATCTAGGTAAGTTGGTGGGGCCAGGTGAGTTGAGGACCCTACTCCTCTGCCAGCTTGCCCCGCCCCTGGTGATCATTTTTAACAGTGAAATCATCAACAAAAAGTGTAAAGTTTTGAAAAATGTGGCACTAAATAGACCATGATAAAAACACTTGGTTATGGTATGAGAACTGACACAGAACATCCGCTTGTTTTACCTCAGTTGGCAATATGTGATTTGGGTGACTTGCATTTTTTGCTGCGTTGGGCATGCCTGCAAATGACTAAAATTGCCGTGGGTATTGATTGTAGACTTATAAATGAATAAGTGAATATGCAAATTTACAAATTCTTAGTCCTTGAATGAAGATGCTGTATATGTCTAAAAGATAAGGGCTCTTTTTTTAATATAACCATAGAATCTTTATCATAGCTAAAGTTCCATAATCATTCCCAAATATAATCAGCCACTCAGTTTTCAGATTTCTCCAATAGTCTCATACTACTACTACTAGTATTTCTTCTTCTACTTATTCTTATTAATCTCTCTCTCTCTTTCTCTTTTTTGAGAGAGAATGTGCAAGAGAAAGCGCAAGCAGGGGTGGAGAGGCAGAGAGTGAGGGGGAGAGAGAATCTCAAACAGGCTCCATGCTCAGTGTGGAGACCCATGTGAGGCTCAGTCTCATGACCCTGAGATCATGACCTGAGTCAGAATCAAGAATTGGATGCTTAGCCACCTAGGTGCCCCTAGTCTCATACTTCTTTAAAAAGTTGGTTTGTTCTGGGGGTGATGAGTGTGGAGCCTGCTTGAGATTCTTTCTCTCTCTAAATCCCCTCTCTGCTTGTGCTCTCTGTCTTTCTCTTCAGAAAAAAAAAATTGTTGTATGAGGACCCAAACATAGTCTATCCACTGAATATATAGATTCCTTATCCTTCTCTTCTTTCTCATTGCAACTTAATTTATTTTTCAAAGACTTATTTATTTGAGGGGGGAGAGGCAAAGGGAGAGGGAGACTCTCTTAAGCAGGCTCCCTATTGAGCACAGAGTGAGGAGCGCAATGAGGGGCTTAATCCCATGATCCTGAGATAATGACCTATAAGCTGTAATCAAGAGTCAGAAGCTTAAGCAACTGAGTTACCCAGTGCCCCTTTCCTTGAAACTTAAAAAAAATAAAATGGTTATTTATGCTGTAGATGTTCTCACATTTTCGATTTTTCTGATTGTAATGCTCTATATCCTATAGTTACCATAAACTTGTAATTAGACCTAGAAGCTTATTCAGGTCTCATGTTTTGGCAAAAATCTTGTTAGGTATAATTATATAATTCTTATTATATCACATCAGAAGATACTTATTGTCTTATCCAGATCTTTTTGTAATAACTTTGATCGGTGGATTATGTCTCTTTAGTCTCAAACAGCCTGTACTCTTCTATTTATGGCATCATCTTGTTAAACAAACATGGTTATTAGTTGTCCTTTAGAATATCTTGTATTCTGGATTCACTCACTTGCTTCCTTGTGTTATCAGTTTAACTTTTCCTCTTTAATTATTATAAACTGAAAGGTAAATCTAAAGCTTGATTATATTCAGGTTCAACTATTTTGACATAAATATTTCATAGATTCCATGTACTTCATAGGATATCTCAAATGAAAGCACAAGTTGTCTGATTGTGCTACTTTCAGTAATGATGATATTAGTCAGTGCATTAATGTAACACCAGTCTGATTCCTCCATTATAAAGTTGTATTTTTACCTTAGGGTCAACAGATAATATAGAAAGTAAATGTAATGATAATGTATTGGTGCTCTGCAAGCGTTCACTTCTACATCAACATTTCACCTAATTTTCATATATATTGATTACCTGAATTTATTATTTCATTAGGGGTTAAAAATTGTAATTTTATAGCTCTTTTATTTCTTCTCTACTAACTGGAATTCTTTAAGTTTTTATGACTTTTAATATATAGTTAAAACAATTTTAGATAATATGGCCATATGATTATATGGTTCAACATTTTAAAAGTGTTAAAGAATATACAGTGAGGAGTCTTCCTCTCACCCTTGTCTCCAGCTGTTCCTTTCTGTACCTCACAGATGAACCATAATAGCGCATTTATGTCTCTCCATTTTGAGTTAAGTTTTGTAAATGGTGTGAATTAAGGATCCAACTTCATTCTTTTGCCTATGGATAGCCAGTTGTCCCAGCATCTGTTGAAAAGACTACTTTTCCTCCATTGGATGGCCTTGCATTGTTAAAAATAGGTCAATTAGAGATGTATGAGTTTCTGAGTTCTCAGTGCCATTCCATTGATCTTTATCTCCATTCTTGTTCCAATGTTAAACTGTCCTGTTGACTGTTATTTTGTAATAAGTTTGAAATCAGTTAGGAGTGAGTCCTTGCTACTTTGTTCTTTGTTTTCAAGAATGTCTTGGCTATTCCAGGTCCCATGTAATTTCAAATGAATTTTAGTATCAGTTTATCAATTTCTACAAAGAAGTGAGCTGGAATTCTGATAGGGATTGTATGGAGTCTGTAGATCAGTACAGATCTCCACTTTGGGGAGTCAGTACTAAATTTAACAATGCTAAATTTTCTATATCCTGAACATGGGATGTTTTTCCAGTTATTTAGTCTTTTAATTTTCTCTCAACAATGTTGTATAGTTTTCCGAGCTTTTATTTTGCACTCTTTTGGACAAGTTTATTTTTAAATATTATTTATGATTCTATTTAGATGGAATTGTTTTCTTAGCATTATTTTCAGATTGGTTAGTGTAACTGTAGATTACAATTGATTTTTGCATATTGATCGCATAACTTGCAAGTGTACTGAACTCATTCTAATTTTTTTAGTGGATTCTTGAGAATTTTCTATAAGATCACATTATCTACAAATAGAGAGTTTTGCTTCCTCCTTTCAACCATGCCTTTTATTTTTCTCTTGCCTACTTGCCCTGGCTAGAACTCCAGTACATTGTTAAACAGAAGAGGTCAGAGCCAACATCCTTGTTTTACTATTTTTTTTTTTTTAAATCCTTGCTATTTTCTTGGTCACAGGGAGAAAGCATCCAGTCCTTGACCATCAGGTATAATATTATCTCTGGTGTTTTTAAATATGCCTTTTTAACAGGTTTAGGAAGTTCTTTTCTATGCATAGTTTGTTTTTATTATGAAAGGTTGTTGGATTTCGTCAAATGTATTTTCTGTGTATATTGAGATAATTGTGTGATTTTTGTTTTCCATTCTATTGATACAATATATTACATTAATTGGTTTTCAGTTATTTAACTAACTTTTTACTCCTGGAATAAATTCCATTTGGTGGTCATGATGTGTAATTTTTTTGATATGTTGTTGGATTTGGTTTGTTGGTATTTTGTTGATGAGTTCTGTGTCTCATAAGTATTAATCTGTAAGGTTTTTTTTTTTTTGTGATGTCTTTGTTTTTTGTAGCAGGGCAATATGGGCCTTGTAGAATGGATTAAAATGTGTTTCCTTTTCTTCTATTTTTTTGGAAGAGTTGTTGAAGAACTGGCATTAGTGTTCTTTAAATGTTTGATAGAATTCAGCCATAAACACCTCCAGTCATGGGCTTTGTGGATAATTTTTTTATTGGTAATTGAACAGGTTCAGGTTTTCTTGAGACAGTTTTGGCAATTTGTGTCTTTTTTAGGAATTTGTGTATTTTTTTCTAAGTTATCTAATTTGCTGGTATACAATTTTTTTATGCATTCCTTTATAATCCTTTTTATTTTTATTAGGTTTATAGTAATATCTTTTTAAGTTTCTGATCCTGATAATCTGTGATCTCTCTCTCTCTATTGTGGCCAATTTAGGTAAAGCCTCATCGTTTTATTGGTCAGTCATTTAAAAAAAAACAGCTTTTGGTTTCATTAATTTTCTCTACTGTTTTTCTGTTCTCTGTTTCATTAGTATTTGGTCTAATCTTTATTATTACTCCTTTTGCTTGCTTTAGTTTTAGTTAGCTCTTATTTTTTCACTATCTAATGGTGAAACATTAGGTTATTGACTTCAGACCTTTCTTTTTCTTTAATATAGGTATTTAGAGCCGTAAAGTTTCCTCTAAGCACAAAGTTTTAGGTACGTCTCACATGTTTTGGTATTTTGTGTTTTCATTTTCACTGATCTTAAAGTATTTTCTGGTTTCTCTTTTGATTTCCTCTTTGACTCATTGTTTATTTAGGAGAGTTTTTAATTTCCTCAAAATTGTGAGTTTCCCAGTTTTTTCTCTTTTATCTCCATAAATAGTTGCCTTTCTTACTGAATTTTTGCAGATTATATTGAAAAGAAAAGATGTTTCTCTATTTGCCCGTAGGACCATTATAGAAGTTTTCAGTGATTGTTTTAAGATAACATTTCCCCAGTGAAACTGGGGGAATGGGTCAGTAGACCTCCTCATAGTTGTGACAGATGTCCATATTTCAGTGTTGTTGTAAGCTTCTAAATTTGGGAGGAATTTGTTAAATAAAAATATACCAGGTCAAAACATTTATACAGTTGTAATTGTGATAGGTATTACCAAGTTGTGCCAATTTCTTCTAGCAATGTAAGAAGGTACCTGTTTTCCCCACATCCTGCCCATCACATTTTTCTTACTATGCATGAGTGAAGTCTAAGAAGTATTTCTCTCTTTTTTTTTTTTTTTTTGAGAGAGAGAGAGAGGGCCAGTGGCAGAGGGAACAGGAGAGAGAGAATCCCAAGCCGGTTCCATGCCCAGCACAGAACCTGATAAAGGCTCGATCATCTCACCCTTGAGATCATGACCTGAACCAAAATCAGGAGTCAGAGGTTTAACTGACAGAGCCACCGAGATGCCTCAGTCATTTTCTCTTTTGCTTTCTCTACTCGGATCCAGTAATTCTTCTGTGTCCTTAATTTCCAATCCCTCTATCTAGGCTCTTGGTATCTCAGTTCTGAACATATTCTTTTTCAAACATCAATTGTTTTATATCTTCACTTTGAGACAAAGCAATATATAAGACACCAAAGAAAATAATTTATAGAATTTAGGTTAAAGATAACTAATGAAAATTTCAGGACCTTTTTAAGTTTTTTTTTAAAGATTTATTTTGAAATAATCTCTGTATTTAACTTGGGGCTCAAATTCACAACCTCAAGGTCAAGAGTCAAGTGCTCTATTGACTGAGCCACCCAGGTGCCTCTAGGACCTATTTAATATGTATTTAGAGGGACCTTATGTTTAGGTTTGGTTGTCTAAAGGATGCCAGAAGTTGCAAAGAAACCAGACTATGAGATTCAGAAATGTGTAGCCATCACTAAAGCAGATATTTCTACTAAATTTACTCATTCAAAAAATATCAGTTGAGTGTCAGCTGAGCATCAGACACTGTGCTAAAAGTTAGAGAAAGATGGCCCTGTGCTTAGCTATTAAAGAGTACTGTCGGTTAGCCCTGGTGGCCCAGCGGTTTAGCGCCACCATCGGCCCAGGGTGTGATCCTGGGTTCCCGGGATCGAGTCCTGTGTCGGGCTCCCTGCGGAGTCTGCTTTTCCCTCTGCCTGTGTCTCTGCCTCTCTGTGTGTCTCTCATGATTAAATAAATAAAATCTTTAAAAAAAGAAAGAGTACTGTCTAGTCAGAAAAACATTTGTGGAGACAATTTGTAATAGTTTGTTGAGTACTATGATGAGTAGATTCATATTAATATAATTCATTCCTTTATCTCTGAAAAAATACGTAAAAAATGTCACATAATTTCACTAACAAAGTAGAAGTTTGTTATTGAAAATAAAATTTTGATTTCTCAATATAATAATATCACACAAATAGAAAACATTTGTATGTATTGTATTTTCCTTATGAATTTGTAGAAAATATTCCATTATATTTTGAGTTTACTTGTCATTTTATGACTTTATTATCAAGTACTGCCAAAAACATATTTTGGATATATCCCTTGTTTATTAGCTCTGCAAATTCAATTGCCTTACTAATATATATAAATTCTTACTTTAGTATATTATTAGTGCCATACGATCCTGCCACTTTATCTTTGAATGCATAAAGTAACATTGCAACTTCAGTAGTTAGCATGATAAATGTTTAAGAACAGTAACATGGAGTTTCATAGAATATCATTGCATTAGGAACTATAGGAACTTGAATTACTCAACTTTTCTTGAGTAACTAAAAATGTGTTATAGCCAAAGTCCATTACCTTTGTCTTAGACGCAAACTTCATCCTGACTTTTTAAGCTTTATAATACATTATTTTGTCTAGAACATTGTTTTGAGGTTGAAGTAGAACAATAGAAACTGTGATAATTTTGCTTACTAAAATTATCTAAATAATTTTATGGATTTCTCTAACAATGTACACAGTCCTTCATTTTCTGTAGCTCTGTCTTAAGATATTACAGTTTGTCATTCACTTGCAATGACAGAGAATCCCAGGAAGTGACTTACTGCATTTCTTTGCTGCTACTTATTTATTCAGAGTTGGGCTATAGCTTGTTAATCTATTTCTTCCACTACATTTATCTGTCTTCCTATTGATCTGTCTCTTTACTAATGGCATTTGCTACTATTCTAATTCCTTTTTATATACTTTCTGCTCTTTTCTATTATTTTGCATTTATTTTAGTGTTTTAGGGCAGTGATCTAAGTGTGGTCGGTCTCTCAGACCTTTGTTCTTAAATAGTAAAGAGCATGTGCCAGAATGAAATTAAAACTTATGCTTTCTTTGTTGAGAAAGTATTACTACATGTTTTGCCTTATTTCATAGTAAACCAGTAATAACCAATTCACAGTTATGCATTTTGAGTAGCACTGCATTAACATTCTGCATTATGATATGTACTACTTTCACCAGAGATACTCTAAGCTGTGTGAATAGGATGAAGTATGAAGAGAAACAGAATAGTAGTCTTGAAGGAGTCACCAACAGTTCTTGAAGCCATCATTAATCACACACTTGTAGAGAAAATGCATCACAAAAGTACTGTTAAGTTTAAAGGTTTCGAAATAATGAAAATTATGAAATGGGATATTTGCATTCCCACTGCTTTTGCTTTAGTGATGGAGCAGGAATTTATGGGTGGATTTTATATACTTAGGAGCTTCAGGTCTCTTTTGAGTGTTATAATTAATTCCTACCTGGATGTTTCCCTGATCACTGAATTTACTTTATTTGTTATTGCACCTAAGGGTGAATGGAGAGAGGTGGTTTGGTGGGCAGGATGGCTTGTAGATCATGTGAGTTAGAACAGTTACCTTAAGTGAGTTTACTAGAAACGTTTCTAATCATGTGAAGTAAAGTTGTTTTTTTCTTTTTGGCTTCAGTGGGTTGAATAGCTTCTCTCACTGATTATTGATCTGAAATTAGATAAGAGGATGTTGATTAGATTCTTATATACATTTCCAGTTTGGGTACATATTGAGATACTAATGCATTTATTTTATATCATGGTAATTATACCATTTTCCCTCTGTTTTAAGAAATTATCCCAGAGATGAGAGCATAATAAAGCATTTTTAAGTTGATGTTAATTGTGTTCTTGTGATTCATTAAATGTCATTAAGTAAATCATATACCGAGATGTTTTCTGTTCATGTAGGTCTATGTTTCCTGAATACTACTTTAATAGTATTTGTATTTTGTTATTTATATGTGTCAGTCCTTTGCCTTTCTGAATGAACATTGTGAGGGTAAGGATCATATAATGTATGATTTCCATGTGCTTAACATAGTCCTGGTATTAATGCAGAAAGGCACTGAATAAATGAATGAATGAGCAAGTAAGTGAGTGAATGATATTAAATTACAAGGCAATGGAAACTAATGTCTTGAACATAAGAATAAATAAGTATATTTGTATGTTAAGAAGATAATGTTAGTAAATACTTTTAAGAGGTCCTGAAATTTGTTTTGATTATTGCACACAATAACTGTATAACTTAGGAATTTTTTTAAAGATTTTATTTATTTGAGAGAGAGAAAGAGAGGGAGTGAGCACACAGGGAAGGGGCAAAGGGAGAAGGAGAGAGAAAATCCCAAGCTGACTCCATGCTTAGCATGGAGCTCAATGCAGGGCTCTATCTCAGGACCTTGAGATCATGATCTAATTGAAATCAAGAGTTGGATGCTTAACCAGCTGAGCCACCCGGGCACCCCTCAGTAAATATTTTTAAAGAGGTAATATTTATTTAAGGGTCTTTCTGTTTTTTTCACAAAAAAACATTTCTTAGCTTTAGTTAACATAAAATCAAGTCTTAGATTTGACATCAGTATTGTGCAAATGATGTTGTTATTTAGGTTTTTAACCTCTATTGGACTGAAAGCCTAAACTCCTAAAAATGTTTCTAAGTGACTTTTATTTAAATAACTAATTTGAACTTGTAATCATATATACTACTATTATTATTATTTTAAATATTTTATTTATTTATTTATTCATGACAGAGAGAGAGAGAGAGAGAGAGAGAGAGAGAGAGAGAGAGAGAGAGAGAGAGAGAATGGCAGAGACACAGGCAGAGGGAGAAGCAGGCTCCATGCAGGGAGCCTGACCTGGGACTTCATCCCGGGTCTCCAGGATCATACCCAGGGCTGAAGGTGGCGCCAAACCGCTGGGCCATCGGGGCTGCCCTAGTCATATATTATTCAAAGAGAGAACACCATGGCATTAGCTCAGGGAAAGAAAATTTGAGATTATGACAGTAGGAACTCGCATAAATATAATATGCTTAAGTATAAGCATAAGTATTTATTTCTACTTCCTTTTAATCTCGCTAAAATAACTGTGAAGGATTTTTTTTTTTAAATGTGTAAGTGCTTAAGAATAAAGACAATAGGAGAAAAGAGGACTATGGGAGAGGAATGTTAGTAGATTTATGAATAATGTAGATTTATTTGATAAATGGTGACTGACTAAAATGATGAAAGTTGAAATTCACAATATTTAGAAAATGTTAGGACCAAGTGACAAAAATGACCTCCAGTGGTTGGAGTGAGTGAGAGATGATGCTAAAATATAAGAAAATTGAATTAAAGTTTATATAGAGAACACGACAACTCCCTGGTCCTCCTTCAAGGTGGGAGGCAAGAATTTTATTGTCTTGAGAAATAGAAAGAAATAGCTTCTGGACTTTGGGACCTCAGCCATACTGGGGTTAAGGTTATTCTGAAAACTAGGGAAATAAATGAAAACCCATTCTTCTGAACAATGAATCATTCAGATCCAAGATTGGTGGAAGCTTTGCATTATAACCCTACACAGAGAGAAGACTTAAGAGTTCTCTAGAGAAGTTGAGCTGACCCTGAGAAAGAATAGATAAGAAAATGACAAGTGTCCTATTTAAGGCCTGTAGAGAAGATCTCCTTTTGGCAAGCTGCTCCTCCATTTCAAGAAAGCTGCCCACAATCTTGTTAGTGCCTCACTCTCAAATATAGATGGACAACAAAGGATTATAAGACATTTGGGGAAAACTACCTACATGAAGGACAAGATACCAAAAGTAACAGAAAAATCAAAGAGGAGACAATGCAGAAGAATACAGAGAAAAACTTCTATAGTAAATATCTTAAGGCAGACAAGAGATTTTGCATGTATGAAGCACAACTAGGAGGTAGAGAATGAGAAAGAGTACATGGACATTAAATATAATTATCAGAATAAAGAATGTACTCAAGGAGGTATTAGATAAAGCTGAGTAAGCATTTTAGAAATGGGAACAAAGAGGTAGTAAAAAGATTAGAAAGAAAAGAACATTAGAGAGTCAGTCTTGGTGCTCAGCCAGTGATTATTAGGAATTTCAGGAGTAGAGAACAGAGAAATGGACGTTAAAGAAGTAATTCAAGAAATTTTCAGGTTCAAGGGACATGAATTTCCAGATTGAAGTACTTTTGACCATATAGATCCAAAAGTAGAGATCACTAATATGGAGAGGTATCTTAGAGTTTTCTGAGGAATCTGGAAAGAATAATGATTAAAAAAACAAAACACAGAACAAAACAAACAAAACTGAGCAAATAATAAAGTGGTAATTTTAATCTTTTTAAAGAAGAGCTTTTATTTATATAATTTTTTAGAAGATTTTATTTATTTCTTCATGAGAGACAGAGAGAGAGAGGCAGAGACATAGGCAGAGGGAGAAGCAGGCTCGATCCCAGGACCCCAGGATATTGACCTGGGCCGAAGGCAGACACTCAACCACTGAGCCATGCAGGTACCCAGGAGAAGAGCTTTATTAACATTTCTCTCGATCTCATTAGTTAACCCAACTACTAAATCATAACTTCATAGGATTTCCAATGTGATGCAATATTATTTGTGAGGTGAATGTGAGATTTCCTGTTGTAGAGAATCCACTTTAAAAAAAACATTTTCAGTGACCTGTTTTTTTTTTTTTTTTTTTCATTTCTCAGTTATTGCATCTTACCTTTTAAGTCAGGGGTTAGAGAAGGATTCTGTACTGATACTCCTTTGAGATCTATACACAACTTAAAGGCCTGAAAGTTCAGCCTAAGTTGTTACTTCTCCTAATGGGCAGGTGTTTAATGGTGGAAGATAAGAAAGGAGCATAAAGGTACTGAAGACCTGATAGAACCTAAAAGAAAAAATATATCAAAGATATTTAAAGGAGCACTAGAAAGTAAGAATTTTTTTGCTCTGTTTTTAATAGTTGGCAGTAAGTGAAAAATTATGCAATGAAATGGTATATGTGTGTGTGTGTATTTTTCACAGTGAAATTAATCCACTTAAATGTTGATGTCATTGATAAAAGTGACACATTTTTTTTAGAAACAAAGATTTATGTATGAAAGGAAATGTAATCATAGTATATTATATTGCTCAGCTATGAACAATAATTTTTAGGTATGATTAGTAATGTAAACAATCGTATTGATGGAACCAGAAAGTGGGATATTACAAAACTCAGCACATACCCACAGAGGTGCTGGCGTCTATCTTGGGGAAAACAGAGAGAAGATCCAGGGTTAGTGTATGGGTATTTCATTTCTTCTTCACTCTGGCACGGTATAGACCAGTCTGGCAAGGCTATACATGTCTGACTCTGGGAGAATGATCTTCATCATTGCATGATGGAGAAAGCTCTCCTGATGCAATCAGGTAAATAAATAAATTCTCACTATATGAATCTTCACTTCCTGAGTATAGATAATGAAAGCTTAGTTGATGAGGCATGTGAGTTAATGGAATCTGCTTGGTTCCTGTCTTTTAGATAGAAAGTAGTGCAAGTTCAAATAGCAAGGGCTACCCCTTGTTGAGGGCTACCTCAACAAACCTATGACACACAAAATAAAATGTAAATTCATCAAACTCTCCTATGAAAAGACCTAGAGTAGGTAAATGAATAAATGTATAGCAGACAAAGTAGACTTTAAGTCAAAACATTTTAAGGTACAAGATACAAAGTCATTTTATAATGACAAAAGAGTTGTCATCAGGAAGATATGATAGTTATAATAATTTATGGCCTTAACATCAGACCACCTAAATATGTAAAGGAAACATTGACTAATTTAAAGAGAGAAATAGATAACAATACATTAATATGAGGACACTACAGTACCCCACTTTTAACAATAGATAGAGTATCCAGACAGGACAGCAGTAAAGAAACAGAGGACTTTTAACAACACTATTGACCAAATGTACCTAACAGAGATGTATCAAGCATTCCACCCCACAGCAGCTGAATACACGTTGCTCTCAAATGTAGATGAACATTAGCAGGATAAGTCAAATTTAGATAACAAGTCTTAACAAATATAAAAAAAAATAAAATCATCAATATTTTTCTAATGAGAATAGAATGAATTTAGAAATCAATAGGGGCAGCCGGGGTGGCTCAGTGGTTTAGCGCTTTGGCTCAGGGCGTGATCCTGGAGTCCCGGGATTAAATCCCACATTGGGCTCCCAGCATGGAGCCTGCTCCTTCCTCTGCCTGTGTCTCTGCCTCTCTCTCTCTCTCTCTGTCTCTCAAGAATAAATAAATAAAATCTTAAAAAAAAAAGAAATCAATAGGAGAAGGATAGATGGAAAATTCACAAATATATGGAAATTAACACACTCTTGAGCAATCAATGGATTAAGCAGAAGTCAAAAGAGAAAATATCTTGAGACAAATGAAAATGAAAACATAATATTACCAAGCCTAATGGAATGCAGCAAAGGATATACTGAGGGAATTTTATGGTGATGAAGACCTACATTAAAAAAAGAAGAAAGATTAAAAGAAACAACAACTTAACTTTACACCTAAGGAACATGAAAAAGAACAAACTAAGTCCAAAATCAGCAGATGGGAACAAATTGAGCATAAATAAATGAAAGAAACTATAAAAGCAATAAAAAAAAAGGGAAAAAATTAATGAAACTGGGAGTTTCTTTCTTTTTTTTTTTTTGAAAAGATCAATAGAATTGACACAACTTTAGTTACAATAAGAGAAAAAGAGACAAGGCTCAAAGGAAGAAATTCAGAAATGAAAGAAGAGACATTACAACTGACGCCACAGAAATAAAGGGCATGAGACTACTATGAACAATTATATGTAAAAAAATTGAATAACCTAAAAAAATGGATAAATTCCAGGAAACAACCTACCAAGACTGGATCATGAGGAAATAGAAAATCTGAAAAACCTATCATGAGTAAGTAAGGAGACTGAAGCAATAATCAGAAACTTTCTAATAAGGGAAGTCACAGGAGCAGATGGTTTTACTGGTGAATTCTACCACACATTAAAGACGAATTAATATAAAACTCTTCCAGAAACTTAATTTTTATTTTATTTTATTTATTTATGATAGTTACACACATACACACACACACAGAGAGAGAGAGAGAGAGGCAGAGACATAGGCAGAGGGAGAAGCAGGCTCCATGCACCGGGAGCCCGATGTGGGATTCGATCCTGGGTCTCCAGGATCGCGCCCTGGGCCTCCAGGATCGCGCCCTGGGCCAAAGGCAGGCGCCAAACCGCTGCGCCACCCAGGGATCCCTCTTCCAGAAACTTAAAGAAGAGGAAGCACATCTAAACTTATTTTACAAAAACAGCATTAGTCTGATACCAAAGCCAGAAAAAAACAATGTGAAAAAAAATTTCAGGCCAGTATCCCTGGTGAACATAGATGCAAAAAACCTCAACAAAATGCTAACAACCCCTAATTCAACAGATATATTTTTTTAAGATTTATTTATTTATTCCTTTATGATAGACACACACACACACAGAAGCAGAGACACAGGCAGAGGAAGAAGCAGGCTCCATGCTGGGAGCCCAATGCGGGACTCCATCCCGGGACTCCAGGATCGCGCCCTGGGCCAAAGACAGGTGCCAAACCGCTGAGCCACCCAGGGATCCCCTAATTCATCAGATCTTTAAAAGGATCATACACCATGATAAAGTAGAATTTATTCCTGGGATGCAGAGGTGTGGTTCAACATAATGCAAATAAATAAGTGTGATACATCACTTTATGAAGGATAAAAATCACATGATCATCTCAATTGATTCAGAAAAAGCATTTGATAAAATTTGACATCACTTCATAATAATCTCTCAACAAACTAGTATATAAGTTTACTTTAGCATAATAAAAACCATATGTGAAAAAAGCACACAGATAAGAAATAATATTTAGCTGTGAAAAGTTGAAAGCTTTTTTAAAGATCTGGACCAAGGCAAGGATTCCTACTCTCTGCACTTCTGTTCAAAACAGTTTTGGAAGTCTTAGCCAGAGAAATTAGATAAGCAAAAGAATAAAAAATGGGAAAACACCCTGTGTTCCTGGATTTTAAGACTTAATATTGTTAAAATGTCCATAATACTCATCACACTGTACAGATTTAATGCAATCTTTTTTTTAAAAAAAGATTTTATTTATTTATTCATAGGAGACACAGAAAGAGAGGCAGAGACATAGACAGGGTAGAAGCAGGCTCCCTAAGGGAAGCCTGATGCGGGACTCGATCCAAGGACCTTTGGGATCACGATCTGAGCAGAAGGCAGTTGCTCAACCACTGAGCCACCCAGGCATCCCAATTTAATACAATTTCTATCAAAATCCCAATAACATTTTTCATAGAAATAGAACAATCCTAAAATGTGGAATCACAAACGAGCTCAAATATTCAAAGCAATTTTGAGCAAGAACAAGGATGGAGGCATCATACTTCCTGCTTTCAAAATCAAAGTGACAATAGTACAAAGTAACAATCTTAAAAACAGACATATAGACCAGTGAAACAGAATAGAAAACTCAGAAATAAATCCATGCATATGTGGTTACTGATTTTGGATAATAGTGCCAAATAGGTAAAGGGTAAATAGTGCCAAATAGTGCCAAATAGGTAAAGGGTAGTCTCTTTCCCAACAGTGCTGTAGGGAAAATTGGATATTCACATGCAAAAAAATATGAAATTGGAATCCTTTCTTATACTGTAAACAAAAATGAACTCAAAGGTAATTAAAGATTTAAGACCATAATCTGTAAAACCATTTGAAAGAAACATAGGGGAAAAAGTTAATGACATTGCTATTGGATGTGATATCTGTGTATTGATCAATAGTGTAAGCAACAAATCAAAGATAAACAAGTAGGACCACCTCAAAATAAAAAGCTCTATGCAGCACAGGAAACAAAGTGAAAGGCTACTATAGAATAGGAGAAAATATTTGCAAACCATATGTTTGATAATGTGTTAATATCTAAAATATGTAAGGATCACATATAATTCAATAGCCAAAAACTAAGTTTGAAATGGACAGAGGACTTGAGAGTAAATGTCAGGATGGCAATTATTAGAAAAAAATTAAGCAAAAGATAACTAGTGCAAATGTGGAGCAATTGAAACCTTTGTACACTGATGGTAAATTATGGAAAACTGCATGGAGGTTCCTCAAAAAATTAGAACTAGAACTACTTTATGATTCAGCAATCCCACTTCTGAATATATGTCCAAAGGAGATAAAATATCAAAGATACTGCACTCCATTGTAGTACTCTACAATAGCCAAGATACGGATAAAACATAAATATTCATTGATGGATAAAACCAATGAATGATATCTACATGTAAAGGACTGTTATTCAGCCTTTAAAAAGAAGGAAATCCTGCCATATGCAACATGAATAAACCCAGAAGACATTATGCAAAGTGCAAATCAGTCACAGTTAAGCAAATACTGCATGATTCCACTTAAAGTCTATAAAATAGTCAAACTCATAGAAACAGAGAGTAGAATGGTTTTTTTTCAGGGTCTGGAGGAGAGTGTGAAAAGATCAATATGTATGGAAAGTTCCTATTCAATTGGTATAAATTTTCAGTTATACAGTTGTGATGAATAAGTTCCCCAGATCTGCTGTGCAATATTGTGTCCTTAGTTAACAATTCTGTATTATGCACTTAAAAATTTTTAAAGTACATCTCATGTTTACATTTTCTTACTAAAATTTTTTTAAAAATGAAATATATGAAAACACTTCATCTTTATTTTTTTAAAGATTTTATTTATTTATTCATGTGAGGAGAGAGAGAGAGAGAGAGAGAGAGAGAGAGAGAGAGAACGAGAGAGGAGAGAGAGAGAGGTAGAGACATAGGCAGAGGGAGAAGCAGGCTCCATGTAGGGATCCCGACATGGGACTCCATCCGGGAACTCCAGAATCATGCCGAAGGCATGCGCTAAACCCCTGAGCCACCCAGGGATCCCCACACTTCCATCTTTTTAAAGGAATTTTAACAACAACAGAAAGAAATAGTATAGGTGTATATGACTTGAGAAGAATGAAGGGTGATGCTGGGTACTGGTCTTTTTTGTTGTGTCTTGTTATGTTTGAGTGAAAACGTAATCTGTATAACTTAGATAAAAATAAGAGATAAAGATGTGTCCATTAATTAGCAGATTTTTAGGCTTTTTGGTATTTTTAACATTCTTGAATTGTTGAATAAAAAGTATTCATTAGTCACAAATATTTATATTTATATAAATGGTATACTTTATGTATCATTTGTTAGAAAGACATATCTTTTTCCTGTTTTATTTTTTTAATTTGAAACTTGAGAGATTTAAGGTCTTAATGAATAAGGATTATGACTCGAGGTGTGGGTTGGGTTAATTAATTTTGGGGTTTTGTGTTGGCCTATTGACGGCAGTAGTTTTGCCAGAATACCAGATTAGTTGCAGCCACAAAATATGGGGGCAGGAGTTTATATTTCATAGTCTGGCTGGTTTTCACATTTACTTTGAGTAGATTCAGAATCTGGAGTAATTTTAGGACTGGTAGATTATAATGGCAGTTTTGTAAATATCTAGGATCTCTTTTTATTGGTCCAAATAATTACTGTTACATCCCTTTGAATCATTGAAATTGGCCTTGGCTCTGGGTATATTACTTGAAACTAAAATTTAATCTCTTCAGAGACTCTAATTTGTGCTTTTTTTTCAGAAGGAGAAAAAGAGGAGGTCATTTTGCATTCCTGGAGGGTGCCTAAAATATCCCTCTGATTTATCTTTAAAGAATAAAACTATTAACAATGCTTTGCCATTCCTCAAGGTTATTTATACTGAAAGTGAACTCTTATTTTTCTTATATAGAAATATAGTGTTTCTGTTTTACTGTTATGTAGGAAGTTCCCGGTTAGTGAATACTTTTTTTTTTTTTCTGGACTTAGGCGATTTTGCTTTGGTTTTTATTTTTTTTTATTTTATTATTTTTAAAATATATTTATTTTTATTGGTGTTCAGTTTGCCAACATATAGAATAACACCCAATGCTCATCCCGTCAATGCCCACCTCAGTGCCTGTCACCCAGTCACCCCCACCCCCCGCCCACCTCCCCTTCCACCACCTAGTTCGTTTCCCAGAGTTAGGAGTCTCTCATGTTCTGTCTCCCTTTCTGATATTTCCCACTCATTTTTTCTCCTTTCCCCTTTATTCCCTTTCACAATTTTTTATATTCCCCAAATGAATGAGACCATACAATGTTTGTCCTTCGCTGGTTGACTTCTTTCACTCAGCCATAATACCTTCCGGTTCCATCCACGTCGAAGCAAATGGTGGGTGTTTGTCGTTTCTTTCTTTATTTTTTTTTAATAAATTAATTTTTTATTGGTGTTCAATTTACCAACATACAGAATAACACCCAGTGCTCATCCCGTCAAGTGTCCCCCTCAGTGCCCGTCACCCACTCACCCCCCCTCCCAGTTAGTGAATACTGAATATCAGAACTTTATTTATTTATTTATTTATTTATTTATTTATTTATTTATTTATTTAATTTTTTAATTTATTTATGATAGTCACAGAGAGAGAGAGGCAGAGAGGCAGAGAGGCAGAGACACAGGCAGAGGGAGAAGCAGGCTCCATGCACCAGGAGCTCGACGTGGGACTCGATCCCGGGTCTCCAGGATCGCGCCCTGGGCCAAAGGCAGGTGCCAAACCGCTGCGCCACCCAGGGATCCCCTAGAACTTTAATATGATTTCTTTCTACTGATTGGTTGATTGGTTGATTAACTGACTTAGCATGAAATATTTATCAAATGTTTGGGAGATATTCAGCACTATACTGGGCACTGTGAATGCAATAATGAGAAAGGGAAATGTAGCCTTTTGGTGCTTATAATCTTGTGGTGAAAGCCACAATGCCTGCTATATAGGAAATACTAATCTCTATTGAAAATATTTCAGATACTATATCATTTCTTTAAACTTCTAATAAAGTACTAATACTGTTGTGGCAGAGACTGCTAGGGTTCATCAGCCTCTGACTTTACTTTTTCTGGACATACAACTAGATAGTTTTCCAGTTTCCCTTTGCCTTTAGGCAAAGGAATTACATTACAATGGAATTCTGGCAAATGGATTGTGGGTGGAAATAATGTATCCTGTTTCTAAGCCTGGCACGCAAAAGATACTTTTTAGGTCAGGCACTTCCACCAGCTCTCTTTTCCTATCTGCCAGTTGAATGGGAAGGATTCAGAGGACTAGAAGATCCACAAGATGCAAGAAGCTGAATCTTTGAGTGACTTTTAATATAGGGCACTCTCCCTTTCCATCCATTTCTAACTTGTATCAGATGATGCTATTAGAAATAAACTGTGTGTAGGTGGGTGTTAAGCTACTGGTATTTGGGGTTATTTTATTTTAAAACTTGATTTTTTTCTTGAAAATTTAAAACAGTAGCTATTGCTTAAACATTTTTGGGAACACTTCCAGGTCTTACATTTAGGTCTTTAATCCACTTGGAGTTTGTTTTTGTGAAAAAAAGTAGTCCATTTACATTCTTTTACCTGTGCTGTTTAGTCTTCCCAGCACCATTTATTGTAGAGACTTTTTCCCATTGTATATTCTTGCCCCCTTTATTGAAGATTAATTGATCGTATAAACATGGACTTTTTTTTTTTTTCTGGGCTGTCCTGTTCCATTGATCTATGTGTCTGTTGTTGTGCTATACCATATGGTTTTGATTACTATATCTTCAAAGCTTTGTACTACATCTTAAAATCTGAATTGTGATAACTCCAATTTTGTTTTTCTTTCTCAAGATTGCTTTGGCTCTTGAGGGTCTTTTGTGCTTCCACACAAATTTTAGTATCACTTGTTCTAGTTCTGCAAAAAATATTGTTGTATTTTGGTAGGGATTACATTGAATCGAGATTGCTTTGGGTGGTATATTTTTCTTTTCTTTTTTTTTTTAAAGATTATATTTATTTATTCATGAGAGACACAGAGACAGAGAGAGAGGAAGAGACAGAGGCAGAGGGAGAGGCAGGCCCCATGCAGGGAGCCTAATGTGGGACTCGATTCCAGGTCTCCAGGATCATGCCCTGGGCTGAAGGCAGCATTAAACCGCTGAGCCACTCGGGTTGCCTGGGTAGTATATTTTTCCAAAGAATACATACAGATGTCCAGCAAACATATGAAGATACGCTCAACATCACTAATCATCAGGGAAATGCAAATCAAAACTACAATGATATATATCACCTTATACCCGTTAGAGTGGCTGAAATAAAAAAGACAAAAATGTTGGTGTGAAAAAAAGAAAACCCTAGTGCACTGTTGGTGGGAATGCAAACTGGTATAGCCACTGTGGAAAACAGTATGGATGTTTTGCAAAAAATTAAAAATAGAAATACCATATGATCCAATAATTCTACTACTGGACATTTTTCCAAAGAAAAGGAAAACACTAATTTGAAAAGATAAATGCTCTGTGTTTATTGTAGCATTATTTACAATAAGCAACACATGGAAGCAACCTAAGTGTCCATTGATAGATGAATGAATGAGGAAGATGTGGTGTATATCCACAATGGAATATTATACAGTCATAAAAAAGGATGAGATCTTCACATTTGTGACATAGATCGACCTAGGGGGTATTATGCTAAGTAAAATAAATCAGATAAAGGCAAATACCATATGATGTCACTTATATGTGAAATCTAAAAAAACAAATTAATCATATCTGTAAATATAGACAACAAACTAATGGTTGCCAGAGGGGAGGGGAATGGGAAGATGGGCAAAATGAGTGAAAGGGAGAGTGGGAGATACAGTTACAGGCTGTGGAATTAATAAGTCATAAGAATAAAATGCATGGCATAGGGAATAGAGTCATTGCTATTGTAATAGCTTTGTTTGGTGACATAGAGGAGTTAGACTCATGGTGAGCATAGCATAATATATAAAGAAGTTGAATCACTATGTATACCTGAAACTAGTGTAACATTGTGTGCTAACTATATTCATAAAAATTTTTAAAATACATAATTTTCTAAAGTGCATGTTTTAATTTCTTTTCCTCTTTTCTGGTTCACTGATTCTTTATCCTTTGCAGAATTATTTTGGTTTTGTGCTTTTCATTTATAAAATTTCTATTTGATTTTTCTTTGTATCTCTGTCTCTTGCTGAGACTTTTTATGACTTTGCTGAGGTTTTTAGTTTGTTTCTTGTGTTTATAATTGCTTGTTAAGGCATTTTTCAGGATGGTTTGATTTGAAATTGGATAATTCTAACAGTTCTTTTTGGTGTTAGCTTCTTTTTTTATTTTTTATTTATTTATTTTTTATTTTTTTTGAATTTTTTATTTATTTATGATAGTCACACAGTGAGAGAGAGAGAGGCAGAGACATAAGCAGAGGGAGAAGCAGGCTTCATGCACCGGGAGCCTGACGTGGGATTCGATCCCGGGTCTCCAGGATCGCGCCCTGGGCCAAAGGCAAGCGCCAAACCGCTGCGCCACCCAGGGATCCCCTCTTTTTTTTTTTTTAAATTCAGTTTTATATATTTCTGGTTCTTCGTATGTTGAGTGATTTTTTTTTATTACATCTGGACATGTTGGACTTCATGTCTTATTTAAACCTTCTGTTTAAGTTGGGTTTTCTTTAATATCACTCCACCAGGGGAAAAGTTGGTGCCCTGGATAGTTCATTGGTTTAGCACCTGCCTTCGGCTCAGGGCATGATCCTGAAGTCCCGGGATCGAGTCCCACATCAGGCTCCCTGCATGGAGCCTGCTTCTCCCTCTGCCTGTGTCTCTGCCTCTCTCTCTCTCTCTCTCTGTCTCTCATGAATAAATAAATAAATAAAATCTTTTTTTTTTTTTTTTTTTTTAAAGAAGAGGTTAGAAATTTAGATTCCTTTCTTGGCATTTGTTGACACTGAGTAGTGGGGAATGGCTTCTCATTACTGCTGAATAGGTACAGGATTTACCATTCTCTACCAGGCCTCCACTAATGTACCCTGGCTGAGAGGAGCTAGAGTGCCTCTTTACTGTTTCTCCCTTTTCTGACCTTTAGGCAGTGATGAAAATTCTGATTACTTTTTTCCTGTTAGTTAAGGCTTGTGGAATTTGCTTCTGGTGTGGATAATGTTCAAGATCTAATTGTAGGGATTCTCCAGAATAGTGAGAGTTCTGATATTGCCCCAATGGGGAAAGGGAGGTGAGGAGTCTAAATACAGCCTTGCATGGATTGAAGTCTGGGTTCCCCATTTGGCCTTTGTTGGTGTGGGTGGTAGTGGGGCCACATTGTTTTTTCTTGTGGTGATAGGTTGAGATAGAGTGGTTAATGTCTAAAGTTTTCTTTTATATTAGGCTGCCTCTTTCCTGGTTTTTTGGCTAGGTAGAGCAGGCTTGTGCTGAGATCTTTTTTTTCACTGCGCTTATTGACATTTCTAGGTAATCAACATTTCTGGCTCCAAATCTGGGATATATGAGGCAAGAAGAAAATCCAGGGAACTCATCACTCTGTTGTTCCTTGAACTCCATGATTCGCAGCCTGTCTTTTTTCTTCCACTGTCAGAGTTTTCTTGTTTGTTGTATATATAATGCCCAGGGTTTTTAGTTGTGCTTTGAAGGAGACAGAGAGAGAAATACTTGGAATCCCTTTTCCTAGGAGTGGAAGATGATCATGTTTTTAAAAACTTATATTCTGACACTGTATTTAGGAGTTAATTGGACTGAGTGACATGACATTGTTAGAACCTACTATTCAGATGAGAACTAAGATGTTGATAGGTGAAGTTTTTACCCTAGGGGAGGGGGCAAATAGTTGGCCATTATGTCATTCTTCCCTTTCCAATAGTAGTCTTTACTCATTGTTCACAACTCTCCTTCCTGTTTAGTCCTGCCTTAATTAAAAACAGCATTCCAGTCAGTACTCTGCTTTTGCATGGGTGAGAAAGCCTGTATGTCATGTGTAACTTAGAGTTTTATTCAGTTGAACATAATTTTGTGAATTATAATGGGAGAGTCCCAGCTAGGGCTGCTCCAGCATCTATAGAATTGATGAAGTTACTGATAAAGTCAAGTGAAATAGGTTATTAGTTGTTTCTGGAGAGTCTTTGTCTTCAAAGTATATTTATGTGTCAACATAGTATCCCAGAATTCTAACAATTAAGTATAGGTCTTCAATTGCCATTAGGACTGACTGACTTTTATGTATGTGTTGGGGGTGGGATGAGTATATAATGAATTTATAATTAGTAAGTAAACTAAAACTTTTTTTTTAAGATTTTATTTATTTTAGAGCATTCACAAGCAGGGGGAGGAACAGAGGGATGGGGGCAAACAGACTCCACCTGCGACCCCAAGATCATGACCTGAGCTGAAATCAAGAGTCAAATGCTTAATTGACTAAACCAGGAGCCTTTAAACTAAAACATTTGAAAACCAACTGTAAATCTAAACTATATTATACTTATGAATGGCAGGCACATTCATTGTTTATCTGGAAGTAACACCAAACAGTCCTTATTCTTTTAACAAATGTATCATTTTATAAGGTTATTCAGGAAAATAAAACCCAGGAAGAGTGACCCCAAAAACCCATTGATTAGGATTATAGTGTTTTACAATATATTGGACTTTTGAAAACTATCTGTAGCATTAAAGATTATTTTTATGAGCAAATATTTCCTGTGTTTTAAAACAATAAGAAAAGACATGTAAATGTTGAAATAGACTCTTGAGCAATAAAAAAATACAAACAATTATGGTAACTTTAAAATGTTCACATGAGACATCAACAATAATCTTTGGCCATCAGTAACATTGATAAAGGCTTACCTGTTCCTTTCACTGCCTTTGGTAAATTTTCATGTTATCATCAAAAATAAATGATTCAAAGGAAAATGAACCAGATATAATTATATATAAACAATGCTGAGATCAATAGTATTTAAAGTAGTTGGGAAGTAAACTGAACATGAAAATACACTTCTGCATCTGCTTATTTGAAAATACCTGGAGGCTTAGTTTTATCCCAAAGGCATTTCTAATTTGCATAGCAAAGATAATATTATTTATATTTTCCTTTAATATTCAGATACGGTTATATTCACCAGATAAGAAATGCACCTAACATGTGAAAGCTAGTATCTAAATCTGTGTTTAAGAACCAGTCAGGTGTAAAGTAAATAACTTCTGGTTGAAATGGAAAAATAGTCAACTGTTTGAAGTTTCACATTGAGGTCATGAGATAATCTGATTTGTGATAGCATATGAAAAACAGCAAATGATCCTCAATGATCATATCATACTTTAGCTTAAACCAAGTTTCTGTAGATAGTAATATTATAACTAATTTTGGGGACACCTGGGTGGCTCAGCAGTTTAGCACCTGCCTTTGGCTCAGGGCATGGTCCTGGAGTCCTGAGATCAAATCCCGCATCAGGCTCCCTGCATGGAGTCTGCTTCTCCCTTTGCCTATGTCTCTGCCTCTCTCTGTGTCTCTCATGAATAAATAAATAAAATCTTTCAAAAAAATTATAACTAATTTTGAAAAAGATTTTTCATGAAATGCCTATAAAGTATATTGGTGATTTTACTAACAAAATAACTTTTTGGAATCTTTTTTTTTTTTTAAAGATGTTATCTGTTTATTTGAGAGAGAGAGAGAGAGAGAGAGCATGAGAAGAGGGAGGGGCAGATGGAGAGAGAAAGGGAGAAGCAGACTCTGCTGACCAGAGAGCCCTATGTAAGCCTCAGTCCCCTGGGATCCTGGGATCATGACCTGAGCTGAAGGCAGATGCTTAACTGACTGAGCCATCCACATGCCCCCCAAAAATAACTTCTCGGAATCTTAAATGAACTTTATTCTCTGAAAAATTATCACATATATATGTATAAGTAAAATTCTTGCTATTTTGGAATTTGAATGTTAAAATTATTATATGTGTTATTTTATGTAATATATTTGACATTTTTGTACTATCACACAAATTTAAAACATTTTTAATAGTTAAGATACAGAAGTAGTTTATTTATTTTTCATTTGTTTTTATTGAAGTTCGATCTGCCAACATACAATATAACACCCAGTGCTCATCCCATCAGAAGTAGTTTAATGCAGTACATATGATAACTAATGATTTCAGACTTTGACTTAATACATAAAGTAAGTTGCTTTTCAAGAGTAAATATTAGCAGAGGGAAGAAGTATTATAAAAAGATAAAAACAGGTTATCTTCTAGGTGTGTGCATGTAGATAGGTGTGAGGTAGAAAATGGCATTTGAAATTGTGAATTGTATTGGGAGAGGAGAAGTACAGTGTTGTTACTATGACCATGAGCACAGTTGCCATTGGCATTATGGATTGGCTTTATTAGGATTCCACACAGCCATTTTAGCAAGTTTCCTACCACTGTAGCTGTTATTACAGAATTAGTTCATTAAGACAACGATAATGTACATCAATGACTATATTTAAAATAACACACTCCCCATATAAGCATATTTTTGTTCAGAACCTGGTAAGATCTAAGACAAATATCTGAAATTGTAGAGGAAACTATCCATATAGCAAGTCTCATATTAAAACCAAACCCAGGGTTTGGTGTCCTCTATTTAAGTCTGAGAATTTGATGAAGGCTTTGGTCAAATAACCTTCAATTCATTTACTCTTGAAGTCCAAGTTGAATGGTCTAGCCCAATTTTCCTTTGTTGAGGATCCTTAAAGTGAGTGGATATTAGTGTTTCCATTCTAATGGAGTTTTCCATTGAAATTTGTCTTCTGGGGGCATCTGGGTGGCTCAGTTAGTTAAGCCTCTGCCTTCATGATCTGAGAGTCCCAGAATCCTGGAGTCCCAGGATCTAGCCCCATGTCAGGCTCCCTGCTCAACAGGGCATCTACTTTTCCCTCTTCCTGTGCTCCTTTGCCTCTGCTCCTCCCCTCTCTCATACTCACATCCTCTCTCTGTGTCTCTCTCAAATACATAAATAAAATCTTAAAAAAAAGGGTACTTTTGTCTTGTGGTAAAAATTTTAAAAACACTTAACCATTTATATTTCAAGGTAAAGTACATACTCTTTAATTTTCCAAGGATGTGGGCAGCCCGGGTGGCTCAGCGGTTTAGTGCCGTCTTTGGCCCAGGGCCTGATCCAGGAGACCCAGGATCGAGTCCCATATCAGGCTCCCTGCATGGAGCCTGCTTCTCCCTCTGCCTGCGTCTCTGCCTCTCTCTCCCTCTCTGTCTCTCATGAATAAATAAATAAAATCTTTAAAAAAAAAAAAACTGGGTAGTTACAAACAAAACACAGTTTTACCTTCAAAGTGTTATTTTAAAAGTAAATTCTGAAGTAGTATGTTGGCACACTAGTGTTTCTAGGATTCATAATGAAAAGCCATTCATTGCAAATTAAGTTTCCCTTTTGCCATCTGACTCAGGTCTTCCTATGAAAATTTGAAATATGTGCTCAGTGTTTTTTCATCTTTTAGTTTGCTTTTCTCTGTTAAGCAAGATCTCTTGGCTTATGGGATTTACTTCAGGTATGGATAATCTAATGTAAGAGTGCAAGATCTAATGTAAGAGTTCTCCAAAACACAAAGTGAAGAGACTTCAGTAATGAAGAAGGTGAAGGAGCTTGTGAGTACAATTATCATGCTGAGCACTGAGTAACATATAGAATTGTTGAGTCATTATATTGTATACCTAAAACTAATATAACACTCAATGTTAATTATACTTGAGTTTTAAAAAATGGTTATGGAAGATACAAAACACATAGGAAGATCTTTCCTATATCTTGCATGTTTTACCGTACTACAGAAGCTTTTCTCTCATCTTTTTGCTTTTTGAAATATTTCTCTTTAGTTCTCGGAATAAGTGAAACTTCTTTCTGTCCACCAACTGAGGACACTTTCATCTTGGACCTTGTTTGTAATTTTCCTATAAGATTTACCATGTTCTGCCATGAGTGCATGCTCACCGAATAGTTTATAAATTCCTTGAGAAGGTTCTTCATCTTTGAATCACTGATATATAGGAAATTACTCATAATACATAGTGTCTGTCAGTGCTTTTCTAGAGAGTTGCTCACAGTTCATCGCTTTAGAAATTGGGTAGTTAGAATCTTTAGCAAACAAAATAGTATATATGGTGGCAGGCATTAGGAAGTATCGAAACATATGATAGAATTCATTTTGGGGATACCTGGGTGGCTCAGCTGGTTGAATATTTGAATATTTGACTCTTGGTTTTAGCTCAGGTTGTGATTCCAGGGTCATGAGATCGAGCCTGAGGTGGGCTCTGTGCTCAGCACAGAGTCAGCTTGAGATTCTTTCCCTCTCCTTCTGCCCCTCTCACTCATGCCTTCTCTGTCTCTCAAATAAATAAATCTTTTTTTTTTAAAGAGTTCATTTTGAATATCTACATTGTATTTGTTTTTTTTTTTTTAAATTTTTTTTAATTTATTTATTTATGATAGTCACACAGAGAGAGAGAGAAAGAGAGAGGCAGAGACACAGGCAGAGGGAGAAGCAGGCTCCTTGCACTGGGAGCCCGATGTGGGATTCGATCCCGGGTCTCCAGGATCGCGCCCTGGGCCAAAGGCAGGCGCCAAACCGCTGCGCCACCCAGGGATCCCCCTCTACATTGTATTTGATTTTGGAGTAGAAATCCCTGACAGGGGCAGCCCTGGTGGCGCAGCGGTTTGGCGCCGCCTGCAGCCTGGGGTGTGATCCTGGGGATCCGGGATCGAGTCCCACATCGGGCTCCCTGCATGGAGCCTGCTTCTCCCTCTGCCTCTCTCTCTGTCTCTATGAATAAATAAATAAAATCTTAAAAAAAAAGAAAAAAAAGAAAAAAAAAAAAAGAAATCCCTGACAGGCCATCTTGCCCGTAGTATACTTCCCGTAGCAGATACTCAGTTTCGTGTCTCAGGGTTGTAGCTGTATTGGTTCTTTTACTTGTTCTTGTGGTTCTTGGTTTATAGTCTATCTTTAATGGCCAATTATGTGGATATATTTAGATTGTATTACCATTTATAAAGCACATTAAGAAAACATTACTTTTATAATCTTGGTACTTACTGTCTAAAATGTTTCAAAGTGTCATTTGATTCTTCATACTTTAATAGTTCTGATTGGTGGTTTGTTTTCTTTGAATATTTAATATGAATATTACCATCCTTTCTGCAGTACCTTTTTCCCCTATATTCTTCATTTCAACCAAATTGTCTATTTAATCTTTTATATGGAAACCCAAATTTGATGGAGCAGGATTCATAAATAAAATTTTTGAGTGGAGTTGCAAGTTGCTTTACTTTTAGAATTATGTCTTGTTATCTGGATTGTTTGGTCCTCCACATATTATTTTACCTTAACTAGTGGCATAATTTCTGGCCCCTGATGTCTACCTCCATTTTTGGAAAGGCTGTCTCATGTAGTGGAAAGAGTGCAGATATGGAGTTAGGGAAACATAATTGAATTTTGACTTTGTTACCTATTAGCTTTGACTTTTCATAAGTTACATAGCCTCCTGTACATTTTCCTAGATTGCAATGGCCCTATGTACTTTACCTACTTTATGGGTTGTTCATAGGAGTTAATTTGAAAATGTCAAGTTCTTTTGTAAATTATTATACATTATAGCAGTTTAAGTGGTTGCTGATATTTCTTATTCCTAGTTCATTTGATAGCAGTCTTAGTTTTTCCTGTGTTCTCTCATATTAAAGATAATGAGAGGAATAGAAGAGGGTTAATTTTTTTTACGATTTTATTTATTTATTCATGAGAGACACAGAAAGAGAGAAAGGCAGAGACACAGGCAGAGGGAGAAGCAAGCTCCATGCAGCGAGCCTGACATGAGATCCCATCTTGGGACTCCAGGACCACGCCCTGGGCCGAAGGTGGCACCAAACCGCCAAGCCACCCAGGCTGCCTGGCAAATTTTTTTATATGAAAAAGTAAAATGGGGTCATAGAAAATTGGAGAAAGAATGAGAAAATGACAATAATTTATAGATATACTATATAGTGAAGACTTCTATAGGGCTTGACATATTTTTCTGAACATTTTGCCTGTACAAATAGGAATTTTTTATTGTATCTTGTTTTGCAAAAATTTCGTTATTTTATTGCTACCAGTACCAATAACATTTTCTTATTTTTCCTTTGCTTTGAAAACTATATTTCAGTGCCCATACAATATTCTATTTTATGGATTACCAAAATTTATTTAGTCAATTATTTGTAGGTAGTGAGATTTTCACTGTTAGAAATACTGCATTGATGAATATATTTGAGGAAAAATCTTTCCTTGAAAATCTTGCATTAAATATTTGAACTTTAAGGAATCTATAATATGTAGCCAGCAGTAGTATATGAGAGTACCTATTTCATGGCATTGTCTCTGGCTTTTTGTGTTTTTTATAATGAAATAATTTAGGTTTGCCAAAATGTATAAAGACTAATTTAATGATACTTTTATACTCTCTACTGTGCTTAAAAATTTAAATATTATAGGGATGCCTGGGTGGCTCAGTCGGTTAAGCATCCAACTTTTGATTTAAGTTCAGATCATGATCTCAGGATAGTGAGATTGATCTCCACCTGGGGCTCCACATTCAGCAAAGAGTCTGCTGCAGATTCTCTCCTTCTCCCTCCGCCCCTCTGCTTTCTCCTGAGAGCACAGGTGCACAGACATTCTCTCTGTAAAATAAATAAATCTTTTTGAAAAGAATTGAAACATTGTACATATGATAATTTCCTTTGCATTCTTTGCAAATCTTAATTTTGCATTTTTTTTATTTTATAAATTAATTTTTATTGGTGTTCAATTTACCAACATACAGAATAACACCCAGTGCTCATCCCGTCAAGTGTACCCCTCAGTGCCCGTCACCCATTCACCCCCACGCCCCACCCTCCTCCCCATCCACCACCCCTAGTTCATTTCCCAGAGTTAGAAGTCTTTATGTTCTGTCTCCCTTTCTGATATTTCTCACACATTTCTTCTCCCTTCCCTTATATTCCCTTTCACTATTATTCATATTCCCCAAATGAATGAGAACATACACTGTTTGTCCTTCTCCGGTTACTGTGGCCAAGTTCAAAAAGGGTGTTGCCTGAGTTCTCCTCTGGGATTTTGATGGAATCTTGTCTCACATTTAGATCTTTCATCTATTTTGAGTTTATCTTTGTGTATGGTGCAAGAGAGTGGTCCAGTTTCATTCTTCTGCATGTGGATGTCCAATTTTCCCAGCACCATTTATTGAAGAGACTGTCTTTCTTCCAGTGGATCGTCTTTCCTCCTTTATCGTATATTAGTTGAGCATAAAGTTCAGGGTCCACTTCTGGGTTCTCTGTTCTGTTCCATTGATCTATATGTCTGTTTTTGTGCCAGTACCACACTGTCTTGATGAACACAGCTTTGTAGTACAACCTGAAATCTGGCATTGTGATGCCCCCAGATATGGTTTTCTTTTTTAAAATTCCCCTGGCTATTCTGGGTCTTTTCTGATTCCACACAAATCTTAAAATAATTTGTTCTAAGTCTCTGAAGAAAGTCCATGGTATTTTGATAGGGATTGCATTATACGTGTAAATTGCCCTGGGTAACATTGACATTTTCACAATATTAATTCTGCCAATCCATGAGCATGGAATATTTTTCCATCTCTTTGTGTCTTCCTCAATTTCTTTCAGAAGTGTTCTATAGTTTTTAGGGTATATTTTGAGAACCATTTGAATGGTAAATGGTTCTCCAACCTTTTATTTTCAGGTTGTAGGTGTCCTTCTGTCTAAAATGAGTCTCTTGTAGACAGCAAATAGATGGGTCCTGCTTTTTTATCCAGTCTGAAACCCTGCGCCTTTTGATGGGGTCATTAAGCCCATTCACGATCAGAGTTACTATTGACAGATATGAGTTTAGTGTCATCATGATATCTATTTAGTCCTTGTTTTTGTGGATTGTTCCACTGAACTTCTTCTTAAAGGAGAGTTTTAAGAGTCCCCCTTAAAATTTCTTGCAGAGCTGGTTTGGAGGTCACATATTCTTTCAGTTCCTGCCTGTCTTGGAAGCTCTTTATCTCTCCTTCCATTTTGAATGAGAGCCTTGCTGGATAAAGTATTCTTGGTTGCATGTTCTTCTCATTTAGGACCCTGAATATATCCTGCCAGCCCTTTCTGGCCTGCCAGGTCTCTGTGGAGAGGTCTGCTGTTACCCTAATATTCCTCCCCATGAAAGTCAGGGACTTCTTGTCTCTTGCTGCTTTAAGGATCTTCTCTTTATCTTTGGAATTTGCAAGCTTCACTATTAGATGTCGAGGTGTTGAACGGTTTTTATTGATTTTAGGGGGGGATCTCTCTATTTCCTGGATCTGAATGCCTGTTTCCCTTCCCAGATTGGGAAAGTTTTCAGCTAGGATTTGTTCAAATACATATTCTGGCCCTCTGTCCCTTTCGGCGCCCTCGGGAATCCCAATTAAACGTAGGTTTTTCTTCCTCAGACTGTCATTTATTTGCCTTAATCTGTCTTCATGGTCCCTTAATTGATTGTCTCTTTTTTCCTCAGTTTCCCTCTTTGCCATTAACTTGTCTTCTGTGTCACTCGTTCTTCCACCTCGTTAACCCTCGTCGTTAGGACTTCTAGTTTGGATTGCATCTCATTCAATTGATTTTTAATTTCTGCCTGATTGGATCTAAATTCTGCAGTCATGAAGTCTCGTGAGTCCTTAATGCTTTTTTTCTAGAGCCACCAGTAGCTGTAGAATAGTGCTTCTGAATTGGCTTTCTGACACTGAAGTGTAATCCAGATTTTGTAACTCTGTGGGAGAGAGGGCTGTTTCTGATTCTTTCTTTTGAGGTGAGGTTTTCCTTCTAGTCATTTTGCTCAGTGCAGAGTGGCCAAAAACAAGTTGTATTGGAACACGGGGGAGTATCACTGGTCTGTCTAGCTGGTCTTCTGGGGGAGGGGCCTGCTGTGCTGATTTTCAGGTGTTAGCACTTGGGGGAGCTGCTCTGCCCCTGCCTGCTGCCGGGCTCAGCGGGGGTTGTTTACCCCCTGGGGCCCCAGGAGGAACAGCAGCAGTTGCTATGGCAACTCTGGAAGCCTGGATTTAGCCTCCGCAGGAAGGGGCTCGGGGCTCTTGGTTCTCCGTCTGCAGGGCCTGGAGGCTCCGGGCGGGGCCGCTGATCTGCTCAGCTCCGGGCAGGAGCGTCCTTGCTGTCCTGGGCCCTCCCGGCCTCTGCCTGTCCCGGGGGAGGCCGGATCCTGGGCTGTGTCCCGGCGCCCTGTGCTCCGGGGCCTGCGCTGTTGGATTCGCGCTCCCGCCCCGCAGCCCCCTCCGCGGAGCCGCCGCCCGAGCCCCTCTGAGCTGCTCCGGTCGGTCCCGCCGTGCGGGCTGCAGCCCTTAGGGAGCTCAGCGCACTCTCCTGCGCTCGCAGGTGTCTGTTAGTGTCCCAGGGAGCCCGAGGGCATCCCCGCTCTCCTGGGTCCTGCTCCAACTCCCTAGCGAACCCCTTTCGCCCCCGGGAAGGTTGGTGCAGCTCCTGCTTCTCCGGGACGGGGCTCTCCTGTCCTGGGGACACTCGCCCCGGCCTCAGCCCGGCTCCTCGCGGGGCCCCTCCCCCTCGGAGGCCTTTTGTTCCTTTATTTCTTTTTCCCCGTCTTCCTACCTTGATAGAAGCGCGGACTCTTCTCACTGTAGCATTCCAGCTGGTCTCTCTTTACATCTCAGGCCGAATTCGTAGATTTTCAGGATGGTTTGAAGGTTATCTAGGTAATTTGGTGGGGACAGGTGATTTGGGGACCCTGCTCTTCCGCCATCTTGCCCCTCCCCCCTTAATTTTGCATTCTTGTTCCTCACTTTATACCTAAACACATTATACTTTTCTCAAAGAGTGTAAAGCTGATTTTTTTAACAGTTTTATTGGGGTATAATTAACAAATTTTTAAAAATTTATAAATTTGATTTATTCAATATGATATTTTGATATATGTCTACATTGGGAAATTATTACTGTAATCAAGCTAATTAACATATCCATTATCCCTCATAGTTACCTTTTTCTTTATGGTTAGACTGCTTAGGGTCTACTCCCATAGCAAATTTCAAGTATGTAATATAGTATTAAGAACTATAGACACTGGGATCCCTGGGTGGCTCAACGGTTTAGCGCCGCCTTCAGCCCAGGCGTGATCCTGGAGACCTGGGATTGAATCCCACATCAGGCTCCCTGCATGGAGCCTGCTTCTCCCTCTGCTAGTGTCTCTGCCTCTCTCTCTCTCTCTGTCTCTCATGAATAAATAAATAAAATCTTAAAAAAAAAACTATAGACGCTGTCTGTCGATTAATCTCCAGAATGTATTCATCCTGCATAACTAAAACATTATATCCTTTGACCAACATCTCCCCATTCCCCACACCTCCACCACTCGGAAACCACCATTATACTTTCTGCTTTTGTGAGTTTGACTTTTTCAAATTCTACATTTAAGTGAGACTGTGAAGTATCTGTTTTTCTGCATTTGATGTGTTTCACTTAGCATAATATCCTCCATCAATGCTGTCATAATGGGAAAGTTTTTTTTCTTTGTATTTTAAGGCTGAATAACATTTTGTTCAATACAGGTACCAAATTTTCTGAATCCATTTATCCATTGATGGCAAATTAGGTTGTTTCTATATCTTGTCTACTATAAGTAATGCTACAGTGAACATAGGAGTATAGATAAATAGGTATCTCTTGAAGATCTAGATTTCTTTGCCTTTGTATATATACCCAGAGGTTTGATTACTGAATCACATAGTAGTTCATAGTAATATAAATGTAATTATAAATATACACACACTTATTTTTATTATGAGTACAGTTGACAGAATATTATATTAGTTTCTGGTATAAAACAGTGATTCTGTAATTCTGTACATTACTCAATGCTTACCTTGATAAGTCAGCATCTATCACTCTATGGTATAATAGTATTATAGAAGATGTTCCCCATGCTATACTTTCATTTCTGTGACTTATTTATTTTATAACTGTAAGTTTATACCTCTTAACCCCTTACTTATTTTGGCTATTGCCCAACTGCCTCCTCTCTGGCAACCACCAGTCTATTCTTTGTCTTTCTTTCTTTCTTTCTTTCTTTCTTCTTTCTTCTTTCTTTCTTTTTGATTCTACATATAAGTGAAATCATATGATATTTGTCTTTCTCTGTATCACTTATTTTACTTAGCATAATACCCTCTAGGTCCCTCCATGTTGCTGCATAAGCCTAAGTAATATTCCTCTGTGTGTGTGTCTGTCTGTATGTGTATATGTGTGTATGTGTTTATACCTGCTTCTTCCTTATCCATTCGTCTATAGATGGTCACTTAGGTTGCTTCCATATTTTGGCTGTTGTAAATAATCCTGCAGTAAATATAGGATAAGGGTGCATGTATCTTTTGAATTAGTGTTTTTGTTTTCTTTGGGTGAATACTCAGTAGTAGAATTACTAGAATATATAATACTTTTATTTTTAACTTTTTGAGGAGCCCCTTTACTATTTTCCATGGTGGTTGCATCAGTTTACAATCCGAACAGTGCATGATGGTTCCTTTTTCTCCTTGCCAATACTTCTTCTTATTTTTTTTTTGATACTAGTCATTCTGACTGGTGTGAGTGATATCTTGTGGTTTTGATTTGCATTTCCCTGATAATGAGTGATGTTGAACATCATTTCATGTATCTGTTGGTCATCTGTATGTCTTCTCTGGAAAAATGTTTATTCAGATCTTCTGCCTATTTTTAAATTGGATTATTTGGGGGAATTAGTATTGAATTGTGTAAGTTTTTTACATATTTTGGATATTAACCCCTTATGGGTTATATCATTTGCATATATCTTCTCCCATTTGGTAGGCTGCCTTTTCATTTTGCTGATGGTTTCCCTTGCTGTGCAAAAGCTTTTTATTTTTATATAGTCCCAATAGTTTATTTTTGTTTTTGTTACCCATGCCTGAGGACACATATCCATATCCATAAATATGTTGCTAAGGGTAATGCCCAAGAGATTATTGTGGATGTTTTCTTCCAGGAGTTTATGGTTTCAGGTCTCACAGTTAGGCCTTAAGTCTAATTTGAGTTTATTTTTATGTATGTTGTAACAAAGTGGTCCAGTTTTATTCTGCATGTAGCTGTCCAGTTTTCCCAACATCATTAATTGAAGAAACTGTCTCTTCCCCATTATATATTCTTGCCTCCTTTGTCATAGATTAACTGACCAAATAAACATGTGTTTATTTCTGATGCTCTATCCTGTTCTGTTGATTTTTGTGTCTCTTTTTCTGCTAGTACCATACTTTTTTTGATTACTATAGGTTTGTGTATGTCTTGAAATTTGAGATTGTGATACCTCCAGCTCTGTTTTTCTTTTTGAAGATTCCTTTGGTTTTTTTGGATCTTTCGTGGTTCCATTCAAATTTTACGATTGTTTTTTCTAGTTCTGTGAAAAATACTATTGGTATTTTGATAGAGATTGCATTGAATCTGTGTTACTTTAGGTAATATGGACATTTTATTTTTTTATTTTTATTTTTAAGATTTTATTTATTTTTTCATGAGACACACACACACACACACACACACACACACACACAGAAAGAGAGAGAGAGAGGCAGAGACACAGGCAGAGGGAGAAGCAGGCTCCATGCAGGGAGCCTGATGTGGGACTCGATCCCAGAACTCCAGGATCATGCCCTGGGCTGAAGGCATGCGCTAAACCGCTGAGCCACCCAGGGATCCCCTAATATGGACATTTTAACAATATTAACTTCTCTCAATCCATGAACATAGTGTATCTTCATTTGTGCTATCTTCAGTTTCTTTCATCAAAGTCTTATAGTTTTTGTAATATAATTCTTTCACCAATCCTTGGTTAAATGTATTCCTAAGTATTTTATTATTTTTTAAAAGATTTTATTTATTTATTCATGAGAGACACAGAGAGAGAGGCAGAGACACAGGCAGAGGGAGAAGTAGGCTTCCCTGCGGGGAGCCTGATGTGGGACTCCATCCCATGATCCCGGGATCATGACCTGAACCAAAGGCAGACGTTCAACTGGTGAGCCACCCAGGTGTCCCTAAGTATTTTATTCTTTATGGTGTGGTGGTAAATGGGATTGTTTTCTTAATTTCTTTTTCTGCTAATTTTTTATTAGTATATAGAAATGCGAGATTTCTTAGTTTTATATCTTAGTTTATATGCTGATGAATCCATTATTCTAATATTTTTTGTAGTCTTTAGGGTTTTCTGTATATAATATGTCATCTGCAAATGGTGGCAGTTTTCCTTCTTCCTTTCTAATTTAGATCATTTTTATTTATTTTCTTATCTGATTGATGTGGCTAGAACTTCTAGTACTATGTTAAAAAATGTGATGAAAGTAGACATCCTTGTCTTGTTCCTGATCTTAAAGGAAAAGGTTTCAGCTTTTTGCTACTTAATAGGATGTTAGTTGTGGACTTTTAATATATGGCCTTTATAATATTGAGCTATGTGCCCTTTAAACCCAGCTTTTTGAGATCTGGGATCATGACCTGCGCTGAAGGCAGATGTTCAACCACTGAGCCACCCAGGTGCCCCTATCGTTTCTCCTGTTAATTTGATATATCATAATGATTTGTGAATATTGAAATATCCTTGTATCCCTGTAATCAATTCCAGTGACGAGTGATCCCTTTAAGGGATTGTTAAATTTGGTTTGCTAATAATTTTTGAGGATTTTTGTATCTATGTTCATCAAGGATATTGGCCTGTAGTTTTGGTTTCTGTAGTGTTTGTCTGGCTTTAATATAAGGGTAATGCTGGTCTCATAAGATAAATTCCTTCGTATTCTTTCTTCTATTTTTTTGGAATAGTTTGAGAAGAATAAATGATAACTCTTCTTTAAATATTTGGTGGAGTTCATCTGTCAAGCCATCTGGTCCTGGATTTTTGTTTGTTGGGAGTTTTTTTTTTTTTTAAGATTTTATTCATTCTTTTGACAGAAGAGAGAGCACAAGTGGGAGGGTACTGAGGAAGGGTGAGAAGCAAGCTCCCAACTGAGCAGGGAGCCTAAGGCAGGGCTTGATCTAATGACTCTAAGATCATGACCTGAGCCAATGGCAGGTGCTTTACCGACTTAGCCACCCAAGTGCCCTTGTTGGGGCTTGTTAAATTTCCATTTCAGTTTTGTTACTGATAATCTGTTTAAACTTTCTATTTCTTCATGATTCAGTTATAGAAAATTGTATATTTATAGGAATTTATTTCTTCTAGGTTTACCAATTTGTTGGCATATAATTTTTCCCAGTATTATAAATCTTTGTATTTCTGCAGTGGTGGTTGTGATTTCTGTTCTTAATTTATAATTTTATCTATTTGAATTCTCTCTTCTTGATGAGACTGGGTAAAGGTTTTGTTGATCTTTTGAACATGCTTTTAGTTTCTTCCATTTTTTCTGTTTTTTTTTTCAATCTAATCTTTGTTATTTACTTCATTCTCTTTATTTTGGAAATAGTTCATTTTTCTAATTTATTAAGGTATAAGATTAAATTTTTGAGATTTTTCTTGAATCTTGAGTTAGGTTTATATTGTTACTTCCCTCTTAGGATTGTTTTTTCTCTGTCCCAAAGATTTGGACTGTTGTATTTCATTTTCATTTGTCTCCATGTATTTTTTTATTTCCTCTTTGATTTCTTATTTGACCCATTGATTTTTTTGGTAGCATGTTGTTTAGCCTCCATGTATTTATGTTTTTTCTTGTAATTGATTTCTAGTTTCATACTATTGTGGTTGGAAGAAATGCATGATATATTTTCAATCTTCTTAAACTTATTGACACTTGTTATGTGGCCTGAATGTTTCATTTGCACTTGAAAAGAAATATTCTGCTCTTTTTTGATGGGATGTTTTGTATATATCTATTAAGTCCATCTGGTCTAGTGTGTCATTCATTGTCACTGTGTACTTACTGATTTTGTTTGGATGACCTATTCACTGATGTAAATGGGGAGTTAAATTCACCTACTATTGTTATATGTAAATGCCAGTTTCGGGGATCCCTGGGTGGCGCAGCGGTTTAGAGCCTGCCTTTGGCCCAGGGCGCGATCCTGGAGACCCGGGATCGAATCCCACGTCGGGCTCCCGGTGCATGGAGCCTGCTTCTCCCTCTGCCTATGTCTCTGCCTCTCTCTCTCTGTGTGACTATCATAAATAAATGAAAATTAAAAAAAAAAAGAATTTAAATGCCAGTTTCTCCCTTTGTGACTGTTAATATTTGCTTTATGTATTTAGATGTTGCCATATTGAGTGCATAGAAATATGTAATTTTATACTCTTATTTGATTAATCCCTTTATCATTATGTAATGCCCTTTTTGTTTCCTACTTATCTTTGTTTCAAAATCTTTTTTTTTTTTTTTTAAGATTTTGGTTATTTATTCATGAGAGACACAGAGAGAGCGAGAGAGGCAGAGACATAGGCAGAGAGAGAAACAGGCTCCATGCAGGAAGCCTGATGTGGGACTCGATCCTGGGACTCCAGGATGATGCCCTGGGCCAAAGGCAGGCGCTAAACCGCTGAGCCACCCAGGGATCCCTGTTTTAAAATCTGATACAAGTATTGCTACCCCAGCATTATTTTTCCCACTTCCATTTGCATATAATATCTTTTTCTGTTTCTTCATTTTCAGTCTTTGGGTGTCTATAGGTATGAAGTGAGTCTCTTGTAGTCAGCATATATATGGGTCTTGTTTTATTTTTAATCTATTCAGTTATGTCATGTCTTGATTAGAGCATTTAATCCATTTACATTAAAAATTATTGGTACCTATATACTTAATGTCATTTTGTTAAAATTGTTTCCTGATGGTTTTTATAAGTTCTCTGTTCCTTTCTTTTTTTGCTCTCTTCCATTGTGATTTGATGCCCTTTTTTTTTTAAGTGATGTGATTTGATTCCTTTTACTTTATTCTTTTCATGTCTTATTATCTTGGTTGCTCTCCATTCCTCTGTCTCCCAGATCACTGATTTGTTCTGCATCCTGTAATCTGCTGTTAATTTCCTGTACTGTATTTTTCATTTTAATTATATTCTTTAGCTCTGACTGGTTACTTTTTTCTGTCTCTTTGTTGAAGTTCTGTTGTACATCCAGTCTTCTCTTAAGTCCGGGAGGTATCTTTATGACCATTACTTTGAACTCTTTATGAGGCTTATTCCTCATATATTTGTCACATATTCCTTTGTCTTCATTTTTTCTAACACTTTGTGTTTTTTTCTGTGTTTAACTGGCTGGCTATATCTCCTGGTCTTGAAAGTAGTGACCTTGTGTAGAAGGGGTCCTGTGGTGCCCTGTAGAAAATTCCCCCTTGGTCAGTAGAGCCACTGTGACAGCTTCGTGCCCACCAATGGTCAGGGCTTGCTCCTTGCTGCCAGCTAAATAGCCTAGCTGCAGGAACTATCTACACTGGTGTGTAGGGTTATATTCTCCCTTCACTGGGACAGGAGTTGCTTTGTAGGGGGTCTGGGTCTCGTCTGGGCTGCCTACAGGGTGTGACAGGGCAGGAGTCACTTTGCAGGGGTGCTTGCTGAGGTACACAGGTTGGGTGGGGCATGTATACAGGGAAACTCCAGGATGGGGCAGGTGGTGCTAACAAGGTAGGGGAAGTGTGTTAGAACTGGCTCCTACAAGCAACCAGCTATTTCCACTGGGGGAGGGAAAGAAAAATGGCACCCATAAGCACTTTGTTTCTGAAGAAATCTCCTGTAGATCCCTGCCCTTCGAGTACACCTCCTAAAATTAGTCACTAAATCTCCTTTGTTATATATATATCCCTGGTGCTTTTCAAACTACTGCATCTGTGCTGTGTCTCAGGCTGAGTTATTTAGGGTGCTGGCTCTCTAGTAGTGGAGCCATGGTTTGGTCCTTTGTAGACTTCTTGCTCTCCCAGAGTTAAGCCTCACTGATTTTTAAAGCTCCTGGACTTACGCTCATGGATTTTCAAAGCCAGACATAATGGGGACTCAGCTTCCCATTGCAGGTCCTTAGGGCTGGGGATACTGGTGTAGATTCTGATCCCCTCATTTCTTCATGCTTGTGATGTCCTTTCTGTTTGTGATTAGTCACACTAGGCTTTTAGTAGCTGACCTTGTATCTGCCCTCCCTACCGTCTTCAGTGCAGCCCTCTCTCTCTGACTAGCTATGGAAGATCTGTTCTAGGAGTCTGCAGGTTGTTTTCAGTTAGTTGCAGTAGGTATAGTTGTTGCCTCAGGGTGTTGTGAGTTAAAAAATCCCACACAGTAGTTCTATTTTAATTTTTTGAGGACCCTCCATAATGTTTTCCATAGTGGTTGTATCAATTTATATTCCCACCAAAAGTACACAAGGTCTCTCTTTTTTCACCCTTATCAGTAGTTAGTTGTTACCTCTTTGTCTTTTTGATGATGGCCATTCTAACAAGTGGGAAATTACATCTTATTTTGATTTTTATTTCCATTCCCCAGTGCTTAATGATTGGAGCCCGTTTTCATATATCTGTTGGGCATTTAATGTCTCCTTTGAGAAAATATTTAGGCTCTCCTCCTGCTTTTTAATTGGATTGGGTTGTATGACTTTGTTATATATTTTGCATATTGACCCTTTATTAGTTATATGATTTGTAAATATTCCTTCATTCTTTAGACTGCCTTATCATTTTGTTGATTGTTTCTTTTGCTGTGCATAAGCTTGCTAGTTTGATATAGTCCCACTTTTTGATTTTTGCTTTGTCTTTCCTTTTGATGTCATATGCAAAAATTGTTGCCAAGATTAATGTCAAGGAGTTTCTTCTCCATATTCTTTTAGGGATTTTATGGTTTTAGTTCTTTAAATCTTTAAGTTATTCCAAGCTCATTTTGTAGGTGGTGTAAGATAGGGGTCCAAATTCACTTTGCTTGTGATACCCAATTTTGTCAAAAGCACTTCTTAAACAGACATTTCTTTCTCCATTGAATATTCTTGGCTCCCTTTTAAAATATTTGTTGGTTGTTTGTTTGGTTTTATATCTGGGCCCTTGATTATGTATCATTGATTGTGTCTATTTTTATGCTAGTTCCTTACTATAGTTTGAAATTAGGAAGTGTGATGCCTCCTGTCTTTATTTTTCCTTAGGATTATTTGTCAATTCAGGTCTTTTGTGGTTCCGTGCAAATTTTAGTATTGTTTCTTTTCTATTTCTGTGAAAAACAACATTGGAATTTTGATAGGAATTTTGAATCCTAGATGACTTTGGATACTATGGACATTTTAACAATATTGATTATTCTAGTGCAGGAACACGTGCTATCTTTCCATTTGTTTCTCCTTTTCAGTTTCTTCCCTCAAAGTCATATAATTTTCAATGTATATTGAAATATGGGGGGCATATATCTTTTGAATTAATGTTTTTGTATTCTTTATGTAAATACCCAGTAGTGTGATTACTGTATTGTAGGGCAGTTCTGTTTTTAATTTTTAAAGAAATGTCCATACTGTTTTTCACAGTGGCTGCATCAGTTTGCATTCTCATGCCTGGTAATTTTTTTTGGATTCTTGACATTGTAAATTTATGTTCAGTGTTTTATTATTGTATTCCTTTAAAGAATATTGGACTTTGTTCCTGTATGCAATTATTTGTAGATCAGTCTGATATTTTTGAAACTTAGTTAGTATAGATCCAGGGTAGCCTTTCTTCCTGACTAGGGTGAATTTATTCCCATTATTAAGGCCCAGCCCTTTTGGGGACTCTACCTAATGCTCTGTATATATTACAAGGTCTTTTTACTCTGACTGATAGGAACATGAACTATTTTCAGTCTTTTATGACCTCTGGAAATTGTCCATTCTGCTTTCCAGTGGTTTTCTCCTTTGCATGGAGTAGTTTCTTCTCAGTCATGGACAGATCAATACTCAAAGAGCAGCCCCTCTGGTACTCTCTCTGTATGCAGCTCTATTCTCTATTACTTTGCCTTCCAAATTATGTCTACCATGGATTTCCTGAACTTTAGTGTGTGTCTGCTCCACTTGATAAGACTGAGCTCTGTTTGAGTTTCTTATTCCCTCCCTATAGCTTGGAAACTGCCTTTTGATGGTAACCTAAAGTAATCATACAGTTTGCCTCATTAGTTTCCCTTCATGGATCATAGTCCTTTGCTACCTGTGTCCAGTGTCTGAAAATATTTGAAATATTTTGTATTGTCTTCAAGTTATTTAAAGCAGCAGGGCATATCTGATGCCTGTTCCTCTCTTTGGCTAGAAGCAAAAGTTAATTCAGCTTTATATGCTGAGAAATGACCCAGAAATCTCAGACAATTTAAAATATGTAAGTCAGTATGAGCATATAGTAACTTAATACTAAGTTGAAATTATGTTGACAAAGGAGTTTTTTTTTTGTCTGATGAGTTTAATTTTATTCACATGGCATATTAAAGTTTTCACTAAAATACTGGGTATAAAAAATTCAACAAATTTTGTTTCTATTATATTCAGAGTTTCAGATGGATCGCTCATAATGAAGTTGATTGATGAACATCATGGTGTGTGTTTGTACCTGGAAATTCTTAATGGTTAAAAATTTGTGCCAAAATATCTGTATTTAACCTTGAGGTATATAACTTATCATTAGTGGAGTTGTTATATTCTTACTCTTTCAATTTAAGATTTGAAGAGGAATGTATGAGCCTGCTGAAATACAGAGCATGTATAGGATGAACTGAGATTAAAGTTAAGCGAGACTGAGTAGAACTGTAATTATAGCAATTAAGAACTACTACCAGGGGGTTGTGAGACTTTTTAGCAAAGATCTGTTAAAGTACTGTAATAAATAATTATTCATACATTATAATCTTTGGTCATTTAAATAATGGATATATTTTCTTTAAAGATTAATTCATAGATTCCCTATTGTTCTCAGTTCATAGTACCTTAGTATATCAGTAATGTTTTCATGGCACTTCGAGTTAAAGAGAAGTACCCAAGAGTTTCATTGATTAAGTATTTATGTCCTAACATTGTAATAGCTATTAAAATAAACATACAAATTAAAAGGAAATAGTTATATTTTAATTAGATTTTTGACTAACCATAATTAATTGCTATAGATTGTGAGTCTGTCGGGTACTGGACAGTTTCTCCTACCTTGTAATCAGATTGCACACTGCTACCCTTATTTCTTATTTCACATTGCTTTTGCTCTTAAAAAACTCAACTTCATAAAATGGTCAAAAACTCAACTTCATACAGATATGATGTCATGAAAGAAATGGAGTGCAATCTAATACTGAAACTGTGAACTTCTAGCTAGTAGTCTGTGCAGTGTCCAACAGATGTGAAGTTTTGGCGTGTTTCCCTCAGTCATTTAAAATGCCCCACAATGCCCCTGTCTGTTTGTTACAGCACCCGTGGGAGTCTTGGTACACATTCTGAGTAATAGAATTAACTTGTTCTCTTTTAATGTTCATTACTGTTTCATATGGAATTCTGGCATGGTTAGTGTCCTAATTTTTATATGATGAGATAGAGAATCCTTTTTGATCATTTTTGACTAGCAGAGTTTTTTAAGAAACTGATTTTGTAATAATAAAGGAATAATATATTTGACATTTTCTTGATGGGAAAATGTTTACAGCAGGGCCTTCATAGAAAAATTATTGAATAAATTGGTTTTGTGACTATGTTTATAAATAATCAGTAATACAAAGAGAAATAATGAATAAAATGTTAAAACATGATATTGAATGGGATAAAAATGTACTACATCATTACTGTACAAGGTGTAGTGAGTAAACAAAAGAAAATATGAATTTTATTATGGGGATGTATAAGGGAAAAGAATTAAAACTGAAAATAACCAAAACTATTTGAGCTGTTATTTTCTTCATAGTATCAATTATTGTATTGTAATAGAATTAGGATATTCCTGATTAATCCTTTAGGATATCTGCCTACAGTTCTAGACTATATATGACTGAAAATGATTTTTTTAAAACCATGGGCTTTGAAGGCACCTGGCTGACTCAGAAGAGTATGATATTCTTGATCTCAGGGTCATGGATTTGAGGCCCACAATGGGTATAGGGATTAGTTAAATAAATAAATGTTTTAAAAATGGTGTATTTTATAAGGAAGTATATTCTGAACTATGGAAAACATTTTTGTGTAATATTATTACAAGGATATATTTGCAATTCCATGTGTTCTTAGTTTAGTACATCATAAAACAATCATGGTATTAATAGCTTACATCTGTCAAGTGTTTATTATGGGCCATACATAGTTCCATATATTGACTGAATTCTGAATTCTTACAATAGTCCTATGGGATGGGGCCTTATTATTAGTCTTATTATATAGATAAAAGAAATGAACTACAGACAGGTTAAATAATTTGCCCAAGCCCACAGAACTAATGAGTGGCAATATGTATGTTTCCAGAGCCCCTGTTTTTTTTTTTTTTTTTTTAAGATTTATTTATTTATTTGACAGAGATAGAGAGAATGCATGAGTGGTGAGGGGGACAGAGGGAGAGAAGCTCAAGTAGTCTTCCAGCTGAGTGCAGAGCCCAACACGGGGTTCTGTCTCACACCCATGAGATCATGACCTGAGCCGAAATCAAGTCATATGCTTAACTGACCAAGCTATCCAGCTGCCCCTAAAGCCTCTGTTTTTAACCACTACCCAAAGGGAGAATTATCTCACCTGCATGTTAACAAAGAAAGAAGAAAACAAGTAAATGTGATCTAAATTTTTTTTTGGTCCTACACTTAGTAAAGTATTTTATTAGTGGATTAAAGAAGCCAAGCATAATGCTTTAAGACTTTAAGAAATAAAATAAATATATTACTTAGTGGCATTTTATTCCACTTATGTCACATTGAATTCAAGATTAAAATTGGAATATGTTTCATGATGAGTTCAAGGAATTGGTTTTAGCAAGTAGTTAATAGAAGCTAGATCTGTGTCATGAAAAAATGACAGGTCATACTAATGATTTGGGGGAGAGTATAACTATAGTTAAGCATAATTTTGAACTATAATATTGCTGGAAATAAAATATATTTGGTTTAGCTTGCCATCAATATGACACTTTACTTGTATATTTTATTTCTTAACGAATACTGTTGTTTCTTCCTTTTTTGATATACTCCCATCTCTGCAAAAAATACCATTTAGTTATTAGATATGTTTTTATTGTCTTAAATCTTCTTAAAAATTATATGTTTTGGGCAGCTCCTGTGGCTCAGCGGTTTAGTGCCGCCTTCAGCCAAGGGCATGATCCTGGAGACCTGGGATCAAGTCCCACGTCGGACTCCCTGCATGGAGCCTGCTTCTCCCTCTGCCTGTGTCTCTGCCTCTCTCTGTGTGTCTCTCTCATGAATAAATAAATAAAATCTTAAAAAAATTATATGTTTTTTTTGCTTTTTTAAATTCTAGGTTTCTATAGATTGTGGTATAGTTTGCGTACTTGATAGTACTTAATATTTTTAATTCAGAATTATTTTTTGAATGCTTAATATGTGTTTAAAATTCTACTTATATGGTGAGAGGAGATAGAGGGCCATGGGAGGGAAAATACATATTGCTTCTCATGAAGGTGATTGTGGTAAAACTTATAATAATTAACTAAGAGATTTCTTTCTTGATCCTTCTCATTGAATAAACAAACTCTCTTCCCTGCATTTATTCTGTCTCAACAAATTGTTTGTTTTGTGTATACTATTTGTTTAAATTTGTTAAATCATTTTTCATGATTAAGGTTTTATTTCTTAGCTGTGAGAATCTCTTTGAAATTTATAGAAAATTAAAAAAAATTATAGAAAATCAGAACTTCTGGAGATATATTTAAGATTAAAATTTAAAATCAGGAATTTTAAAACTGACACTATGTAAAGATGGGCTCTTAGTTCAGAGAGCCCATCTTTATGGTATTTTGTTAGGCCAAACAAATGGGTGGGTTATACATCAAACATTTATTTCTCTCAGTTATGGAGGCAAGAAGCATAAGATCAGCATGCCAGCATGGTCAGGTTTTAGTGGAGTCACCAACTTCTTATATCTGCACATAGGGGAAAGAGAGCCCTCTGGTGTCTTCATTGTCTTATAAGGCACCGGGTCTCGAACTCCAAGTTCCTACAAATTCCCCACCCCAAATACCATCACATTGAGGATTAGATTTCAACATATGAACTGGGGAGGGCATAGGACAGCATAAACATTGTATCCATAACAGAGGTTGGGAATACAGACTTAGAAGTCACATAGACCAGAGTTTAAATCACAAATATTCTGTGTCTTCTTTATTGAAACTCTCTAGGTCTCAGTTTACACATCTGTTAAAAGGATTTTAGAAAGAGTGTTGAATGATTAGAGAAGCATTTAATTCAAAGCTTGTCCAGTAATAGGTACACAAAAGTGACATTGACCCTTAAACAGTTCTCTCAGGTAGTCAAAATTTTGATCAGGGGACATGTGAGGAATGTCATATTTAATTTTAATCATTGAGGACTTATACAGCAAAGATTTAATTATATGAATATTTCCTTCATTGAGTTGTCGATTCATTTATTTAGAGATTTGTGAGCTATCATTTGTCCATGAACTCTATGAGTTTGTTATTTGTCAAGGTATAGGATGAGATTGAGGTATCTGCATTTGAAACAGGTTTACAGGCAATTCTGACATTCCAGAAGACAATCTAAACTATAGAGGTGAATATTGTTGTATCTTTATGGATGGAAAAATCTGAGATACAAAATTTAAATTTTAAAGATGTTAGGGAAAAATTTGTTCATCTCTCATTGGAACTTGCTTAATACTGAACTGTAATATCTATAAAGAAGTTATTTTTAATGATTAATGGTTAAGAACATGGCTATGGAGATAGGGCTACATGGTGTAGAATCTTGGCTTTACCACGTGGTTTGTTGTGTGACTTGAGGCAAAATACTCACTTTTATATATCTTAGTTTTCTCTCTCTCTGTTTTAAAAATTTTATCTAAGAGAGAGAGATAGAGAGAGAGAGAGAAAGAGAAATAATGAGCAGGGGAAGGGGCAGAGAGAGAAGCAGGTTCCTCGCTGAGTAGGGAGCCTGACATGGGGCTCAATCCCAGCACCCTGGGATCATGAACTGAGCCCAAGGCAGACACTTAACCAACTGAGCCACTCAGGTGCCCCCTTAGTTTTCTCTTTTGTAAAATGAAAATAACAATAGAGTTGAGTTAATGCATGCATAGTAGTTACAATAATGCCTAGCACATTATAACTGTAACATCACCACCATCCCATGTTGTAGTTTATGTTCCTTCTCAGTTTGTTTTTGTAGACTCGAGAAAAGTCAGTTAGTGTTTTCTAAATAATAGGATTTCAAGAGTAACTTGCAGCCTTTTTGATGTTACTATTGTTTCTTAATTTTAAACCTAATTTGCAATTTGTTAATCCTTAGAATAATGTGTTTTATACTTGAATACTCAAATTGAGAAATATATCTAAGTCTCAAATTGAAGGTGTTCAGAATCTACTAATGTTAATATTTTTAACTTTTTTGTATATAATATTGTCAAATGAATTTGCGTCTGCAGAAATTGCTTTATTTTCCTATTTGTTTTTTTTATTTCTAAATACTTAAGCTTAATGTATCATGTATCAATCTTAGATTCTTGTTTTGCTTTCTTTTTAACATTTATTTTTTACTATTTGATGGTCTCTTCAATACTTTTTTCTTTTTACTCACTCTCCCATTTCTAGTATTCTCTATCTAGTCTGTAAATGAAAACTCAGTCCTGGAATATGAGAACTATAAAAAGGAATAAAAGAAGGCAAGATGAGTTTTAGTATTTTTTTCATGTTTATTTAGGATATGCATGCTGTATTGTTGAATATTTGTATTTAAAGATTTAACCTCATAGAAGATGAAAGATTATCTCATATTTATGTTTCCAGTTAGATGCTTAATAAGCAGGCTGTTGTTATAAGGTTATATTATATACTCTCACCACTGGGAAAACCTCCCTCCTGCTCCATTCCACTCTTAAACACATGGGTTGCACAGCTGCTATATGGTTGTACACTATCCCATGTGTATTAAGCAAACACAGCCTGCAAAAGGGTTGCATTTTGGAGCATGGAAGTAGCATGGCTGGTTGGAGACCCCAGAAGTGTTGCTGCCAGAATTCTTCCATCTGGCAGCAGTGCTGCTAGGCAGTTCCACACAGGGCATAAATATATTTTACTGAGTACTTTTCCTGATGCAACAGCCATGAATGCCTAGGCAGAGAGATAGACGGATGATGGGAAGATAGTCAAAGGAACTAACAGAAAAGTGTTTAATTGGAACCACTCTACTGTTTAAGGTAAAATGATGAACAGTAAAGTATGAAAAAACACATTTGAACTCTTATTTTTGCAAGAAGCTTGACAAATAGCCTTTTAACTTTTATGAAGACCTTTAAAGAATTGTGAAATTGTACTGAAGCGTAGTTACTTTAAAATTTTAGCCTTTATATAAAGGCTAACACAAGTATAATATTTAAGGCAAAATAATTATGATTGTCATTATTTTATGTAAGTTTATTTCTAGTTTCATTAAAAATTCCCAGAACATTGAACATAAGTCAACATTCCACGGAGAAGGAAGTATTATGCAGCTTGCATGTGTGCATATCTGCATATCGGAGCACAAAATATTGACATGATAATTGCAGTCAAGCCTGAGTGAACAGTGGCCTGTGGGAATTCAGCTGGTGTTGTACCAACTGGATGGCTGCTCAGGACACAGTTTGAAATGCAAGGTGCAAGTTAGCACTTTATTCAGCACAGGCAGGCATCATTTAAAAATCCTTGGGGGCAACCCTGGTGATGTGCAGATGTTAAAACAGTCTGTTCTGAAGTGCTGATATTTTTGAACACTGTAAAAGACTTCTAGATTCTGAGTGAAAAATATTTGCACAATTATTAAAGACATATAATACACAATCTTTTCCAACTCTTTTCTGGATGTTTTAGATAATGAATGTTGAGTATATACAGAAGTATCTGGATATGTAGTTAAAAGAAGAAACAGGAAAATCAGGAACCGAGTAAAGTCATTTAGTTTCTAAATATAAAACAGAAAATGAGTTTCAACTTTGGATATTTAGAAATGATGTTGAATAGACAAGGATATCTAAAACAAAGATAGGTTATTTAGTAATAAATATATTAAATCTAAGCTGTTATGTTCTAGTAAATTATTGCTTCTCTATATGGAGTTCCATGAGTACACCATAATTTACAAATTCAGATTAAGATGCTGTAGTCTAATTCTGTTCTTTATTCTACCTGATTGAACAAGAAAAAAAATAATTCACCAGTTTTTATGTGTCAGGAAGAGTCTTCTGGCACACATTTTGCCTTTATATATAGGTTAAATATATTTTTCATATGTAAAATATACATAGAAATTCTGGATAATAAAAAGCAAACTCTGATCTTAAAGCAAAATAGACATTTTAAGTATACTTGGACTTCTAAAATATTTTTATACCAAAGGCTTTAGGATCTGGTTTAGTAATGTATGTTTATTAAGAATGTTAAGAGTTTTTTTTGGTATCTATTTTTATTGTGGTGTAAAGATATTTGAAAAATATTTGTGTTAAGTTTTTCCTTTTTTTCAAGGTTTCTTACTATATTATTCATAGATATATTCTAGTACTTTATTATGCATATTCAAAGTAGAAAAATAGTTATGAAACAGTTCATGAATAAAAGTATAATTTGATAATAGTATAATTCTCATTTCCCTAAACTTCCATTTTTATCAGTCTTACTGTTTTAGAATCTTAATGTTAACCAGAAATTGAGGACGCATTTAAATGGAAAGTCATTAATAATAAAATCTACATTTTAATAGATTCAGTGCTCAAATGAAAGAAATTGTTAGTCCAACTAGGTTTATTTTGTGCATTATTGTTATTTATCTGTTAATTAAGAATAATCAATGTCAGTATTGCTTCTTTATTTTCTTTGTTTTCTAAATCAGACCAATATCATTGCCTCATTTATAGTTAAATGTTTCTTTTAGACTCTAATATTTCATTTTTGACATCTCATTAAAAATGGGCTCAAACCCAGAAAATATGATCCTGTCATATTGTATAATATATGGCATGGTCTATAACACAGTAAAATTTTGTTTCTTAATGATTTAGAATAATTTCTCAGATTTTTGAGTTTAGAAAAATGGCAAAAAGTTAACGTGGTAATTCATGTGGCTAAGTACAGCAATGATAAATGTTTAAATGGGTAGTACTCTTGGGAAAAGTGATTGGAGCTTTAAACTTGTACACATTTGACAGCGTCTCTTCACTTCATTTTTCATCCTAAAGAAGTCTGCAAATATTCTTAGCTCACATCATTATTGCACATCAGTGGTTCTAATTAGCTAAACAGGAGTTTGTCTCAGTCATTGATCATCATCAACTTCTTGACAGTGTCTTTTTTTTAGGAACCTTTTTGTTATGTATTATAAATACATAGAATATATTAATTGAATTGACCAGATAGGTTGGTGATTATTTAAACTTGAAACTTTTTTTCATTATATTAAGTAAAAAATATTGTATTCATATTGTAGTGCTGTTTTCTCTTGGGAGCATTTTCCACTTTTGGAAATATTACATACCATGTACCACCAGGAGGAGCTGCTGGACAAATCTCTATATAGATTTTGAATTGATTTTTTTTTTTTCTAATTTCAAAACTATAATATAATCATCAATTTTGGAGGCTTTTTGGTTTAAAATGCATCATTGAAGTATATTCAAAGTTTATATTTGACTTGAAGTTTATATTTCATTTATGACCTATGTTTTTAGTATTACTCCACTTAATCAGTTATTGCTATTTCAGTGACTCTCAGACTGTAGTGTGTGTCAGCACCACTTAAGGCTTTGTGTCTTAGTTTAGGCTATTATAACAGAATACCATAGCCTAGGTAGTTAAAAAGCCAATATTTATTTCTCACATTTCTGGGGGTTAGGAAGTCCAGTGTCAAGGTGACTGCTGATTCCTTCCTTGTGAGAGCTCTCTTGCAAAGAGAAGCTCTTGCATTGAGAAGGAGATCATCTTTCTCATGTCTCATAATAGATTCCCTAATCTTATTCATGAAGGCTCTACCTTCATGACTTCCAAAAGGCCTCACCTGCAAAAACCAGCAGACTGGGGATCAGGGCTTCAACAAATGAATATGAAACTTTCAATTCAGTCCATAGCACTTTATTATGGTTAAACAGATTTCTGGGTCATACTCTAGATTTTCTGCCCTTAGAGAGGGTAGAAGAGAGTTCCTGGTTGATGCTGATGCTACTTCTCTGATGACCTAGAGTACAGGAACCACTGTGTAGATTGTTAAGTGAGTTTATATACATAATTGTGTCATAGGAAATAACGATTCTGATGGCAAGTTTGTTTGGAAGCTGTAGTAATGCTTTTGTTTGGGTTCTGTGGCATATAGTCTAGTTTTATTCCTATCTCACTTAAAAAGACCACCAGAATGTATTTTGACACTGGTGGGGATTTTAGGCTTTTTTTCTATTTAGAAGAGTGGATTAGAAAGACTCTATCCCTGTAAATTAAACTAATTCGTGGGAATTTAAAGTTAGACTCATAGCATAGCCAGAAAGCAGCTTACAGGAGGTTTCTGACTAATTAATATCTTACCTGTTACACATCCTGGGTCTTTCTTCCATTTGGAATTTGAAGCCATTTTCCCCCAAATCCATATACCTTGAATTGGTGTAGTACTCTTTTGCAATACTCATGATTTTCTAATATCAAATTAAAAATTCAAGTGATAATTTGAGAGTATATATTTGTGACAAATGAAAGAGAAAGGGTATATATATTCTTTTTTTATTAAGTTTTTAATTTTAAATCCAATATAGTTAACATACAGTGTTATGTTAGTTGCTGGTATACAATACAGTGATAAAGGGCATATATTTTTAATATATAAAATAGTTTTATAAATCAAAAAACTATAAAATGGCAGATAGATTCACTGGGACTGGAAAATTAGGAAAAAATAGGAACAAAAACATTTCAATTGATGAAAGTATATTTAATTTAACTATAAATAAAAGAATCACAAATATAAAGAGCCCAATTGAAGACAGTGGACTGTGATTACGCATTAGATATGCTATCAATACTTGGTAAACAGAAAATGAAATAAAAAAGCAGGATAAAGTACAGACAGTAAAAACAGTATTCATAATACATCATGTTTGTACTGTATACCTATATCCAGAACATGGTTCAGACTGAACATGGCTAGGGAAAAATTCTGAACCATGATGACTGGTCATTTGTGAATTTATGACCACTAACCTTTGTGGTCTCTAGTACTGCCCAGTTGGTATCATATTTTTTTTATGGCTTACTTACCTTTCCAGTATCCTAGAACACTATTTGATGCTTATTCTGTTGTCAACTTCTAACACTCTTTTCCCTTCTCACTTTCAGTTGATGGATAACTGTTATGAATTTGTCAAATTAATGTTGCAAAGTGGAGCACAGGGTGCTGGATGGTGAGCCATGGTTCTATAACAGACCACAAGAGAAATTGAAATAGAGGTTTCTTATTCACAGGTCCTAGAGGAAGTAACCAGCATGCCTGGAGGGGCCACATGAGGAAGTCACAGCACAGTATGGAGATACACAGGACCTGGGGCACAAGCCTTTATGAGGCTTCATGAGTGGAGTGCTTTGGGGTTTCCAGGCTCAGTGGGATTGGTCAAACCAAAAGAGCCAGGTTTTTGTCAACTCTCTGTGGAGGGGTCTTATGTAAGGGACATTTAAGGGAAAGGCTTTGGGATGCAGGGTAGACTATTATTCAGAAGGGCTGTTGGAGAAGTGATATCAAGAATTTAACTTGTGCCTCTGCTGCTATCCAGGGCATTTGCATGAGCTAGTTTCATTTAAGATTACTTCAGGCTGCTTGGCCAAACCAAGTGGAATTCAAAGCAGCAATCATGGAGTAGCTTTAGCTAAACTCTTGACAATCCCCTTGGTTTCTATACCACTGAGTAAATAGAAGCTTTTATTTATTTTTTCTTTTTTTTAATAAATTTATTTTTTATTGGTGTTCAGTTTACCAACATACAGAATAACACCCAGTGCTCATCCCGTCAAGTGCCCCCCTCAGTGCCTGTCACCCATTCACCCCCACCCCCCCGCCCTCCTCCCCTTCCACCACCCCTAGTTCGTTTCCCAGTGTCTCCCTTTCTGATATTTCCCACACATTTCTTCTCCCTTCCCTAATATTCCCTTTCACTATTATTTATATTCCCCAAATGAATGAGACCATATAATGTATGTCCTTCTCCAATTGACTTACTTCACTCAGCATAATACCCTCCAGTTCCATCCACGTTGAAGCAAATGGTGGGTATTTGTCGTTTCTAATGGCTGAGTAATATTCCATTGTATACATAAATCACATCTTCTTTATCCATTCATCTTTCGATGGACACCGAGGCTTCTTCCACAGGTTGGCTATTGTGGACATTGCTGCTATAAACATTGGGGTGCAGGTGTCCCGGCATTTCATTGCATCTGTATCTTTGGGGTAAATCCCCAACAGTGCAATTGCTGGGTCGTAGGGCAGGTCTATTTTTAACTCTTTGAGGAACCTCTACACAGTTTTCCGGAGTGGCTATACCAGTTCACATTCCTACCAACGGTGCAAGAGGGTTCCCCTTTCTCCACATCCTCTCCAACATTTGTTGTTTCCTGCCTTGTTAATTTTCCCCATTCTCACTGGTGTGAGGTGGTATCTCATTGTGGTTTTGATTTGTATTTCCCTGATGGCAAATGATGCAGAGCATATTCAAATTAATAAAATCATGAATGAGAAAGGAGATCACTACCAACACCAAGGAAATACAAACGATTTTAAAAACATATTATGAACAGCTATACGCCAATAAATTAGGCAATCTAGAAGAATTAGATGCATTCCTGGAAAGCCACAAACTACCAAAACTGGAACAGGAAGAAATAGAAAACCTGAACAGGCAATAACCAGGGAGGAAATTGAAGCAGTCATCAAAAACCTCCCAAGACACAAAAGTCCAGGGCCAGATGGCTTCCCAGGGGAATTCTATCAAACGTTTAAAGAAGAAATCATACCTATTCTACTAAAGCTGTTTGGAAAGATAGAAAGAGATGGAGTACTTCCAAATTCGTTCTATGAGGCCAGCATCACCTTAATTCCGAAACGAGACAAAGACCCCACCAAAAAGGAGAATTACAGACCAATATCCCTGATGAACATGGATGCAAAAATTCTCAACAAGATACTAGCCAATAGGATCCAACAATACATTAAGAAAATTATTCACCATGACCAAGTAGGATTTATCCCCGGGACACAAGGCTGGTTCAACACTCGTAAAACAATCAATGTGATTCATCATATCAGCAAGAGAAAAACCAAAAACCATATGATCCTCTCATTAGATGCAGAGAAAGCATTTGACAAAATACAGTATCCATTCCTGATCAAAACTCTTCAGAGTGTAGGGATAGAGGGAACATTCCTCAACATCTTAAAAGCCATCTACGAAAAGCCCACAGGAAATATCATTCTCAATGGGGAAGCACTGGGAGCCTTTCCCCTAAGATCAGGAACAAGACAGGGATGTCCACTCTCACCACTGCTATTCAACATAGTACAAGAAATCCTAGCCTCAGCAATCAGACAACAAAAAGACATTAAAGGCATTCAAACTGGCAAAGAAGAAGTCAAACTTTCCCTCTTCGCCGATGACATGATACTCTACATAGAAAACCCAAAAGCCTCCACCCCAAGATTGCTAGAGCTCATACAGCAATTTGGTAGCGTGGCAGGATACAAAACCAATGCCCAGAAATCAGTGGCATTTCTATACAGTAACAATGAGACTGAAGAAAGAGAAATGAAGGAGTCAATCCCATTTACAATTGCACCCAAAAACATAAGATACCTAGGAATAAACCTAACCAAAGAGGTAAAGGATCTATACCCTAAAAACGATAGAACACTTCTGAAAGAAATTGAGGAAGACACAAAGAGATGGAAAAATATTCCATGCTCATGGATTGGCAGAATTAATATTGTGAAAATGTCAATGTTACCCAGGGCAATTTACACGTTTAATGCAATCCCCATCAAAATACCATGGACTTTCTTCAGAGAGTTAGAACAAATTATTTTAAGATTTATGTGGAATCAGAAAAGACCCCGAATAGTCAGGGGAATTTTAAAAAAGAAAACCATATCTGGGGGCATCACAATGCCAGATTTCAGGTTGTACTACAAAGCTGTGGTCATCAAGACGGCGTGGTACTGGCACAAAAACAGAACATAGATCAATGGAACAGAATAGAGAACCCAGAAGTGGACCCTGAACTTTATGGTCAACTAATATTCGATAAAGGAGGAAAGACTATCCATTGGAAGAAAAACAGTCTATTCAGTAAATGGTGCTGGGAAAATTGGACATCCACATGCAGAAGAATGAAACTAGACCACTCTCTTGCACCATACACAAAGATAAACTCAAAATGGATGAAAGATCTAAATGTGAGACAAGTTCCATCAAACTCCTAGAGGAGAACACAGGCAACACCCTTTTTGAACTCGGCCACAGTAACTTCTTGCAAGATACATCCACGAAGGCAAAAGAAACAAAAGCAAAAAGGAACTATTGGGACTTCATCAAGATAAGAAGCTTTTGCACAGCAAAGGATACAGTCAACAAAACTAAAAGACAACCTACAGAATGGGAGAAGATATTTGCAAATAACATATCAGATAAAGGGCTAGTTTCCAAAATCTATAAAGAACTTATTAAACTCAACACCAAAGAAACAAACAATCCAATCATGAAATGGGCAAAAGACATGAAGAGAAATCTCACAGAGGAAGACATAGACATGGCCAACACACACATGAGAAAATGCTCTGCATCACTTGCCATCAGGGAAATAGAAGCTTTTAGAAGAGGCTTTTACTTCCTCCCATAACTACATCCACCAAAATACCTGAATCTGTAGTCATATTTTCTCTTTCTATTCCTTTGAAAGAATTGTTTATGCTGTCATCTAAGCCCAAACAAACTGTCTACACTAAAGACTCAAGGACCCAAGGATGTCACTCTGTGGTTCTCCTTTTTATCTCTTGCATCATCAGTATTGCTCATTGTCCTGGATCATTCCTACAAACATACATGCAATTTTATCTTCTGTCTTTTGAGAAAAATCTCTTTTGATTTCACATTTCCCTTTAAGTATTGTTCCATTTCTCTGTTCCTTTTTACAGCAAAATTCCTCTGAAAAGTAATCTTTACTGTCTCCATTTTTTTCCCTTTCTCTCTTAAACTCACTCCAATTAGGATTATATAGCTACCATTCTCCTAAAACAGCTCTTGTCAAAATCACCAGTGACTTCAATACTGCTAAATTCCAGAAGTTAGTTTTCAATCTTTATCTTCTTTTAGTCTTAAATATATTTGGATGATGCCTAAAGTTTTATATTTAGCGTTGACTATTTGACTTGATTCCAGACTTGTATTCCCAACCACATCTTGGATGTTGATTGGACATCTGAAATTTAACATGTCCAAATTTCTTTTTTTTTAATATATAAATTAATTTTTATTGGTGTTCCATTTACCAACATACAGAATAACACCCAGTGCTCATCCCGTCAAGTGTCCCCCTCAGTGCCCGTCACCCATTCACCCCCACCCCCCGCCCTCCTCCCCCTCCACCACCCCTAGTTCATTTCCCAGAGTTAGAAGTCTTTATGTTCTGTCTCCCTTTCTGATATTTCTCACACATTTCTTCTCCCTTCCCTTATATTCCCTTTCACTATTATTCATATTCCCCAAATGAATGAGAACATACACTGTTTGTCCTTCTCCGGTTACTGTGGCCAAGTTCAAAAAGGGTGTTGCCTGAGTTCTCCTCTGGGATTTTGATGGAATCTTGTCTCACATTTAGATCTTTCATCTATTTTGAGTTTATCTTTGTGTATGGTGCAAGAGAGTGGTCCAGTTTCATTCTTCTGCATGTGGATGTCCAATTTTCCCAGCACCATTTATTGAAGAGACTGTCTTTCTTCCAGTGGATCGTCTTTCCTCCTTTATCGAATATTAGTTGACCATAAAGTTCAGGGTCCACTTCTGGGTTCTGTATTCTGTTCCATTGATCTATGTGTCTGTTTTTGTGCCAGTACCACACTGTCTTGATGAACACAGCTTTGTAGTACAACCTGAAATCTGGCATTGTGATGCCCCCAGATATGGTTTTCTTTTTTAAAATTCCCCTGGCTGTTCGGGGTCTTTTCTGATTCCACACGAATCTTAAAATAACTTGTTCTAAGTCTCTGAAGAAAGTCCATGGTATTTTGATAGGGATTGCATTATATGTGTAAATTGCCCTGGGTAAAATTGACATTTTCACAATATTAATTCTGCCAATCCATGAGCGTGGAATATTTTTCCATCTCTTTGTGTCTTCCTCAATTTCTTTCAGAAGTGTTCTATAGTTTTTAGGGTATATTTTGAGAACCATTTGAATGGTAAATGGTTCTCCAACCTTTTATTTTCAGGTTGTAGGTGTCCTTCTGTCTAAAATGAGTCTCTTGTAGACAGCAAATAGATGGGTCCTGTTTTTTTATCCAGTCTGAAACCCTGCGCCTTTTGATGGGGTCATTAAGCCCATTCACGTTCAGAGTTACTATTGACAGATATGAGTTTAGTGTCATCATGATATCTATTTAGTCCTTGTTTTTGTGGATTGTTCCACTGAACTTCTTCTTAAAGGGGAGTTTTAAGAGTCCCCCTTAAAATTTCTTGCAGAGCTGGTTTGGAGGTCACATATTCTTTCAGTTCCTGCCTGTCTTGGAAGCTCTTTATCTCTCCTTCCATTTTGAATGAGAGCCTTGCTGGATAAAGTATTCTTGGTTGCATGTTCTTCTCATTTAGGACCCTGAATATATCCTGCCAGCCCTTTCTGGCCTGCCAGGTCTCTGTGGAGAGGTCTGCTGTTACCCTAATATTCCTCCCCATGAAAGTCAGGGACTTCTTGTCTCTTGCTGCTTTAAGGATCTTCTCTTTATCTTTGGAATTTGCAAGCTTCACTATTAGATGTCGAGGTGTTGAACGGTTTTTATTGATTTTAGGGGGGGATCTCTCTATTTCCTGGATCTGAATGCCTGTTTCCCTTCCCAGATTGGGAAAGTTTTCAGCTAGGATTTGTTCAAATACATATTCTGGCCCTCTGTCCCTTTCGGCGCCCTCGGGAACCCCAATTAAACGTAGGTTTTTCTTCCTTAGAGTGTCATTTATTTGCCTTAATCTGTCTTCATGGTCCCTTAATTGATTGTCTCTTTTTTCCTCAGTTTCCCTCTTTGCCATTAACTTGTCTTCTATGTCACTCACTCGTTCTTCCACCTCGTTAACCCTCGTCGTTAGGACTTCTAGTTTGGATTGCATCTCATTCAATTGATTTTTAATTTCTGCCTGATTGGATCTAAATTCTGCAGTCATGAAGTCTCGTGAGGCCTTAATGCTTTTTTCTAGAGCCACCAGTAGCTGTATAATGGTGCTTCTGAATTGGCTTTCTGACATTGAAGTGTAATCCAGATTCTGTAACTCTGTGGGAGAGAGGGCTGTTTCTGATTCTTTCTTTTGAAGTGAGGTTTTCCTTCTAGTCATTTTGCTCAGTGCAGAGTGGCCAAAAACAAGTTGTATTGGAACACGGGGGAGTATCACTGGTCCGTCTAGCTGGTCTTCTGGGGGAGGGGCCTGCTGTGCTGATTTTCAGGTGTTAGCACTTGGGGGAGCTGCTCTGCCCCTGCCTGCTGCAGGGCTCAGCGGGGGTTGTTTACCCCGTGGGGCCCCAGGAGGAACAGCCGCAGTTGCTATGGCAACTCTGGAAGCCTGGATTTAGCCTCCGCAGGAACTACGGGGCTCGGGGCTCTCGGCTCTCCGTCCGCAGGGCCTGGAGGCTCCGGGGCGGGGCCGCTGATCTGCTCAGCTCGGGGCAGGAGCGTCCTCGCTGTCCTGGGCCCTCCCGGCCTCTGCCTGTCCCGGGGGAGGCCGGATCCTGGGCTGTGTCCCGGCGCCCTGTGCTCCGGGGCCTGCGCTGTTGGATTCGCGCTCCCGCCCCGCAGCCCCCTCCGCGGAGCCGCCGCCCGAGCCCCTCCGAGCTGCTCCGGCCCCGCCGTGCGCGCTGCAGCCCTTAGGGAGCTCGGAGCACTCTCCCGGGGCGCAGGTGTCTGTTAGTGTCCCCGGGAGCCCGAGGGCATCCCCGCCCTCCTGGGTCCTGCTCCAACTCCCTGCGAGCCCCTTTCCGCCCGCCCGGGAAGGTTGGTGCAGCTCCTGCTCCTCCGGGACGGGGCTCTCCTGTCCTGGGGACACTCGCCCCGGCCTCAGCCCGGCTCCTCGCGGGGCCCCTCCCCCTCGGAGGCCTTTTGTTCCTTTATTTCTTTTTCCCCGTCTTCCTACCTTGATAGAAGCGCGAACTCTTCTCACTGTAGCGTTCCAGCTGGTCTCTCTTTACATCTCAGGCCGAATTCGTAGATTTTCAGGATGGTTTGAAGGTTATCTAGGTAATTTGGTGGGGACAGGTGACTCGGGGACCCTGCTCTTCCGCCATCTTGCCCCTCCTCAACATGTCCAAATTTCAAATTCGAATGTCCCTTACTCTCCTTGCCTAGGTCTCAGATAATGTGTACTCCATCCTTCAAGTTACGCAGACAGAAGCCTTGGAAACATTCTTGACTTTGTTCTTTCTTTTATGTCTCTTATTTATTACATCAAGAAATCCTGTTGGCTGTACCTACGAAATATAAGAAATTTTATCGGTTTCTTAGTTACCACCACCATTACCTATCTTGTCTAGTTCATCTTAGTTTTCACGTGAGGTATTTTAGTTGCCTCCTGTTGTCTCTGCTTCCACTTTTGATTTTTAGAGTCTGATCTCAGCCCAAGAGCCAGTATAATACTCATGAAATATTAATTCATATTATGTTATTTCTCTACTCAAAACTGTCCTCTGCCCTCCCATTTTACTGAGAGTCAGAGCCAATATATGGTTTAAAAGCCATATATAACCTTATTTCCAGTGACAATTCTGATGTAGGAACAAGTTAGGGGCAGACGGGGCTAGGCAGGGAAAGATAAGGGAAAGGCCCCAGAGTCAGGCTCCTACCCATCTCAAGGAAACAGAGATGAGACAGTAAAAACAAAAAATAAACCTGGCTCCGTAGCTCCAAAATGTTAGGGAGTATCCCCCTTTTAATGGCTACTAAGTAATCACAGAAATCCCAGATGTAGAGAAATGTTATGGAGGAGATATTAACCAGAGAGAAGGGAGCCCCTTGTTTGGGCTCATGATATTTGCAAAAACATCTTGTTTGTTATTATAATAGTTATAAGTCTACCATGTTTGTTCTAAATATCCATCCTGATATTTATTGTTTTAATTAATTTTTTAAAATAATTTTTTTAAAAATTGAGAGAGAAAGAGAAAGAGAGAGAGAGAGAGAGAGACAAGCAGGTTTCATGCAGGGAGCCCGATGTGGGACTCGATCCTGGTACTCCAGGATCACTCCCTGAGCCGAAAGCAGCCACTTAACCGCTAAGCCACCCAGGCAACCCTTCACCCTGATATTTATATATATTTTTTCACCCTGATATTTATAAGAAATTTACCAGGTTTCCTGGTCATTTTCCTATAAAAGACTGTAAAAGCCCTCTGTGGTAACCCTGTCAGGACCCCTCTTACTTTTGAGGGCTTTCTTTGTATCTCTGCTTAATAAACTTCTGTCACTTTGCTCACTCTCTCTTGGTCTGCGAGATTCATTATTTACTCCATGAGACAAGGAACAAGCTCTCCCATATTAATTCTGTCCTTAGTCACCATTGTCCCGTTGTATGGACATTACTATTTTGCTATTTTTTGGATACATTGGTTGTGCTCCTGCCTCAGTGGTTTTGCACTTGCTGCTGGTCCCAAGGCCTGGAAAACTCTTCTCTGAAATCTTCATAAGTATTCCATCCTTCCTTTATGTTTCTGCTTACCTATCATCTTTAAGGGCAGTCATTTTTAAATTATCCTATACAAAATAGCAACAACCTTCCTTTTGTTTCCCAGGTCTTTAAGATGAGATATCCCTTTCTGCATTACCCTCCTTTATCGTTCTTATTATAATAACAGCCAATTGATGTATTATGTATTCAATTATATATCATTTATTAATTCCATCAAGGCAGCACTTGGTTTATTTTGTTTGCTACAGTTTCCTAGTCTCTAGGATAATGCCTATCATATAAATGCTTATTGAGTGAATGATGGATTAATGTGTAGATGTGTGTTTGTTTGTTAGGAATTTATTCTGGTAAGTATTTTTTCAGTCTGACGATTCTATTTGATTTAAAACATTCTCAGCAGTTACCTCCTAAAAATACTGCTTTATCTTTCATCCCATCAATATCTACTTCTGGAACTCTTTAGGCATACATTGGGAATCCCACGTGAAACCTATGTGTCTTAACTGTGTTTTCATATTTTTAATTTCATTTCCCTATGCAGTGTTCTGGATGAGTTTCTCATTGTTACCCATTTCACTTACTCTGTTTTTACATCAGGTTTGAATTAAGCCCATTGGACTATTTTTTGATTCAGTGATGATACTTTTTATTTTCAAGGTTTTCAATGGATTTTTTTTAGATCTACTTGTTAATTGTTTTTACGATTAGTCATTCTTTTAGGTCATAATAGATTCTTATTTCAAAGTCTTTTTCAGTGTGTTCTGTTATTTTCATTTTGTCTAGAGTAATTGCTTCTTTGAATTATTGAGTTAGTGAGTGCATGTGTTGTTTGTGTGTATGTGTAGAGTATGCGTTTTCTTCTTGTGTTTTGAATTTTTTGTGGTCAAATCTTTGAGTAGGAGGCTTGCTTTTACTGTTCTCTTTCTCCTTTTTCCATTATCTCTTCTTGTTTAATATCTTTTTTTCTCTAGAAATGTTGTGCTTGTCACTAAATTGGCACTCTCATCCTATTCTGAAATAGGTTTTATATTGATAGCTTGGGGCTTTTAGCCAAAAGTAACAGAGGATTTGTTATATTTAGTACCTGAGCTATAGAGTGTTTTGGTTCAGCGCCTGATTGGGGTGCTGTCTATAAACTTTTGCCTTTCTGAACTTTCATGTAAGCCTTAGTTTCAGGCAAGAGTGGGGAGAGATTTTTTTCCAGACTCCTTTCAGGAGTTGGGAGTCCCACCCTAGTCTATGGTTTCAAATAATGGGCATAGCTATCATTCCATGTATTTTCCTATTCTATACTGTTTCCCAATTATCTGCATGCACCAAGCTCTTTTTCACCTTCACCTGCATTGAGATCAGGACAGTATACAACAGTTTAATCCTTGTTTATAGTATTGTATTTCTGTTTAGTTTGTAATCCTTAAACGTTTGACTATGTCTCCTTAATTTTTTTCTTATATGTTTTTCTATTAATATTATCAATTGAGAGAACAGGGGAAAGCCTCAAAGTGTGAACTTACCATGCTTCCCAATGTATTGGAAGTCTAATTTAAGTTTTTAGAGTGTACTAGTATACCATCTGAATTTATTCCCTACAGTCAGTGGTGTGCTTTTTCTGATTGGTGTCTCTTCTTTGTTTTGTGCCTTCTAATGCCCTCTCCTTCATTTCACTGTTTCCCAATTGAGGATTCTTTTCTTCTTTCTTACCTGTCTACTTTGAGATTCATAAGTGATTTAGGTATAGATTTCTATTTATTTTATCTGTTTTTAAAGCTTTTTAAAAATAGAAATAAATGTCCACTAAATTTCTACCCCATTTTTTGAAATGTTGTATATTGATAAAGCTCTAGTTACCTTTTGATTCTTTTACTTAAAAGTGATCTTATTCTTTTTTTAAAAAAGATTATTTATTTATTCATTCATTCATTCATTCATTCATGAGAGGCAGAGAGAGAGAGGCAGAGACATAGGCAGAGGGAGAAACAGGCTTCGGGCGAGGAGCCCGATGTGGACTCAACCACAAGACTCCAGGATCATGACTTGAGCCGAAGGCAGACACAACCGCTGAGCCACCCAGACGTCCCCCAAAATGATCTTATTCTTAAATTAATTGTGTATATAAAATGTTTATGTTAAGAGCGTGGTGACTAATTATTTTAAATTGATACAGTGGTTATTGCAATCAAGATTAAACACGTTTTAAATATTTTTTTATCATGCATCTAAATCTGGAAACTAAAATATTCTTTTGGTATGAAGTCATCTTAGTTGTCAGTAGTTCGTAAGTTGTTGTCACTTGCCATATGGTTTCTGATTAATTCTGAAAGGGCTGTCAATCCCAGATAATTTAATTTTCTGTATATTTTTAAGTGATATTCATTTTCAGGATGTGAAGATTTAAAAGATTAGCTACCAATTTTGGCTAATAAACTATATTTTTCTTTCTAGAGAAAAACAGAAATCTGAAGCTAAAGACAGAAAAGTTTTAGAAATTCTGCGAGTTAAGGATGCTAAAATACAAGAATTGGAACAGGTTGGTGTTATAACAGAAAATACTAAAAATTAATATGTCAGGGAGTAGATATTTATAGTTTTTAATTTGTTTTACAATAATGTTCATTAAGAATATTAGCATCATTATGTCAAGCCATTATGATTTGAAACTAGTCAGATTTTTTCACTATTGTACTTTGCCTATAGCCTGTTTTCTGAATTAGTAGGCTATGTTATTTATACTCTAAAACTCTTAAGATAGTATTATGGTTTTATAATAGTATCTAGCAATTATTAATTGTTTTACTGAATTTTGCCTTTTATTTTTAGCAGTTACCATTTTGTTACTAGCAGCATCATTGAAACAGAAATTTTCAGATGGTTTCATTTATAGAAAAATTAACAAATAACTGAGATGATCTCTTTGATCTTTTAAAAGCCTGTACTTTATATTCATACAAACAATCCCATATTTTACATATAATCAGTAAATTATACAATTGCATATATATAAGATCCTATGTAATTATATAATCAGTATATTATCAGTACAAAAACCCATGTGATTGGTGCTTCCCGGAATCCTTTTCAAAGTATAAACATCTCAAAAATGAAGGAGAAAGAAATTTATTGTAAGAATGACCTATATTGTAATAAAATGTTTAAATTCACTTTGTACCCAGTTGTTCATTATGTGCTGAATTGCCTGTAATTTTTCTCGGGTAATGGTGGCTCTTTTTGGAGACTATGCTCTGAGTTTTGACTCTACTTTCCTTCCTAGCCAATTGAAGTTTTGCAAGAACTTTGATGTAAGTTTGGATATTGCTATAAAGCTGTTTTATTAAAAAATTTAAAGTGGAAGCTAACAAGTAAAAGATTCAATTCTTTTTACGTTCTCTACATCCATATAATGTCTTTATAAAATAGAACATAGACTCCTATATGACATGTAAATTTGAAATTTATACATTCTCCAATGTTGTGTTTTTCTTCTAGGAAATATTGTAATTGATACTATAGTGGTAAAATTTTAGAAATAACATTTTAGTCAGTTTACTCCCGGGGGGGGGGGGGACCCAACAGTTATACTTACTATCTGAATATCAAAAAATAGCAAAATGAATTCTACAATGGATAAATACTGTTATGTGCCTATTACCTTAATTAAGCTAGGCTAAGCTGCCTAATAGAATCTTATGACTTAAAAGTGGCAAATGTTCATTGTACTCAAACTTCATTGAGAAAAACTAGGCATATTGGCCACCCCAAGATTCAGTAGGTTTGGGAAAATGTAGACCCAGGCTGAGCAATCTATTCTTCAGTTACAACTCTGTTCTATAGAAGAGAATGGATTTTGCTACTCTTTGATATTCTTTTTTTTTTTTTTTAAGATTGATTTATTTTAGAGAGAGCCCACACATGACCAGGGGGAGGGGCAGAAGGAGAGGGAGAAGCAGACTCCCTGCTGAGCAGGGAGCCCTTTGTGGGACTTGATCCCAGGATGCTGGGATCATGACCTGAGCTGGAGGCAGACACTTAACCGAGTCACCCAGGCACCCTATTTTTTAATATTCATTGGTTTTAAGTTTGCAGTGCTTTAGGGAATACTCAGGTTACCAGATCTAGATAGCTGTATATAACATACTGTTTTTTAAAATGTTGACTTTTAAAAATGATAGTGTATTTCCCTTTTTCTTTGCTAAATTCTTTTTCTACTTACTCTTCTTTGGGTAGATACTATTTAATTATTTACCTTTTTGAGCAGAATCACTTAACTCATGAATGAAATGTTAAATTTCTTTTTATTTTATTTTATTTTATTTATTTGAGAGAGAGCATGAGAGAGAGATAGCATATGCTGAGCACAAGGAAGGGGTAGAGGGAGTAGGAGACTCCCACTGAGCAGGGAGCCTGATATAGGGATTCCATCTCAGGACACAAATCATGACCTGAGCAGAGGGCAGATGCTCAAATCACTGAGCCACCTGGGTGCCTCAAAATATTATATTTCTATAACAGAAATTACTTATTTTTAGGTCCCCTAATTTGCTTTCTTTAGGAGACATAATTTCTTAGCCTAAGTCATGTATATTTTTGTTCAATGATAGTTATAATTTTCTACAAGGCATAACATATTAAATGTGTACTATCCTGTGATGGTACTGCAAAAGGAAATTCAGTTACAATTCTTGCCTTTAATGCTTTTTAAATCCCTTTGAGGAGTAGGGTGGGTATAAAAGTAAGGTACAAGTAACCATATTCTCTTACATTAGATTACAGGTTGTGAGAGGATGGGGAACCTCATGTACCTATTCACCTTTGTATCCTTGACACAGTATTTACCATATTGCTTGGCACATGATAGATTCTCAGTGAATATTGTTGAATGAGTAATATTATTATTTTATTGAAGTAAAATTGATAGGCAATATCCTGTTAGTTTAAAGTATACATCATAGTGATTTAGTATTTTTATATATTATAAAATGATCCCCACAAGAAGTCTAGTTACCACCTGTCATCATACAAAATTATTGTAAAATTAAAGACTTTTTCCTATGCTGCACATTATATCCCTATGACTTACTTATTTTATAACTGGAAGTTTGTACCTTTTAATTCCCTTCACCCATTTCACCTACACCCCACTCCCCTACCTTTTGGCAACCACCAATGTGTTCTCTATATTTGTGAATCTGTTTCTGTGTTTTTGTTTGTTCCTTTATTTTGTTTTTTAGCTTCCATATATAAGTGAAATGATACAGTGTTTGTCTTTTCTGTATGACTTATTTCATTTTTTTAAAGATTTTATTTATTCACTCATAGACACACACACACACACACACACACACACACAGAGGCAGAGACACAGGCAGAGGGAGAAGCAGGCTCCATGCAGGGAGCCAGATGTGGGACTCACTCCCGGGTCTCCAGGATCACGCTCTGGGCTGCAGGCGGCGCTAAACCGCTGTGCCACCGGGGCTGCCCGACTTATTTCATTTCGTGTAACACCCTCTAGGTCCACCCATGTCACAAACGGCAAGATCTCGTTCTTTTTTTTTTTATAGCTGAGCAATATTCCATTGTATATATACCACATCTTTATCCATTTATCTTTCTCTCTTTTTTTTTTCCATTTATCTTTCTGTGGATACTTAGATTGCTTTAATATCCTGGCTATTATAAATAATAGTGCAGTAAACATGCGGATTCATATATCTTTTCAAATTAGTGGTTTCATTTTTGAGGGGGTAAATAGCCAGTAGTGAAATTACTGGATCATATGGTATTTCTATTTTTAACTTTTTGAGGAACCTTCAAACTGTTTTGCACAGTGACTGCACCATTACATTCCCAACACTGCATGAGTATTCCCTTTTCTTCATATTCTCACCAACACTTGTTATTTTTTGTCTTGTTGATACTAGCCATTATGACAGGTAGGAGCTGATATCTCATTGTGGTTTTGATTTGGATTTTCCTGATGATTGGTGATATTAATCATCTTTTCATTTGTCTGTTGGCCATTTGTATGTCTTCTTTGGAAAAATTTCTATTTCTTTGTCTTCTATCCATTTTTAATTGGATTATTTGTTTTTTGAGGGTTCTGTTGTATACGTTCTTTATATATTTTGAATACTCTGTATCAGATATGTCATTTGCACATATCTTGCTTTACTTTTCTGTTCTTTTTTTTTTTAAAGACTTTATATATTTGAGAGAGAGCGTGTGAGAGAAAGTACAGGTGGGGAGGAGAGGGAGAAGCAGGCTCCTTGTTCTGGGACTCTGATCCCAGGACTCTGGGATCATGTCTCAAGCCAAAGGTGGCCATCAACTAACTGAGCCACCCAGGTGCTCCAGATTGCTTTAGTTTTGTTAATGGTTTCCTTTGCTGTGCAAAGCTTTTTATTTTGATATAGTCCCAATAGTTAATTTTTGCTTTTGTTTCCCTTGCCTTGGGAGACATATCTAGAAAAATGTGGCTATAGCTGATGTCAGAGAAATTACTGCCTGTGTTATCTTCTAGGATTTTTATGATTTCAGGTCTCACACTTAGGTCTGTAATCCATTTTAAGATTATCTTTGTGTATAATGTAAGGAAGTGGTTCAGTTTCATTCTTTTGGATGTAGCTGTCCAGTTTTCCCAACACCTATTTGTTGAAGAGACTTTTCCCCATAGTATATTTTTGTCTCCTTTATCAAATATTAATTGATGATATAATTGTGGGATTATCTCTGGGCTTTTCTGTTCCTCTGATCTATGTGTTTATTTTTGGGCCATTATCTTACTATTTTGATTACTACAGCTTTGGGACTACAACTTGAAATCTAGAATTGTGATACCTCCAGTTTTGTTTTTCTTTTTCAGGATTACTATGGCTCTTCAAGGCCTTTTGTGATTCCAAACAAATTTTATTATTGTTTTTCTAGTTCTGTGAAAAATGCTATTGGTATTTTGATAAGGATTGCATTAAATGTATAGATTACTTTGGGTAGTACAGATATTTTAACAATAAATGTTCTTCCAATCCATGAGCATGGAATGTCTTCCCATTTCTTTGTGTTGATTTCATCAGTGTTTTATGGTTTTCAGAGTACCAAGTATTTACAGTTGTTATATCTTCTTGTTGGATTATGCCCTTTATTATTATATAGTGTCCTTTTTTGTATCTTGTTACCATCTTTGTTTTGAAGTCTATTTTGTCCAATACAAGTATTGCTACCCAACCTTCTTTTCAATTCCATTTACATGGTACATGCTTTTCCATCCCTTTACTTTCAGTCTGCAAGTGTCTTTAGGTCTGAAATGAATCTCTTATTAGCAGCACATGGATAGGTCTTGCTTTTTTCTCCAGTCCATCACTCTATGTCTTTTGATTGCAGTATTTAGTTGATTTACATTCAAAGTAATTATTGATAGTTATATACTTATTGACATTTTGTTACTCTTTTTATGGTTGTTTTGTAGTTATTTTCTTTTTCTTTTTCTTTTTCTTTTTTTTTAAGATTTTATTTATTCATGAGAGACACAGAGAGAGAGGCAGAGACATAGGCAGAGGGAGAAGCAGACTCCCTGCAGAGAGCCCGATGTGGGACTTGATCCCAGGACCCTGGGATCACAACCTGAACCAAAGACAGATGCCCAACCACTGAGCCACCCAGGTTCCCCTTTATAGTTCTTTTCTATTCCATTCTTCTCTTGCTCTCTTCTCTCATGGTTTCCTGCCTTTCTTTAGTGATATACTTGGATTTCTTTCTGTTTATTATTTTCACATCTGTTACAGCGTTTGATTTGTGGTTACCATTAGGTTTGTATATAGCATCTGATGCATATAATGGTTCATAATACATTGATTGTCGCTTACATTTGAATCCATTTTTCTCTCTCCTGCCACCTTTTAGGTATATGCTGTCACTTTACATCCTTTTATTTTGTGAATTCCTTGACTGAATTTTACAGATATACTAATTTTTATTGCTTTTGTGTATCCTACGTTTTTCCTACCTATGGCCTTTTCTTTCCATTCAAAGAGTCCCCTTTAACATTTCTTTTAGGCTGGTTTAATTGTGATGAATTCTTTTAACCTTCTTTGTCCTGAGAAACCCTATTTCTGTTTCTGTTCTGAATGATGGCCTTTCTGGATAGAGGATTCTTGGCTACAGGTTTTTCCTTTCAGCACTTTGAATATATTATGTTATTCCCTTCTGGCCTGAAAAGATTCTGCTAAAATCAGCTGGTAACCTTATGGGGTTTCTCTTATATATAACTGTTTTCTTTCCTCTCGCTGCTCTTAAAATTCTCTTTATCACTACTTTTTGCCATTTTAATTATTATCTGTTGTGGTGTGGACCTCCTTCAGTTTATTTTGTTGGGGGCTTTCTGTGCATTGGGGATCTCAATTTCTGTTTCCTTCCCCAGATTTGGGAAGTTTTCAGCTATTATTTCTTCCCCCTTTTTTCTCTTCTTCTGGGATCTCTATAATGGGAATGTTATTACACTTGATGGAGTCACTGAGTTCCCTGTATCTGTTTTTATTTTGTATATTACTTTCATTCTCTTTTTTTTTTAAGTTTTTTTTTTAAGATCTTATTTATTTATTCATGAGAGACAGAGAAAAAGAGACCAGGCATTTGCCAGAGATACAGTAGCAATGAACTGCAGGGTACTTTTTCTATATTGTCCCCTGAGAAGCTTTTGTTGCTTTGCAGGGCCTGTAGTCAGACCAGATATCTGCCCCAACCCACTGCTAGGTCCCCCACTGGATTGGTGTGTGTGGTTATCTTCCCCTCTCCTGGAGCAGCAGTCACTTTGGAGTAGTACTGGCCCCTATTCAGTTTGCTTGCACATTGCCAGGCTGTCGGCACTGCTTTTAATGGGCTGTAGCTAAGGGCGTATTGATGGAGTCAGATTTGCAGGAGAAGGGGGGGAGGGGGAGGTGAGGAGCACATAGTTAGCAAGGTTTGTGTTGGTCTACTGTGGGAAGGGACCTGGAGCTGCTTTAGAAAACTGCTGCAGGGTTAGGGTGGTTGGGTCTGTAGGAGAATGTGGGGGCAGGGTACACAGTGCTGACAAGGTCCAAACCTGTCCACTGGGGGAGGGTACCTGTAGCCACCCAAAACTCCTGCTAAGGTTAGAAGGTATGGATCCACAGAAGCATTAGGGTAGAGGGGTGGAGAGGAAGAGGAGGCACACCAAATAGCCAGCTAGGTGGAGAGTGTTGGGACTGTGCTGGTTTTCGCAGGTTTCTGTGTCTCTGTGCTGGTAGGTAAAGAAAAAAAATGGTACCCACTTAGCTCCTTTGTTCCTGGAGAAGTGTCCCAAAGATCTCTGTGCCTCCAGCATGTGCTCTGAGATTAGTCAAGAAACCTTTTCCTGTATACCCATAGGCATTCTTCAAATTGTTGCTTCTATGCTGTATCTCTGCAGGGCTCTTTGTAGTGCTGTCTCTTTAACGGTGGGGACTCTATTTCCTCCTGCTTTCCAAGGTCTTCCAGAGCCAAGCCTACTGGTTTTTAAAGTTCCAGGTGTTAAGCCACACTAACTGTAAGAACTTGTAAAATTATGCCCTTTTGGTTTTCTAAGCCAAATGTCATGGGGAATGTCTTAACTGTCCCTAGGGGCACTTTTGCCCTCTCCTCCACTGCAATGTCCCTCCCTCCAGCATATAGTCCTGTTGGTTCCTTTAGCTCCCAACTACATCTCTGCCCTTCCTACCCTCTTGAGTGTGGCCTGTTCTCTGTATTTACCCATGGAGAGTCTTTTCTGCCATTTTTGAAACAACCATTTTCTTGGTTATTACTCTGATGTGGGTAGTTGTATTTGTGCGACAAGGTGATCTTAGGATCCTCCTGTTCCACCATCTTCACTGGAAGTGAGTTTTGACTCAGTCTATATACTTTGCTTTTTTATTTTTATTTTAATTTTTTATTTTATTTTTTTTATTGGAGTTCAGTTTGCCAACATATAGCATAACAACCAGTGCTCATCCTGTCAAGCGTCCCTTTCAGTGCCTGTCACCCAGTCACCCCAACCCCCCGCCCACCTCCCTTTCCACCACCCCTTGTTAAGAGTTAGGTGTCTCACATGTTCTGTAACCCTCTCTGTTATTTCCTACTCATTTTCTATCCTTTCCCCTTTAATCCCTTTCACTATTTTTTTATATTCCCCAAAAGAATGGGACCATATAATGTTTATCCTTCTCTGATTGACTTGCTTCACTCAGCATAATACCCTCCAGTTCTATCCATGTTGAAGCAAATGGTGGGTATTTGTCGTTTCTAATGGCTGAGTAATATTCCATGGTATACATATACTGCATCTTCTTTATCCATTTATCTTTCAGTGGACACCGAGGCTCCTTCCACAGTTTGGCTATTGTGGACATGGCTGCTAGAAACATCGGGGTGCAGGTGTCCTGGTGTTTCACTGCATCTGTATCTTTGGGGTAAATTCCCAGCACTGCAATTACTGGGTCGTAGGGCAGATCTATTTTTAACTCTTTGAGGAACCTCTACACAGTTTTCTGGAGTGGCTATACCAGTTCACATTCCTACCAACGGTGCAAGAGGGTTCCCCTTTCTCCACATCCTCTCCAACATTTGTTGTTTCCTGCCTTGTTAATTTTCCCCATTCTCACTGGTGTGAGGTGGTATCTCATTGTAGTTTTGATTTGTATTTCCCTGATGGCAAGTGATGCAGAGCATTTTCTCATGTGCTTGTTGACCATGTGTATGTATTCCTCTGTGAGATTTCTCTTCATGTCTTTTGCCCATTTCATGATTGGATTGTTTGTTTCTTTGCTGTTGAGTTTAATAAGTTCTTTATAGATATTGGGTACTAGCCCTTTATCTGATAGGTCATTTGCAAATATCTTGTCCCATTCTGTAGGTTGTCTTTGAATTTTGTTGACTGTTTCTTTTCATCTTTGCTTTTTTAAAGGTAAGTTCATCCCATCTGCATTTCTTGATATAACATACTTATTTGATCTTTGTTCTCTGGTTGACCTTATGCTTTCTGTTTTTAATCTTTTCTTAGCTTTTTATATTTGCTGTATTTTTTATTTGTGTGTGTTTGTATATGCATACATTTTCATGTTGATAGTTTGGGACATTTAGAGCTTATGTCTATTCTTTAAGTGAGTAAAGCCATTACTTTATATATTATATTTAACAGTATATTTCTTGCTTCTAACATATTCTGAAAAATCTATATAATATTTCTCAATTGGGCACTGTAAGAAGATAAGAAAATCAGTATATTATTTATTCAGCCTTTGCTTTTCCTGCATGTTAAAATGAACTTACAGAGAGTAATTCGAGGACTGAATATATTGTTGTTAGCATTATTGGTTGTTTTTTTTTTTTTACACTGTCAAGATTTATAATGCTTATGTTCCGTAACCATCTTCTCCATTATTTTTAGTATAAATTCTATGGTAAAATAGATTTGTTATATTGGTTTTTCTGTTGCTGTATAACAAATTATCATAAGCTAGTGCATTAAAACAACACAATTATTAAGTTGCTATGGGTCAGGAGTCTGAACGTAGCTGGATCTCATATGGTTGTAATCAAGGTTTCAGTTGGGTTGTGCTCTTATCTAGAGGCCTTGATTTGGGAAAAATCTGCTTGTAAGCTCATTTAGGTTATTAATACTATCCATGTCCTTGGAATTTTAAGACTGAAATTTGAAATGGGACCAAAATCTGCATTAGGATTCTTCAGAGAAACAGAAGTAATAGATGTGCATACATATGTCTGTATTTCTATCTCAGTCTATCTAGAGAGGGAAATTGATTTTAAGGCATTGGCTCATGCAGTTGTGGGCTGACAAGTCTAAGTTGTGCAAGACTGGCTGGCAAGGTGGACAACCAAGGTGGACTGAGTTGATGTTGCGACTCAGTCAGTCTTCCTCAGAAGACTATAGCCCTTTCTCTTATGGTCCAGTTGACTGGATGAGGCCTAGACTCATTATGATGGAGAGGTAATTTGCTTCACTCGAGGTCCACTGATTTAAGTGTTAATCACATCTGAAAAACACGTTCACAGTAGCACTAGAGTGGTTTTCATCAAAAGCTGGATCCCATGGGTACTCTGGCATAACCAGGTTGACACTTAAAAATTGACTAAATGGGTAAAAAGTTGTGAGGTGAATAGGCCTTTAGTGAGGTTTTATGTTTATCTGGCTAGGGCTTAGGCTGCGTTTACTGTGTGCTGTAGCTGTATGTGTCAGAGGCTAAACTTTGTTTTGTTGTCCTTTTTGGGGGGTTCTCTAGAAGCTTCTTAAATATTGTCTGAGACGTTCTTTCCATTGTGTTCCCTTGTTATATGGAGGCCCTGTTGATGTGATGGTGTGTCAAGGGGTGGGAAGTATTCTGTAGTCCCTTAATTAGGTCTCAGTCTTTTAGAGAGCTTGTATACCTCCACCATGACCTTTCCAGGTGCTTCTCAGTTTTCTCTTGGATTAATCGGAAAGCAAGAGGGTGTTGGGAGTTACATGTTTCCCTTCTGTCAGCCTGGTTAGGCTCTGTTAAACCTTCCCTAAGATTGGATGTTTTTGGACTTCTTAACTTTAAAAACGTGTACACTTTGATCCTCCAGCCATCTGTTTATTATAGATGAGATTTTCCTACCCTGGTAGTAGTTCCCATGCCATTTTCTGCTCCTAGGCTTATGCTCTGGTAAATTGCCATTATCTGTATCTACCTATTTCTCTAGTTTTGGGACTAGCAGTTTGCTCTATGATCACAGTTCTCTGATAAATCTAAGAAGAATTGTTGGTTTTTAATTCAGCTTTTTTCATGTTGTGTAAATAGGAGAGATGACTTCTAAGTTCCTTACATGCTTGAGTGGAACCTGGAAGTCCCTCCGTTATGTTTTGTTGTTCCACTGAGCAATATTAAGTAGCTCTTAATTTTTAAGATTTATATCCTATGGAATAGGGTAACACTTAAGAATGACAGTTTATATACCTTATTTAAGTCTTACTTATGTATCTAGTCAAATTTCTAGAAAGTTATATACATATACACACACTCATGCACACTATTTTTTAGCTAGTTGCAGAAAAAACTTTGATAGAAGTGTAATCTACTATTGTAACATTTAATTGATGATAGTGCAAAACATTGCCCATAGCTTATTTTGGTAAGATGTGCCTTAGTTTTGTCACCTTTAGTTATAAAATAAATTATGTGATTAATTCCCCTTCTAGTACTACATTAGATAACATGACTCTGCTCACAGCCTAGTATATTGTATTTAATTAGGTGATGATTGGTCTCTAACATTATATCCCTGCCCCTTTTTTTAAACTTCTAGGAAGCTCAGAAATAAGTTTTGGTTCTCAGTTAAAATTAGATCTGTTACTCCTTCCTTTTTCTCCATTTACCATTTTTTAAACGATTTATTTATTCATGAGAGACACAGAGAGGCAGAGGGAGAAGCAGGCTTCCTGCAGGGAGCCCAATGTGGGACTCGATCCCAGGACGCTGGGATCATGCCCTGAGCCAAAGGCAGATGCTCAACTGCTGAGCCACCCAGACATCCCTATTTACCATTGTTTTCATTGTTGTGGTTTTGTAACTTCTCTGTTTTTTATTAAAACTTTCATGCCCATTTGAAAGTAGGTCATATAAATAATATATTAACTATGCTCAAGTATTGCTTGATAGAATTTTAGGTCTTATGTTGCTGCCCCCCCTTCCCCTTTTTTCCTGTGTCATACTCTTTATCATTCTCTTCTTACTCTATAGACTTCTCTTGACCATGATATGAATTATTCATTTCATGTCTTATCCATAATAAATTATTTGTTTCAGACATACTTTCTCTTGTCACCCTTTATGCTTTATGGTTCCTCTGAGTTCTATTTGCTACTTTAATATTAACTCAAGCCAGGCCATTAAGAACGTACTCTATCCAGAGAAGTTTGTTGAAAAATTTCATAGAGCTAGATTTTAAAGTCAACTACAGCTGTATATATCTGTATTTTCATTATTTAAGGTACATCACTGAGAGGTGCCTGGGTGGGTCAGTAGGTTAAGCATATGCCTTCAGCTCCGATCATGTTCCCGGGGTCCTGGAATTGATTGTGCATTGGGCTCCCTGCTCAGTGGAGAGCCTGCTTCTCCCTCTCCTTCTCCTTCTGCTGCTCCCCCCACTCGTGCTCTCTCTCTGTCAAATAAAAAAATAAAATCTTAAAAAAATAAAGTAGATTACTAAGCATATTTTATTAGCAAAATATTTTGCATTATACAAAATTTTATAAATCTTTAAAGGTTTAACTTATTGGTTATCTTTTATTAGCAGTAAAACTTTATTACTTTAATGATTCAATATAATATCAGATTTATCACACTAATTACAAGAATATTGTTAGTTTGGGGGTATTCCATAGTTTATGGAATAGGGTAACACTTAAAAATGACAGTTTCTATATCTTAATTCTTACTTATGTATCTAGTCAAATTACTAGAAAGTTATATACATAAATATACACATGCACACTATTTTTTAGCTACTTGCAGAAAAAACTTACCGAGTGTATTATGCTTTTTTATTTAAAAATTATGTCTGTATTTGTCCTTGTTGATTACTAAATTCACTCAAATGCCAAAATTCAAATTATTAAATAATTTTCATGAAAGAGCTTGCTATTGGTGTTTAAGTTGTCAATTCCTATTAAGTTTAGCTGATATGAATGGGCAAAGCCTTCCAAAACTTAAATCATTTGGTTTAGTGTTTTTTCCTTCCTAGGGTCTAAATGATTTCCAGAATAGATGAGGATGCTCAACTTTTTTCAGTTTTCCTTTCAAAGGAAAGGTTTTGTAGTCTCTAAATAGTCTTATTAGTATGCACATGATTGAATTTATCATTCTGTGTCAATCTCATTCATAAACATTTGCTAACCCGGTTTAGAAAACATTATGACAACATAGGTAGTATATAATGTGTCAAATGAATAATATGGGCAAGACAAATCCAGAAAAGGTAGAAATTAACTGTGGCCATTTGAGGAAACCTTCACGATGGAAGGCAGATATTGAATCTTGATGGAGGGTAACACTGAGATGAGAATAGAAAAATGCGGTGTGAATTGTGGATGGGCCACATTTACATGTCTATTCTTAAGCTGTTTGGTTGATGTTAGGCACATTTTGATGTGCCCTAATAATTAAAATAGTAAAAAATTAAAACTGTGTTGAGGAACCATTTTTACTTACTACATTTGTAAAAAATTACCAAACTTACAAGTCAAGTGTTGGTGCAGATGTGGAGCTGTGAGAACTCTTGAAGTGCTCACAGCCTATGACTTCGCAACTTTACCTCCAAATATAATCTTAAGCAATGTTTTTCAAACTTTTATTAATATGACTCCTACCCTAAAAGAATACATTTTACTTAATAACCCCAGTATACCCACACATGAAATAAAAATTTCATATAATAATTGCCCCTAATATGTATAATAAAGGTAAAAATATAACAAAGTACCAAGTGTGAATGTAATAATTAAATAAAATTTAAATAAAAAATCAAACACTAAAAATTTAGGAGATAGTTGATATATCTGCTTCTTTCATAATTTTATTTTTCAGCATAGTTTTTTTTTCTAAGAATTTATGCTTACATTTTGATGTTTTCTATTGTATTCTGTTCTACTTTTAAAAAATGCTGATTGTGATGACTAAATTGATTTAATGACCCATTACTAGATTGCAATCTGTAGTTTGAAAAATACTGCTTGGGAGAAATTCTTGCTCATCTGTATCAGGAGACATGTTTGAGAGTGTTTATAGCAGCATTGTTTGTATACCCCTTTTCCCAAAATGGGAAGCAGCTAAAATATACACTGACAAGAGATAGATAAATATATTATAGTATATTTATATAATAGAATAATACTACACACCAAGGTAATTGAAATGCAGCTACACCTATTAGTATGGATCAATTTGGGAACATATGTTGAGCAAAAAATAATAAGCCACAGAATATGTATAGTATGATTTAATTTATATGAAGTTCAGAAATCTAAACTGTACAGTATATCAAATAGGAATAACTATGTCTTCACACTATAAAGAAAGACAAGAGAAAGCTAAGAACCAGAGTTGTAGATAGTTAGTGCCTTATCCTGGAGGCCATAGGAAGTGTTGGAAGTGTTAAGGACCAGGGGACCTACCGAGGACTTCAAAGATAATGGTAAAGTTGTTTTTCTTAATTAGGTCGTTGTGGATACAAGATTACTCTTTTTATTCTATTCTTTATACCTTACATATTTCTTACAGATAATTTTTGATGTATTCAGTATTTATGTATGTATATATATTTTTAAAGAGAACATGTACATGCAAGCAGCAGTGGTGGGAGGGTGGTAGGGCAGAGGGAGAGGGAGAGAAAGAATCTTCAGCAGGCTCTACACCCAGTGCTGATATGGAGCACAATCTCACCACTCTGATCATGACCTGAACTGAGATCAAGAGTGGGACGCTTAACTGACTTAATCAGTAATCTTGTATCCACAACCACCTAAAAAAGCTGTAGGTACAAGAGTGTAACTAAGAACTGAGTTATGGACACATCCTGTGATTAGATATTATTTGTCAGATACCTCTGACAAATGAAATGAACAGTTACAAATTATGGCAGTTTTAATATTCTGAATATTTTTTTCTATGAAGCAAGATATCTTTGGTACCAAAAGAAACTTGCCATTTTCCAGTCTTGAAAATTCTGAGTGCCTTCACAAAACCATGTTTCTCTCAAAAATGTTTTCTTCCAAATGATACTCAAATAAGAGGGTGATTCCTGTCTTAGCTACATACACATTTTCTTTGATTGGAATGTGTATAAAATTTTGTTTTTCTTCTGTTATGCACCTGAATCCCGAAAGTTTGCTATCTGAATATGGCTTAGTAGTTGGTAACCAGTTTTTTTTTTTATTTTTTATTTTATTTATTTATTTATTTATTTTTGGTAACCAGTTTTTTTTTAAATTTTTATTTATTTATGATAGTCACAGAGAGATGTATAGAGAGAGGCAGAGACATAGGCAGAGGGAGAAGCAGGCTCCATGCACCGGGAGCCTGACGTGGGACTCGATCCCGGGTCTCCAGGATCGCACCCCGGGCCAAAGGCAAGCGCCAAACCGCTGCGCCACCCAGGGATCCCTGGTAACCAGTTTTAATGTGTTCTTCATCTTAAAGTAATAAACATGCCATACTTGCACTGTTTACTTGAAAACTGATGGGCAGGTCACCAGAAATGAGAATTATGTTAATAGACATTATTATGAAAGCTAGTTAATCCTAATACCATCAATCAAAATCTGAAACCTTTTAAATAAAATAATTTTTTTCTCAGATATACCAGCTTACCAATAATTACGATGTTTTCCATAGAGTGAAACTGGACTAAAAAAGGAAATAAATGACCTTGTTAAACGGAAGATTGCAGTAGATGAAGAAAATGCTTTCTTAAGGAAAGAATTCAGTGACTTGCAGAAGAAATTTAAAGATAAAAGTCAAGAAGTTAAGGTGTGTTGGCTTGTACATAGTTTTACTGTACTATTGCTTTGAAATCCTACTTTAAGCTTTGTCAGCCTTTGTGGCAGAGAAAGTGACAAGCTTGGAGGAAAAATTGCCTTAGGCCCTGCTGTACCACACAGTTTTCTCACATGCGAAAACTGAGGAAGATGCTTTAAAGATAAGACTCCAAGCTTTATAACTTTCAGATAAATAGTTAATGATGGAAATGGAGCTAAGAAAGTAGGAGTGTGAATATGTGGCTTCTTGTAATTAGATTCTGATGGGACTGGCATTATTAATTGATAAAACCCAGGTCTGGGAGGATATGTCTGTGTGGGTCTCAAAAATAGCTGGGGACAGCATCAAAGGCAGCTTGATCAATTAATGGGCTCTTTGCAAATGTGTACTCATCAAAGCTGTCATCCAGTGAAAAAATATGACCCATCCACCTGCATGAAAAGAGGCCAATAAAAGTATACAGGTGACCTTGGCCATCAAATATAGAAGAAGCTGCTGTGAGGGTAAAACTGCACAGTTTGTATTTGCTGATTAGTTCTCACCTTTTTTTTTGTTTGTTTATCGGCCCTTGTGGTACTGTTCTACAGGACACTAAGGAGTGTGTGCAAAATAAGGAAGAGCAAAACAGACTGGTTATAAAAAATCTGGAGGAGGAAAATGAGAAATTAAGTGCCCGCTGTGCTGACCTGCTAAATGACCTGGAGAAACTGAGGAAGCAAGAAGCACATTGGAGAAGAGAAAAATATAGCATTGATGCAAAAATAAAGGTATGCAATGAGAGTGGAGAGAATGAAAATAATGCCATTATTTTGGATCTAGCTTCTTATAGGAAGTTTATTACATGTGATTTTCTTTAAATAACAAGTTATATATTCAGATCCACCAGTGGGGACCAGCATTAATTTATATTCCTTCACTTAAGACCCACAGCTTTTTAAAAATTGATGTTGCAAAGCAGGAAACTGACTTCAAATAGTTATCTAAAATGTAATCATTAAAAAATAAAGGCTATAGCATTTCAAAACATATTTTGAAAAAACATACTTAGAATCATGAGGTTTGACTTTTTTCAGTTAGAGCTTAAATTTATAAATATAGTTATAATTCATTATAATAGAGTTTTAAGAATGTATTTTCCAGATATTTTAAAAAATAAAATGTAAAAAAAAAACACACAACAGTTGAAAAATACTCATATGTGTTTTGAAGATGGTGCTTTTCTTTGGTTTAAGAGGGCCTTATTCATAGTAAGATTTTATTTTCATAGAAGATAAAAGGTACTATCATCCTTTGTAATATTCTTATATCTTTTGTCCATCAGTATTTTTCAAAATAATACTTTTTTGGTGGCTCTCTCTTTGTCTTGAGAATGTTTTTGTTAGCTTTTTTTCTATTAGATTTCAGTTTTTTTTTTTTTTACCATAGATTTTGCTGAAAAGGTCAGAAGAAAATTTTTGTAATAGTAAATATGATAATGCCTCTATGTAGGCACATATAAAAAGAATATATAACATAAGCACATACATATATAGCTATTAAAATATACTAAGTATGAATGTGTGTGTGTAATTATTTTAGAGGTGAAGGGGTGTGCATTTCTCTGAGTGTGTGAATATCTGCTCATTGCACATTTTAAGGAAATACATTAAATCTTTTAGAGTATCATCAGGGAACAACTGAGCCATTGAGAGAACTGAATTCTGGTGCATTTGTTTTTCTCAATTTTTATGTAGTTTCTGCTTCCCTGAAACCTTAAGCAGTTTGGTAACATAATAAGGGTGAGTGGTACTTCCTTATGTTAATTCATAGGTACATGAGTGTTTGGTGATACTTTTCATATCATTGATGACTATTTGCCACTGAAATAGTTCATTCTGTGATTTGCTGTGATCTTTAGTTCTATGAAATTTTTTTAATTGTAGAGTTTGTCTTATTGATCCGTAGACATTTTTAATTTATTCTGGATACAAAGTATTTCTAATACTTTGTTATACATATTAAAGTACTTTCTGTTCCATGAATCTCAAGTAAGGTGACTTGGACTTTGAGAAGTTTGTGGATTTTGAAAGAGTCTGTTTTATTTTTTTCTTCTCTAATGTTTTTACATTAGGAATCTAACATGCTAAAGTTTTCTCTGTTCCAAAGTCTGTAATCTACTTAGAATTTATTTTGGAGGGTGGAGTCTTTATTGATTTGTGATGTAGTCTCTCTCATTCAAAGTTTTCCTGTGCGTATAGGTTTGTTTTTGGACATCTTATTATTTTCATGGTTTTAAGTATGGCAGTTTTGTAATTTGACTCATTATTTGGTAGAGAACTTCTTCTTTATTCTTATTTTTCTAAGTCATGAGCCCTATATGTGCTTACTTAAGAACTATTTGGTTTCTGGGGCGCCTGGGTAGCTCAGTTGGTTGAACTCAGCTTCAGGTCAACTCATGATCTCTGGGTTGTGAAATTTGAGTCCCGCATGGGTCTCTGGGCTCAGTGGGGAGTCTGCTGGAGAGTCTCTTTCTCTCCCTCAGCTTCTCCCCTTTATGCGTTTGTGTGCACATTCTCTCTCTCTCTCTCAAATAAATAGATCTTAAAGAAAAGAAACAATTTTGTTAGTTTTGCTGAAGAATTCTGTTAGAAAGTAGATTGGAACCACACTTAGTTTATGAATTAATATTTGGAGAATTGTAACATTACCATTCATTTATGTGGAATAAGATTTTGTAACTTTCAAGGAGGAGGGAAGATGGCAGAAGAATCGGGGACCCATGTTTCATTTGGTCCCTTTAATTCAGCTCGTTATCTATCAAATCATTCTGAACATGTGTGAATTCAACCTGAGCTGTAAGAAAATAATTGCTACAATTCTACCAAGAGAAAAGCGATCACTTTTTGCAAGGTAACAGGTGCAGATAGGTGAATCTGAGAAGCTATATTAGAAGGTAAGATATTGATGGGAGGTGGGGGGTCAGGGAGTCTCCATAAGTTGGTTACCCGAAAGTGAAACAGCAGTGAAGCACACAATTGGAGCTTTTAGAGGTCTGCTTCTGTGAGGGGCATCACTGCCTGAAAGGTACTCCAGTGGTGAAGCAGGGAAGAATCAGGTAGTACGGTTAGGTCTTAGGATCCCAGGGTTACAGAAACAGTGATGCTACCTGAGTGTGTCACAGTTCCCAAGCACTGGAGTGGTGAGGATGGCTACAGTCAGCCAGCGGGAATGGCCTCTCAGCTAGGTGTTGCCATAAACTGCAAATCGCAGCATGATTGGTTGATAGCTCTTCAAGCAGGGGCCAACAAGCAACAACCCCTAGGAGATCCTGCTCCTTGCCCTCAGAGGAGCAGTGTGGATGTGTGCAGGATCAGGCAATTGCCCCTGAGCAGGGGCCTAGGAGGGGTGGGACCATGGTGAGGCACGCCCCCATTGGGGTGGGTATGTATCCTAGCAGTCCGAGGAGTTTGATACAAAAGGGACTGACTGCTTTTCCCTGAGTACACTGAAGAGTGGGGACAGCAATTGTTCAGCTCCGGGCCAGAAATCTGGGCACTGCCATTTTCACTTTCTTTTTCACTCTCTGAGATAGTGCAAAAAGCCTTCAGGGAACAGAAGCCATATAGAGCAACCTGAGGCAGCTTAAACTGAGCCTGGCCCCCTGGAAGAGGTGGTACAACTCCGCCCAGGCAAAGCCAGCTGAAAATCAGTGCAACAGGGCCCTCCTTAGAAGACTAGCAGGAACATCAGTCTAATACCAAGTTTATAGATCACTCAACTGAAAAAATCCTGCACTAGGGGAGAATAGTATATAGAGTTTGAGGTTTTTTTCTCATGAGCCTTTAGTCATTCAGTTTAAAATTTTCTTTTGTTTTTTTCTTTTTTCTCCTCTTCAAGTAATTTTTCATTTTATCAACTCTTGGTTGTTAAGTCTTTTTTAAATTTTCATTTCTACATTTACATTTTATAGATATATTCTTCATTTTTGGCTTCCTATACTGTATTCAATATAATATATATATATGGTTCATATATATATATATACATATGGTTTTGTTCCTTTACAATTTTGAAGTTTAGTATCTTCTAATAAAGAGACCAAAATACACCCAAGTCCAAGAGGATAACCCTGTTTTGTCCCCCTGTGAGATTATATTCTCTTTTTCCCTTTTTTTTCTTTTCTTTTTTTGGTTTCTGACCATATCTAGTGTATATTTCACTGGGATCATGGTTGATATTTTTTATTTTGTTTTCTCATTCATTCATTCATTCTCTTTATTTTTCTCTGGACAAAACGACTAGAAGGAGAAATTCACAGCAAAAGAAAACAATAGAGGTATAATCCTTGCCATAAATCTAATCAATATGGGTATAAGTAAAATGTCAGAAACTGAATTCAGAACAATGGTTATAAAGTTATTAACTGGGCTTGAAAAAAGCATAAAAGACACAAGGGAATTTCTTAGTACAGAAATAAAATCTAATAAGGCCAAAATTAAAATAGGTAACTTTTAATGGAGATGCTTTAATGGTGATGTAGGCTAAAATAAAATGGATGCTCCAACAGCTAGGGTAAATGAGGTAGAAGAGTCAGTGACATAGAAGACAAAATGATGGAAAGGAAGGAAGCTGAGGAAAAGAGAGAAAAACAACTAATGAACCATGAGGAGAGGTTTCAAGAAATCAGCGATTCCAAAAAGTAAAACAATATTAGAATTATTGGGGTCCCTGAGGAAGAAGACAGAGAAAGAGGGACAGAAGGTATATTTGAGAAAATCATAGCTGAGAATTTCTCTAGTCTGGGGAAGGAAAGAGGCATTCAAGTCCAAGAGGTATAGATAACTCCCCTCAAAATCATTAAAAATAGATCAACACCCTGACATATAATAGTGAAGCATGCAAATTTCAGAGATAAAGAGAAAATCCTAAAAGCAGCTCAAGGCAAGAGGTCCTTAAGGTACAAGCGTAGGAGCATTAGACTGGCAGGAGACCTATCCATGGGACCTAGTAGACTAGAAAGAGCTGGCATGATATTTAGAGTACTAAATGAAAAAAAATGCAGCCAAGAATACTTTATCCAGCAAGGCTGTCTTTCAGAATGAGAGGAGAGATACAGAGATTTCAGGACCAACAGAAACTAAAAGAATTTGTGATCACTAAACCAGTCCTGCAAGAAATATTAAAGGGGATCCTGTAGGTGAAGAGAGAGCCCAAAAGAAACAGACCAGAAAGAAGCAAAGAAAATCCACAGAAATGGTAACTTTACAGGTACTACAGTGGTAGTAAATTCATATCTTTCCGTAGTTACTCTGAATGTAAATGGGCAGACTGCTCCAATCAAAAGACACAGGGTATCAGATTTGATAAAAATAAATAAGACCCATCAATATGCTGTCTGCAAGAGACTCATTTTAGACCCCAAAATACCAAACCATTTATCATGCTAATGCACATGAAAAAGAGGTGGAGTAGCAATTCTTCTATCAGACAAATTAGATTTTAAACCAAAGACTGTAGCAAGGGACAAAGAGGAACAACATATCATACTTAAATGGTTTATACAACAAGCGGATATAACAATGATAAATATTTATGCACCTAACATGAGAGCAGCCAATTATATAAACCAATTAATAACAAAATTAAAGAAACAGATTGATAATAATACAATAATAGGGGACTGTAACACATCACTCACTGCAATGGACAGATAGATCATCCAAGAAGATCAGAAGATCAACAAGGAAACAAGGGCTTTGAATAACACCCTGGACCAGATGGACTTAACATATATTCAGAGCATTCTATCCTAACGTAACAGAATACACATTCTTCTTGAGTGCACTGGAACATTCTCCAGAATAGACCACATACTGGGTCACAAATCAGGTCTTAACTGGTACCAAAGATTAGGATCATTCCCTGCAGATTTTTGGACCACAGTGCTTTGAAACTTGAACTCAGTCACACAAGGAAATTTGGAAGGAACTCAAATACATGGAGGTTAAAGAACATCCTACTGGGTTTCAGTGGTTGAATGTCTGCCCTCAGCTCAGGGTGTAATCCCAGGACCCTGGGATCAAGTCCTGTATTAGGCTCCCCATGAGGAGCCTACTTCTCCTTCTGCCTATGTCTCTGCCTCTCTCTCTCTTTGTCTCTCATGAATAAATAAAATCTTTAAGAAAAAAGAGCATCCTACTAAAGAATGAATGGGTCAACCAGGAAATTAAAGAAGAATTTAAAAATTTAAAAGGTTCATGGAAACAAATGAAAATGAAAACACAACTGTTCAAAACTTTTGGGATGCAGCAAAGGTTGGCCTGGTAGGGAAGTATATAGCTGCACAAGCCTTTCTCCAGAAAGAAGAAAGGTCTCAAATACACAACCTAACTTTATACCTAAAGGAGCTGAAGAAAGAACAGCAAATAAAGCCTAAGCCCAGCAGGAGAAGAGAATTAATAAAGATTAGAGCAGAAATCAATGAAATAGAAACCAAAAGAACAGTAGAAGACATCAATGAAACTCAAAGCTGGTTTTTGAAAGAATTAATAAGATTGGTAAACCCGTAGCCAGACTTAATCAAAATAAAAGAGAAAGGACCCAAATTAATAAAATAATGAATGAAAGAAGAGAGATCACAAGATCATAACCAACATCAAGGAAATGCAAACAGTTTTAATAACATCTTATTTTTTTTTTATTTATGATAGTCACACACACACACACACACACAGAGAGAGGCAGAGACACAGGCAGAGGGAGAAGCAAGCTCCATGCACCGGGAGCCCGATGTGGGATTTGATCCCGGGTCTCCAGGATCGCGCCCTGGGCCGAAGGCAGGCGCTAAACCGCTGCGCCACCCAGGGATCCCTTAGTAACATCTTATGAGCAACTCTATGTCAACAAATTAGGCAACTGGAAGAAATGTATGCATTCCTGGGAACTTATAAGCTTGAAACAGGAAGAATAGAAAACATGAACAGATCCATAACCAGCAAAGAAATTGAAACAGTAATCAAAAATATCCTAATAAACAAGAGTCCAGGGCCTGATGTTTTCCCAGGGGGATTCTACCAAACATTTAAAGAAAAACTAATACTTGTTCTTTTAAAGCTTTTCAAAAATTGAAATGGAAGGAAAACCCAAGCTACCTCTATGAAGCCAGCATTACCTTGATCCCAAAACCAGAGAAAGGCCAAAGAGGAGAACTAAAGACCAGTATCCTTGATGAACATGGATGACAAAATACTTATCAAGATATGAGTCAAAAGGATACAGGTACATTAAGAGGATTATTCACCATGACAAAGTGGGATTTATTCCTGGACTGCAAGGGTGATTTGACATTTGCAAATCAATATGATAGATCACTTTAATGAAAGAAAAGATGACAAGCATATGATTCTCTCAATTGATGCAGAAAAAACATTTGACAAAATATAACATCCTTTTTTTGATTAAAACTCTCCACAGTGTAGGGATAGAAGGACCATACCTCAATATCAAAAGTCATCTACAAAAAACCCACAGCAAGTATCATTCTCAGTGGGAAAAAATGGAGAGCTTTTCCCCTAAGGTCAGGAACACAACATGGATGTCCACTATCACCACTTTTGTCCAAAATTGTATCCCTATCCTAGCCTCAGCAAGCAGACAACAAAAAGAAATAAAAGGCATTCAGATTGATAAAGAGAAGTCAAATTCTCACTCTTTGTAGTTGACATGATACTTTAAGTGCAAAACCCAAAAGAGTCCACCCCAAAACTGCTAGAACTCAAACAGGATTTCAGTGATATGGCAGGATATAAAATCAATGCACAGAAATTAGTTGCATTTCTATACACCAGCAATGAGACAGAAGAAAGAGAAATTAAGGAATCAATTCCATTTATAATTGTACCAAAACCATAAGACACCTAGGAATAAGCCAAAGAGGTAAAAGGATCTGTACTCTAAAACTACAGAACACTAAAGAAAGAAATTGAAGACACAAGGAAATGGAATAACATTTCATGCTCATGGATTGGAAGCATAAATATTGTTAAAGTGTCTATGCTGTCCAGAGCAGTCTACACATTAGGTGCAATCCCTATCAAAATACCATTGACATTTTTTCATAGAACTGAAATAATACTAAAATTTGTATGGAACTAGAAAAGACTCTAAATAGCCAGAGGGATATTGAAAAAGAAACCTAAAGCTGGTGGCATAAAAATGCCAGACTTCAAACTATATTACATTAAGACGATATGGTAGTGGCACAAAAATGGACACATAGGTCAGTGGAATAGACTAGAGAAAGCAGAAGTCAGACCCAGAAATCAGTTCTGTGGTCAAGTAATTTTTGACAAAGTAGGGAAGTATATTCAATGGATAAAGGACAATGTCTTCAACAAATGGTGTTGGAAAAATTGGACAGCCACATGTAGAAGAATAAAACTGGACTATTTTCTTACACCATACACAAAGATAAACTCAAAATAGATGAAACACCTATAAATGTGAGACAGGAGTCCATCAAAATCCTAGAGGAGAATACAGGCAACAACCACTTTGACCTTGGCCACAGCAACTTCTTGCAAGATACATCTCTAAAGGCAAGAGAAACAAAAGCAAAAATGAAGTATTAGGACTTAATCAAGATAAAACTTCTGCACAGTAAAGGAAACAGTCAACAAAACTAAAAGCCCACAGGATGGGAGAAGATATTTGCAAATGACAGATAAAGGTCTAGTGTCCAAGATCTATAAATAACTTACCAATCTCAACTCCCCCAAAACAAAAAACCCAGTCAAGAAATAGGCAGAAGACATGAGCAGATATTTCTACAAAGAAGACATCTACATGGCCAACAGACACATGAAAAAATGCTCTATATCACTTGGCATCAGGGAAATACAAATCAAAACCACAATGAGTGCACCTGGGTGGCTCAGTGGTTGAGTGTCTGCCTTTGGCTCAGGTCGTGATCCCAGGGTCCTGGGATTGAGTCCTGCATTGGGCTCCCTGAGGGGAACCTGCTTCTCCTTCTGTCTATGTCTCTGCCTCTCTCTCTGTTTTTCTCATGAATGAATAGGTAAAATCTTTAAAAAAGGGAAAAACCACAATGAGATTCCGTCTCATACCAGTCAGAATGGCTAAAATTAGCAATTCCTGAAACAACAAGTGTTTTGTGGATGCAGAGAAAGGGGAAGCCTCTTACACTGTTGGTGGGAATACAAGTTGGTACAGACACTCTGGAGAGTAGTATGGAGGTTCCCAAGAAGTTAAAAATAGAGCTACTCTGTGACCCAGGATTTGCACTACTAGGTATCTACCCCAAAGATAGAAATGCAATGATCCAAAGAGGCACCTGCATGCCAATGTTTATAGCAGCTACAACCATGATAGTTAAACTATGGAAAGAGTTGCAATGTCCATCGACAGATGAATGGATAAAGAGGATGTGGTATATATGTACAATGGAATATTACCCAACCATCAGAAAGGATGAATACTTACCATTTAACATTGATGTGGTTGGAATTGGAGGGTGTTACACTGAGTGAAATAAGTCAATCAGAGAAAGACAATTATATGGCTTCCCTCATATGTGGAATATAAGAAACAGTGCAGAGGATCGTAGGGGAAAGGAAAGAAAACTGAATGAAAGTCATCATAGAGGGAAAAAAACCATGAAAGGCTCTTAACTATAGGAAAAAAATGAGGAGAGGTAGATGGGGGAATGGGATAATTGGGTGGTGGGCATTAAGTAGGGCATACGATATGATGAGCACTGGTTGCTATATGCAACTGATGAATTGCTGAACTGAAACTAATGATGTATTATTATATGTTGGTTAATTGAATTTAAATAAAAAAAGATTTTGTATCTTTCTAAAATGGCATTGTCCACTGTTACTAGATTTAGTCCTAGCTACTAATATTATTGTAAAAAAAATGTATAGTGGTAAGTAGTATTTTAAATTATATTTTAATTATTTCTAGAAGATAGGATTGTTACTGATTTAACTTTATTTTCAATAATTTTTTCTAATCTTACTCTAAAAATTTTTATATTTTTTGATTTTTCTTAAGTTATATAATTACATTGTACATTAAGAAAACTTTGTATTTTTTTCTAAAATATTAATTGGCATATAATTCACATGTAACTCATTTAAAATTCCCAACATGCACTAGTTTTTAGTTTATGCAAAATTGTTCAGTTATTACCACAATTACTTCTGGAACATTTTCATCATTTTAAAAAGAAACCCTGTAACCTTTAGCAATCACTCTACATTTACCCTTTCATTGTGCAGCCCTTGATAACCAGTAATCTGTTTTCTTTCTGTAAAGATTTGTCTATTCTAAACATTTCATATAAATAAAATAATAGTATATGGTCTTTTGTGACTCACTTCTTCTATTTTGAATGATGTTTACAGTGTTTGTCCATGTTATGGCATGTATCAGTACTACATTCCTTGTTATTGTGGAATAATATTCCATTACATAGCTATCCTACATTTTATTTATTTATCGTCAGTAGATGGATATTTGTGTCTTCAGTAATGTTGCTATGATCATTTGTGTACAAAATTTCATATATACCTACATATATTTTTATTTTTCTTAGATACATAGAAAGGATTGAGATTACTGGGTCATATGGTAATGGATTTTAAGCTTTTGGGAACTGTCAGACTTTTCAGAAGCATCTGCACCACTCTACGTTGTGAATAGCAGCGTATGAAAGTTCTTTTTGTTCTTTCAGTACTTGTCATTGTCTGCCTTTTTGATTATACTCACTTTTGTGGATATGAAGTGTTATCTCATTGTGGTTGTGATTTGCATTTCCCAGATGGCTAATGATATTGAGCGTCTTTTCATATGGTATTGGCAATTTGTCTATTTTTGAAGAAATGCATATTTCATTCCATTTACAGATACTTCTGAATACAAGTATTTTTTCAGCTATATAATTTGAGACCTTTTTCTTCAATTCTTAGAATTGTTTTTACTTTATTAATGGTGTTTTTGAAACATAAAAGTTTTAAATTTTGATATTTATGTACTTTTTCTTTTGTTACCCATGCTCTTGGTGTCATATTTGAGAAACTATTGCCTAATCAAAGATCTAGGAGATGGACACCTATGTTTTCTTCTAAGAATTTATATTTTCACATCTTACATTTAATTCTTTCATCCATTTTGAGTTAATTTTGAATATGGTGTTTGACAGGAATCCAAGTTTACTCTTTTACATGTGTTATTCAGTTGTCCAAACACCATTTGTTGAAAAAGACTATTCTCCTTGCATCTGTCTTGGCATCTTTATTAAATATCAGTGGACTGTAAATATAAGGACTTAATATGGACCTCTATTCTGTCCATATGATTTACACATTTATCCTCATATCTGTGCCATATTGTTGATTATTGTAGATATGCAATCATTTGATTTTTAAATTGGGGTATGTGTGTCATCTAAATTTTTTCTTCTTTTTCAAAATTGGCTATTTTGAGTCTCTTGCATTTCCATGTGAATTTGAGAATCATCTTTTCTGTTTCTTCCCCCAAAAAGCAAGCTCGGTTTATTTTGATAGAGATTGCCTTGACTCAGAAGATCAATTTGACAAATATCACTATCTTAGCAATATTATTACTTCCAATCCATGTATATGAGGAGTTTCATTTTTTAAGGTTTACTTTAATTTCTTTCAGTAATGTTTTGTGGTTCTCAGAGTATGGCTTTGCACTTCTATGGGTATGTATTATTCCTAAATACTTAATTAATTTTTTATGCTATTCTAAGTGGAATGGTTGCTTCCATTTCCTTTTTGGGTGGTTCATTCCTAATGTCTAGACATATAATTAATTTTTATATAGTGATCTTATATCCTGCAACCTAGTTCAATAGTGTTGATTCTATAGGACTTTCTATGGGAAGATCCTATCATCTACAAGTAGAGTTAATTTTACTTCTTTTCAAATCCGGATGCCTTTTATCTCATTTTATTGCCCACTACCCTGGCTAGAATCTCTAGTATAAAGTTGAATAGAAAAAAGAGTAAACATCTGCATCTTGTTTCTGATCTCATGGGGGAAAGGATATACTCTTTTACCCTAAAGTATGGTATTTGCTCTGAGGATTTTTTGTTATACTTAATCAGATTGTGGAAGTTTCCTTCTATTCCTAGTTTTTGAGTGTTGTTGTTTTATCATGAAGGGGTTTTGGAATTTGGCAAAGAATTTTTCTACATCTATTGAAATGATCATGTGATTTTTGTTTTTTATTCAATGGGTATACTATGTTATTTTATGTGAATTTGGCTATTAAGCCAACTCTATGCTGCTGGGATATTTTTATCTCTCTGGTTTGGGTATGAAATAAACCTGGCCTTGCGGAATGGATTAGAAAATGTTTCCTTCTCTTACATCTCTTCCATTTTTTGGAAGAATTCAATAGGAATTGGTATTCATTCTTTAAAAATGTTTATTAGAAGGGTGCCTGGGTAGCTTGGTCTGTTAAACATCTGACTCTTGAGTTTAGCTTGGGTCATGATCCTCAAGGTTCTGAGATTCAGCCTGCATTGGGCTCTGCACTCAGTATGGAGTCTGCTTCTCTCCCTCTGCTCTCTGCCCTCTGTGCTCTATCTCTTTCTCTCAAGTAAATGAAAACATAAAATGTTTGGTGTAATTCACCAGTGAAGTGATCTGGTTCCAGAATTTTTTTGTTGGGTAGTGTTGATAACTGATTAAACTTCTTCAGTTGTTGAAGGCCTGTTGAGATTTTCTGTTTCTTCTTGAATTGGTTGAGGTAATTTGTATGTTTCTAAGAATTTGTCAATTTCATTTTGGTTATAAAATTTGTTGATGTACAGTTGCTTACAGTATTCTCTAATAATCCTTTTTATTTCTGTATCGTTTGTAGTAGTGTCTTTACTTTCATTTTTAATTTTGGGTATCTGCGTCCTTTCTCTTTTCTGTCATTCTAACTAATGGTTTGTTAATTTTGTTGCTATTTTCAAAGAGTCAACTTTTGCTTTTAATTTATTCTTTATTGTTTTGCTGTTTCGTTTTTAAAAAGTTTTCACAGTAATCTTTATTATTTCTTTTCTCTTTGGTTTTACTTTGACATTTATTTTCTATTTCTTCAAGGTGTAAAATTAGATTATTAATCTCAGATATGTTTTCTTTTTTAATGTTGGCATTTATAGCTATAAATTTTCCTCTGAGTACTGCCTTTGCTGCATCCTGTATTAGTATTTATGTTTTGCTTTCATTCATCTCTGAATATTTTCTCTCTTGTGATTTCTTCTTTGACTAATTGGTTGTTTATGAGTATATTGTTTAATTTCTACATACTACTTTAAGTTTTTCTTCTATTATTAAGTTTTAGCTGCAATCTACTATAGTTGGAAAAGATACTTGATATAATTATAATGTTTTAAATTTGATTAAGAATTGTCTTATGGCCTAACATAGGGTTGGATATGGAGGATGTTCTGCATGTACTTGAGAAAAACGTGTATTCTCCTGTTTTGGAGTAGAGTGTTACATATACATCTGTTAGGGCTACTTAGTTTAGACTGTTGTTTAGGTGCTCTTCATCCTTGTTGACCTTTTGTCTAAATGTTCTATTCATTATTTAAAGTGGAGTATTGAATTTTCCAGTTTTACTGTAGAGAACTATTTCTCCTTTTAATTCTGTAATTGTTTATTTAAGGGCTCTTTTTTTTGGTGCACGTGCATTTATAAAGTTATATCTTCTTGTTGAATTGACTCTTTTTTAAAAGATTTTATTTATTTCTTCATGAGTGACGCACAGAGAGAGGCAGAAACATAAGTAGAGGCTCCTCCGGGGAGCCTGATATGGACTTGATCCCAGGACCCGATATCACAACTTGAGCCGAAGGCAGACACTCAAACACTGAGCCACATGAGTCACTGAATTGACTCTTTAATCGTTATAAGAGTCCTCCTTTTTCTTTTGTAATAGTTTTTTTCTTAAAGTATATTTTTTCCAATATTGTCTATTCCAGCTCTCTTTGGCTATTATTTTCACACTTATCTTTTCCCATTCTTTCATTTTCAGTCTGTGTCTTTGGATCTAAAATGGGTGTCTTTTTTTAAAAAAAATTAATTCCAGTTTAATTAACACAGTGTGTTATACCAGTTTGAGAGGTACATTATTATGATTCAAACATTTTATTTATTTTTTTAAAAGATTTTATTTATTCATAGAGACACACACACAGAGAGAGAGAGAGAGAGAGAGAGAGAGAGAGAGGCAGAGACACAGGCAGAGGGAGAAGCAGGCTCCATGCAGGGAGCCCGATGTGGGACTCGATCCAGGGTCTCCAGGATCACGCCCTGGGCTGCAGGTGGCTCCAAACCCCTGTACCTCCGGAGCTGCCCATGATTCAGAAATTTTATACATTACTTTGTACTCATCATGATAAGTCTGCCCTTAAATCCCTTTCACTTATTTCACTTATCCCCCCACCTTGATAACTATTAGTTTGTTGTCTATATTTAAGTGGGGTTTTTTTGTGTGTCCATTTTTTCTTTGTTCATTTGTTTTTTAATTCCACATATGAGTGACATTATATAATATTTACCTGACAGACTTATTTAAAATTAGTCTGTTTTGCACAGCTCCGGTGGCACAGCGGTTTAGCGCTGCCTGCAGCCCGGGGTGTGATCCTGGAGACCCGGGATCAAGTCCCGCGTCAGGCTCCCTGCATAGAGTCTGCTTCTCCCTCTGCCTGTGTCTCTGCCTCTCTCTCTCTCTCTCTCTCTCTATCTTTATGAATAAATAAATAAAATATTTTAAAAAACGAGTCTGTTTTAATCAACATAGTATCATGTAATGCTTTCTATACCCATTCTGCCAATATCTGACTTTTGATTAGAGAATTAAATATATGTATGTTTATATTTAAAATAATTACTAGTTAGAAAGGACTAACTTCTGACATTTTTTGTTCACTGTATGTCTGATAGGTATTTTTCTCCCTCATTTCCTCAGTTATTGTCTTCCTTTGTGTTTAGTTGATTTGTTATAGTGGCACATTTTGATTCCTTTCTCATTTTTTTGTGTGTATTCTGTTGATATATTTTCTTTGTGGCTACCATGGGTTTACATATATCATCATGAACTTAAAACTATATAATTTGAATTGATCTCATCTTATACTATAGCAATATTAAAACTTATCTATATTACTCTTTCCCTCCACTTTACATTATCGTTATCACAAGATACATCATTATGAATTGTGTGCCCTGTAATGTAGACCTATAATTTTGTATGCTTGTCTTTGAAATATGGTAAATTAAAAATAGAGTTACAAGCCAAATATTATATAATAATACTGGATTATGGATTTATCTTTACTGGGGTCTTTATTTCTTCATGTGGCTTTGATTTACAATCTTAGTTCCTTCTATTTCAATCTGAAGGACTCCCATTAGTATTTCTTGTAGGGCAGCTCTATTAATGAACCCCCTCAGCCTCCATTATTAATAAACACTCTTTATGTGTTCCTTTTGTTTATCTCTGAAACTCTTAATTACTCTATAAATTTGGAAGAACCATTTTGCTGAGTGTGTTGACATTTCTTTATTTTCAGCATTTTAAATATATTATCACACTGCCTTCAAGCCTCCATGGTTTCTGATGAGAAATTAGTTAAAAATCTCATTAAGGATCTCTTATATGTGACAAGTCACTCTTACTTTCAAAATTCTTTTTGTAGGGGCTGAATTTCAAAAGGTTGATAATAATTTGTGTGTCTCTTTCTTTTGCTTATTCTTGGGAGTTTGTTGAGGACTTTGGATTTGTAGGTGCATGTCTTTTATCAAAATTGGACTGGTCATGGCCATTATCTCTTCAAATGTTATTTCTGTTTCCTCTTCTGTCTCTTCTCTTTTTGGGACTCCCATAATGTGTATGTTGGTCTACTTAATAGTGTACCAAAGTTTTCATATGTTCCATTTACTTTTCTTCATGTTCTTTTTTGGTGCTCGGATTCAGTAATTTCACATGGTTCTTCTTCTAGTTTGCTGATTTTCTTTTGCCTGCTCTGCATCTGTTGTTGAATGCCTTGGAGAATCATCTATTTCTGTTACTATATGTTTTTTAGCTCCAGAATTTCTGTTTGATTTCTTTTAATAATTTCTTTCTCTAATTGATATTCTTTTGGTTTATACATTGCATTTTCTGGTTTCCTGTAGACTTTATATATATATATATATATACACACACACACGTGTGTGTGTGTATGTGTGTGTGTATGTATTTTTCACTCTGTAAGTATATTTAGGGTAGTTATTTTAAAGTAGTTGCTTTATAAATCTGATATCTGGGGTTCCTCAGGACTGGTTTCTGTTAATTTTTATGTTCCTTTGGTAAGGACATAGTTTCTTGTTTGTTTGTTTGTTTGTTTTTTTGTATGCCTTGTGATATTTTTGTTGTTGAAAGTTAGGCATTTGAGTATTTTAATGTGGCAACTCTAGAAGTCAGATTCTACCCCTTCCTGAAGCCTTGCAGCTGTTTTAATTGTTGAATACTGTGGTAGTCTGTTTAGATAATCTTCCAATCTACATTTGTAAGAGTCTGCTCCTGTTGTGTGAGGTCACTGAGGTTTCTATCCTTTTGTTTATCTCATGTGTCAGAGTTTTCCTTGAATGGCAGGAACCAAAATAAACAGAACAAAAAGAAGCAAAAAACCCCCAGAACACCCACAAAAATAAAAACCACACATCCACAGAAACAAAACAAATCCCTCTCCCATTCTTTGTATTGACCTTCTACTAAGACACTCCTTTAATACCTATTCATATTTGCACTGAGCTCAGAGGTCAGCTGAGCGTAAAACTTTGGATATTCTCTTTTCTGAAGATGCATCTTTCTCTGAGCCTGTGTGTGGCTTTCTAAACTCTCCCAAATCAGTGGGTATTTTTGAATGTCCTAATGTCCCCAGGGATCTCCCATAGCCTTTGCTCCTATTTCTGAGGCATTCTGTTGTATATCTCAACAATAATCTTTTGTCCCACACATCTGTGGTTTAGTTTACCTTGTGGTATTTTGTGCCATTTCCTTCATTTTTCCAGTCTTTGTTCCCAGTTAGGTCAAACAGACATAATCACTTTGCATCATAACTTCAGGTAGCCCACAAATAAATTAGAGCATACACATGTATTAATTTACTGAAAAGTCTGTTTCTGTTTCCTTACAAACCAGGGAGTAGGATCTTCAACAGGGAACATGGGTTGCTGCCATTCTAAGAATAGCACTGCTTCAAGTTTCACAGGCTTTAAAATGGTCTGCTTGCTGGAGACAGCGTGGCAAGAAGGGCAAGTGAAAGCTCCATAAATCTTGTCCCATTTTTAAGTTAAATTTTTTTAGCTAAGCATTCTCATGGTTGCTATAAACCTTTGAATGCATTCCATAGTTTTTCTAACATTGGTTCTGAGAATTTCTGCTTGCTTTTTGATATTTCTGCCGGGGCAAGAGTGCTTGATTCTGCATATTCTGCTATTTTCCCGATGTCATTCATCAACTGCATTTTTAAAAGATGGTTATGTGTGTGTGTGTGTGTGTGTGTGTGTGTGTGTGTATTTGAGCACTTGGAATTGTTATCTCACTGTCTCTGGCATCCATTATTTCTGAAGAAAAGTCAGTTAATTTTATTGAGCTCTCCTGGAAATGAGTAGTGGTTTGTCTCTTGTGGTTTGTAAGATTTTCTTGTTTTTGCCCCTCAGTATTTTTACTATGTGTCTGTGGATTTGTATATTTATAATACTTGGAGATTGTTGAGCTTCATGGATGTTTAGATTAATTTTTTTCAACATTTTTGGGTAGTTTTCAGTCATTATATTTTGAATTTTTCTTCTGTTTTTTATTCTCTTGCCTGTTCTTCTTGAAGTCCCATTATTCTTATGTTTGTGTATTTTGCGATGTCCACATTTCTCTGGGGCTATTAATTTTTTTGAATTTGTTTTATCTTTTTTTCTTATTATTATTGTCTCATATTAAATATCCAGCTACCTTAGTGAATTTTTTTGTGCTCTTCATTTTGGTTGTTTTGCTTTTTAACACCAGAATTTCCATTTCTATTTTGGATGTTTTAAAATAATTTATATCACTTTATTGGCATTTTTAAATTGGATATTACCTTGTAATTTTATCTTTTTTTTGTTTTTTTAATAATAGGTTGCATTTTAAAGTATGGTTTTCATTAGTTATTTTTATTGCCTGTGTCCTCTCCTTGGTATGGATGATACTTACCTCTTTCATTGCATGTTGTAATTTTTTTGTTGCAAAATGGACATTTTAAATTGTATACAATAGCAGTTTTGGATACTGATTCCTCACTACCCCATCCTCAGGGATGTCTGCTTACTTGTTTGTCTAGTGGTTTGGCTGGACCATATTAATCTGTCTGTTTCCCCTACTTTTCAGAAAGCACATACTTGGACATGTACACATTCACCCTGGGATCATAGTGATTTTAGCAGAGATCTCCCTCACTGTCTCTTCTCTTTATTGTCTGTCACTGTTGGTATCACACCCAGCTCTTGGTCACCAAAAATTGCTGGCTGATTTTTCTGTTGTTTTTGACAGTGTCCTGGGACACAAATTGCTTCACAGTATGGGAAAATTAAATCTGGATTTCTCTGTCAGGTTAGTTTTTTAAAAATAATTTTAACTGTGGTAAAGCACACATAACAAAATTTACAGTCTTTACCATTTTTAAGTGTACAGTTCAATAGTGTTGAGTATATTCACATTCCCGCAGCCAATATCCAGACCTTCTTCATCTTCTAAAAGTGAATCTGTGCTCATTAAACAACTCTCTTATTTTTCCCTCGCTCTTGCCTGTGGCATCTACCATTCTAGTTTTTTTATGAATTTGACCATTCTAGATATCTCATATAAGTGGAATTATACAGTATTTTTAGTTTTTAGAACTGGCTTATTTTGCTTTACACAGTGATTTCAAGTTCCATCCATGTGTTGCATATGTTAAAATTTCCTTTATATTTATTTATATATTTTGAGAGAGAGACCATACAGTGAGGAGAGGGGGAGGGCCAGAGGAAGAGGGTGAGAGAGAATCATAGCATAGCATGGAGCCTGATGCAGGGTTTGATCTCACAACTCTGAGATCATGACCTGAACCAAAATGAAGAGTCTGATGCCACCCAGGCACTCCAAAATTTCCTTTTTAAAAAATTGTGGTAAAAACCACATAACATAAAATTTACCACTATAATAATTTTTACATATAAAGTTCAGTAGTACTAAATATACGTTGCTGTGAAAGATATATTAGGATTTTTTGACTTGTAGAACTACATGTCTCTGCTATTTAATTGTTTTTTTTTTAAGATTTTATTTATTTATTCATAAGAGACAGAGAGAGAGAGAGAGAGAGAGAGAGAGAGAGAGAAGCAGGCTCCATGCAGGGAGCCCGATGTGGGACTTGATCCCGGGACTCCGGGATAGTGCCCTGGGCCAAAGGCAGGCACTAAATTGCTGAGCCACCCAAGCATCCCCTCTACTATTTAATTAATTCCTTGTTTTCCCCTTTTTCACCCAGCCCTTGGTAACTACCATTCTAATTTTATCCATGAATTTGACTACTTTAGATGCCTCATATAAGTGGAATCTTATAGTAATTAAATAAATCATTGTATTTAATTTAGCATAGTGTCCTCAAGGTTCATCCGTGTTGTAACATGTCACAGGATTTCCTTTCTTTTTAAGGCTTCCTTGTTTTTTATTTTATATATAGACCCCATTTTGAATCTATTCATCCATCATATGGGTGGTTCTACGACTTGGCTATTGTAAACAGTGCTGGTATGAACATGGGTGTGTGAATATCTCTTCAAGACCCTGATTTCCATTCTTTTGAATATATACCAAGAATTGAGGTTGCTGGATTATATGGTAGTTACATTTTTACTGATTTTTGATTTTTATTTTTTAAAAAAATTTAGATTCTCTTTATTTGAGAGGCAGAGACAGAGACTACAAGTGGGGGAAGGAGCATGGGAGAGGAACAAGCACATTTCCCACTGAGTATAATAGCCCAACATGGGGCTTGATCCCAGGACCCTGAGATCATGACCTGAGCTAGTGACACTTAACCGAGTGAGCCACCCAGGTGCCACTTGTAGTTACATTTTCAATGTTTTGAGCAGTTAACCACCCCTCCATACAGGTTGCATCATTTATAATTCCACCAGCAGTTCACCAGGGTTTCACCTTTCTCATATCCATGCCAATACTCTTTTTTCATTCTCTTTCTTTTTTTTTCTAAAGAGTTTTAAATTTATTTTGGGTGTGGGGAGAATAGAACGTACATGAGTGCGGGGAGGGGTAGAGGGTAAGAGAGAGAGAGAATCCTGGGGCAGACTCCCATTGATCACAGAATGTGATATGAGGCCTATCCCTGGACCTGAGATCTGGCCTGAGCTGAAATCAAGTAACCAACTGAACCACCCAGGCACTTCTCTCTCTTCCTGTCATTGTTCTTTGTGTAATAAATGGAAATTTAAGAAGAACTCAGAATGTTTTCTTAGCTGAAAGCCATTATTTTGCCATTAAAATATTACTGTAGCTATTATAGGGTAATATATGAAGTATGAGAGCTTGGCTAGAGTCAAGTAGTGCTTGACGTAAAACGTGGTGCTCACTTTCGCAGATAATGAAAGTATAGCACTATGATACTATTTTATATTTAGATACTATATTTACTTAGTGCTTTATGAAAAGAATCAAAATTAGTTTTATAATCATTTTGTAGAAAATACACTTTTAGAAATATGACATTAATTTTGAAATTGTTTTAAAATGAAAAAAAGAATTATTTGGAGGAAAAAGCCAACTTAGAAAAACTTGAGGAAAAATTTCATCATAATCAGGAGAACTGAGCATGATTGAAATCTCAAATGTTGTAAAATTATATTGATATTTTCTACAGGACTATCTTTTATTCCCCCTAGTGTAGCTATGTGTATACATTTAAAATAGAGGAAATTATGAAATACGTGCTGTTTGTCCTGACTTCTATTTAAGTAAATGAACTCATTTTTTATTCATAGAATAGGTAGCTTTTTCATTGTGCAATAATTTATTTATTGTAATTTCAATAAGTACATTTCTACATAGATTTTCACAATTAATTGCTTCAAATTCTTAGCTTTTGTACCAGGAAGCTATGGTACTTTTTCATTTTCTGGAAAAAGTAAACTGTGACTGGTATTAAAGTATAGTTCGTAAAATGTTTTTAGTTAAGTGAAAACAAAGGGAAATTAAAAATTACCAATTTTTTACTGTTATTTTGTAGATTAAATGTAATATACTTCATTTATATTTATTTGTTGGATAGTTATTGTATTTGACTGTGATTTGATAAGTTTAATGATTAAGTCCTCTGATTTTAGGCCTTTGAAGACAGTTTAATCGAAGCAAAGAAAGAAATTGAAGTATCACAAAGTAAATACAATGCACTATCATTACAGTTGAATAATAAACAGACTGAACTTATCCAGAAGGATATGGATATTACCCTTGTCAGGCAAGTGTATTCAGTTTTAAATTTAACATTATGGTAATGTCATTAGTTATTCAGAATGGCGACATAAATGTTTATTATTAGCACTCTAAATAACAACAGTATGTCTTCTATGAGGATATATATTTGCGTATTGAAACTATCTGGAATTATATATACCAAACTGGGAATAGTTAACTAAGAGAATGAGGGGTTTTACAGAATTGGGAAGAGCATTCTCAAACAGGAGTCTTGTCTTCATTTTTAACAAGGACAGTGCATTCACTCATAGTTGCCTTCTAAAAAATTCCCAGCCAGGTATTATGTTCATTATTATAATAGGCAGTATATGAGAAATCCAATTTTGACTTTTTATTCTATTATGTTCTAAATAGTTTTAGTTTATGAGATATTCTTCCTATATCAAAATAGTTAATTTGTAGTACTACTCACAAAGTAGGATTACTTGAAAAACTTGTGTTTTTAAGTGTTTTAAAAGATTTTAAACTATCTTTTAACTTATTTCAGTTACTTTTATCAGAAAATAGTGTTGGAATAAATCATAGATATATAAATGTATATGCATGCACATATACATATGTTATCTATGTAATATACATAAAGATACATGTATGTATGTATGTGCATTCTTTACTTAAACTGGTTAAATCATATAGTTAAAGTTTATCATCTATTTTTATAAGCACAGTTTCATCCTCTGGTGGTACTATTGTGCATACACACACACACACACACACACACATATATAAACACACACATACACATGTAAAATATTTATATATATAATACATATAAATTCTAAGTATTTGTATTGTATGCAGTAATAGTATTTGTGTGGTTAAAACTTAATATGTAAATATATTTTTATGTATGCCTTATTCAATACATATTTATATATCTTTATGTATATTTAGTATGTTGCAAGAGCTATAGATAGATCAGGGCAGAATTTTGGGCTAGGTAGCAATTAATGTATATATATTTATTACCTAAGTGAAAATTCATTTGTATCACAATTTAAAAATCTTCTTTTTATAGAAGTGAGGAAAAGTATAAAATTAAAGATAGTACACTGGTTGGCTATCTATTCATAGTATAATTATTTGGATATATATTTGATATAATTTGTTAAAGCCAGAAAAGTAATTTTAAATAGTTATAGAATCTTACATTTTTGAGAAATCTTAAAATTCTCATTTATTACTGTCCTCTTCTCAATAAGATAGTATGCCTTTTAATCTTTGCTTTGATACTTTTGGTTTATAAGTTCCTCAGTACTTTCAAGACTGTTCTTTTCATTTTGTTTAAATTTAAACACTGTTTCATATATTGAGCTGAAATTTGCTTGTTTATAATATCCACCCAATTATTGTGAATCCTTAGCTAAAGAATCTCAGAGACCATCTAATCTCTATTCTGTAGCATAGATCTTCAAATAATAGATTATTTTCAAATAATGTTCAAATAATTTCTTTATCAAAAACATTATTTTTCATTCATTGACTACTCTTATTTCTCATAATTTTTTATGATATATATTTCATAGATATTTTATGTTGGTTGCATTTCTGAATGCATTTCATATCACAAGTATCTATATTGCCAATATTTTTCTTAAATATAGCACCTATAACTGCATAAAATATTCTAACGATGACCTTTCCCTTTTAGAGTATGATTTGAATGGAACAAGGACTATATTTTAGGAAGCAGTGCAATGATAAGTGCATGGCATTTGAATAATTACATTTTCTGCTAAATGTTTCCCCTTTGTGTATTTGAATTTAGTGTATTATAAGAGCTATAAGCTACAGTAAAGAAGGCAATAATATCCACAGATGGACATTTTGTTTTAGATGGACATTTTCTTAAACAATGGTAAAATAACGTGCCATGTGTAATTTTAAGAGCTTGATTATAGGGACTCATAGAGGAGGAGAAAATAGTGCAGAGTTAGAAGTATGGAGCAGAGGACTATGACTCAAACCCTCATTATAGGGTGATAGTTGAGGTATCCACAGTATTTCTCCTGAGTTGTCTGATTAAGGGGAACTTGTTTGGTATATTATATGTCTCCTTTCCTTCATCAGTTTTATTTCTTGGAGGGGGGGTGGTAGTGCTTATGATATGCCAGTATCACTTTATTGAATCTGTATATTGTACAAAAGACCACACAAAGCCATAAGCCATAATCATGGGAAAAGTTTTTTTTTTTTTTTTTTTTACTTTCATGGTACTTTAATTGTGTTTCTTATTTTGGGATTTAGAATCCTTTAACAAGCAGGCCAAAATCATCTGGTGTTTTTTTTTTTTTTTTTTTGGGAGGGCAGTTGTTACTGTTTTTCTTGGTTTTTCTTTTTCTTCCTTCTTTCTTTTCCTGTGGTTCTGAGTAGTCCCTTCTGATGTGGACGTGGCCCCCAGTGGCGCCTCCAGAGTCCTCCAGGGGGTCCTGAGGAAGCCGAACTCCTGTGAGTGCGGACGTGGCCCCACGTGTTCCTGAGTCATAGTCAGCGGGTCCTGAGGACGCCGGGTCTCCTGTCACTGTGGACTATGCCTCACATCCTCTGGAAGCCTCACAGCAGGTCCTCAGGAGGCCGGGGGCTCCTGTCAGCCTGGACATGGCCCCACGTCCCCCCGAAAACTCACTGCGGGTCCTGAGGAGTGTTCTAGGCACTTTCTTATTTGAATACATTTTTCCTTATTGGTATATGACAGAGTTGACCTAGGCTTATATTTTTATGGGTTTATTTCTTTAAAATTCCTAATATTTTGCATACTTATTGAATATTCATGTCACCCACTGTGATATACAACATTGTTATGAATTACCTCAAATGATTTTTTACTCTGAGTTAGAGTATAAATAAGTATATAAGCACATATGTAATAAGTTACATGTCTATAATGCATATAGAACATCTTAGGGTCTACTTAGAACTTACATAAAAGTGCTAGCCAATTAAGTTTCCAAACTAAAATTTTTGCCTGAATAGGTAGTGATTCTATAATTACATGGAGTATGTGCTAAATGGCTACATGGTGGGTGAGCTAAACTACATGGCTGTGGGCTGTTATTAATTGGGAATTTTTCTTAGAAATTACTTGCAAATTTCCTGTAGAAAATAATAGCAACAAAAAAGTCTAAACAGTATAGTCATAATCTGGGTTAGAAATATCATCAGAGTCCAGAAATTGGATTAATTACCTGGACTGCCAGTGTTCCCAGGGACTTAGCAGAAGCAAATGTTAATTATTTCTGTAAAATGTCATAACAATTTTGTCTTCAAATTATAGCCACAGTTAGGAAATGGACTTAATACATGGAAATAAGATAATTTACAATATGAGTAAAAATATGAAGAGTATGCATAATGAAAGATGTGTATTACCCTTTCCAGAGAACTGGAAAACATTATTGACAGAAATAAAAGGTCTAATATATGCAGGAATATAGAAAGTTCACTGTTTAGAAGGTTCAGTATGATAAAGACTTCAGTTCTTTCCATATTGAGATTTAGATTATCAACAACTGGAAATCATTACTGCCCCCAGCCTAGAAGGATTAAGGAGAGAACTGTTACCAGATCTCTGTGAAAAAAATCTATCCTGGGAGAGAGGCTGCCTAGTAGGAGAAGTATCTTTTTGACACTGCTCAACAAAGAGGGAGCCAGGAAAAGAAATATCTTGACCTTTTCTCTCTCTCTCTCTCTCTCTTTTTTTAAAGACTTTATTTATTTATTCATTTATTTATTCATGAGAGAGAGGCAGAGAGGCAGAGACACAGGAGAGGGAGATGCAGGCTCTATGCCGGGAGCCCGACATGGGACTCGATCCTGAGACCCCAGGATCGCGCCCTGGGCCAAAGGCAGGCGCTAAACCACTGAGCCACCCAGGGATTCCCCCCCCTCTTTTTTAAAAGAGTTTATTTATTTATTCATGAGAGACGCAGAGAGATAGAGGCAGAGACAGAGGCAGAGGGAGAAACAGACTCCCCGCGGGGAGCCCAACATGGGACTAGATCTCCCATCTCCAGGATCATGCCCTAGGCTGAAGGCGGTGCTAAACCGTGGAGCCACCCAGGCTGCCCAGCCTTTTTTCTCTTTTACTCTATTTAATCACCAGCCAGCACTCCAACTAATCAAATTCAGTCAGAGGCAGAGAACAAGGGGCCAGGATAATGCAGTCTGTAGAGGTCCGCCTCTTAGACTACAGTACTAGAGAACAGGATAGATATGGTGAACACTGGGGAGTGTGTGGTATGTTTTCCATTACTGCTCTTTTTTCAGAGTTTTCTTGGCATTTATTGATTATTAAATTTTTTATATAAACTTAAGAATGAACATGCTTATTTCTTATTTGATACTTTATTACAGCATCAAATTTACATGTAAACCTGAAAAGAATTGACATCTTATGATGCCAGTCTTCCTGTCCCAGAGGATGTATGCCATTCCATTCTTTCAGTACCTTTGTATCCTTAGATGTTTTATGTTTGTAATAGGTTTTGACATTTCTTGTCAAATTTCTTCCTAGATATTTCATGTTTTTGTTACTATTTTAATTGGAATACTTCCTTCCCATATAGTTTCCAACGGATTTTCCTTTTATTACTTATAATTTTTGCTGTACTTTTTTGATATGCTTTGCTTTGATGGGTAAAGTGTTCACAGTTCTTTTCTTTTTACTGTGAATTTTACTTTTTACTTTTTTGCATGTAATTATTTTTGCCTTGGATTCGAATTCTTCTTTTTTTTTGATTCGAATTCTTCTGAAATTAGTGTTGTTGTTCTTTATTTTTGTTTACATTTTTATAACAATAAGTACATGATTATTTGGTATATTGATATATATGAATTATTTTTAAAATGTGAGAATCATTCTAAACTTTTCTGAATTTATATTTATAGGTTGAAGATTAGGTGGATAGTAGTTTTTAGATAAAAGGGACTATATTCTCTTAATAAGTAAACCAGTTTCTTGGTTATATATGGAACAATAAGACACTGATGTGAAATTGAGGGAATTATTAAATCTTTTCTCTATAAATACCACTAACTCTCCCTCTCTAAAGTTAAGAAAGAAATGGCATGAAAAACTTTGGAGGTCAGTGTCATAATTTTTAAATCTATATTTCATCTTTAGTTTGTTTTGACACCCTGTTGTGTAAACTTTTGAAAATAGAACATAACGTTCAACAGTTTTAACTCCCCCTGACTTTGCGTCTCAAGATATGTAACTATAACAACAGTGACCAAAGATGCTTAGGATTAGTCCTACATTTTGCTTAAGTGCTCATCACTAAACCTTTTACTTTTGATATGTTCATTCCTGTACAGTTTTGACTCATTTTAGGGGCTCATTTTTAGCAGGGACTTTCCCTGGTGCTAGTTTATGCTTTCTCCCCCATTGGCTCAGATTTAGTCATGTGATTTATTTTGGCCTGTGGGACAAGACTGAAGGTAACATGCCACATCCTAATGTTTTAAAAGTCATTCCTTTACTTGTTTTCCTTTTTTTTTTTTTTTTTTTTTTTTTAAGAATTACTTATTCATGAGAAACACAGACTGCGAGAGGCAGAGACAGGTAGAGGGAGAAGCAGGCTCCTCGCAGGGAGCCCCATGCGGGACTTGATCCCGGATTCCAGGATCACGACCTGAGCAGAAGGCAGGCACCCGACCCCTGAGCCACCAGGAGTCCCAATTTGCTTCTGCTTTTTGCCCTTTGCCACCAGAGTGGCATATTTTTAATGGAATCTGCTGCTGCATTGTGGGTCTTAGAATAGTGAAAAGCCACCTGTAGTGTAAACAAGCAGTAAATCTTTGTTTTTGTAAGCCATCAAAAACATTTTTTAACTGCAAAATAACCTAGAGGAGCTGTCTGAAACCCTCTGTCAGTCTTTGGTATCAAGCTTGATCCCTATGGGGGTATTCCTAATTTATCCCATGGCTCACTCACTCCCTTAGATAGCATCATTGTAACCGAAAGATCACTGGCTTTATCTATCAGGAATACAGTATTTTTAACAAAACTTAACATTCTACTTGAGATAGAAGAAAGTATTGTTGGTTCTCAGCATTGTCTCAGTTGAAGCCACACTTTACTCCTTTTCATCTGTGCCTACAGGAACTTCTCGAGTTTGAACCTACCGTTAAATTTATTTTCCATAGCTTTAATTTTCCTTATACACGCTCTCATTATGTGTTTTCATACTATTATGGCATCTTTTCTTTTAAGCAATCTTTATGTTATGCTTTTCATTCAATCCATTTAATAACTGTCTTAACCCATATATCCTAGACAAGAGAGCCTGAGGGAAGGATTAAGTCCTGTGAATACATAGTTGGGAGATTCAATTCCAGTGGAAAGTGAGTAAGAGAAGAATGAGACAGGCAAAGATAAAAAGTGATTCAAGGAAATGCATTATTGTGCTGGCTACTGCTTCATGGTGGGCCATGAAGAGACAGCAGCAGGTGCACTGAATTTGCTAACCAGGTTGATTGCTGACGGGCTGTAGGAGAGAAACCATGTTCTAGAGCAATCCATCAGATGGAAGAAGAAAGAGTTATCTATCTGGTTTCTTCTTGTGTTTTGTCTTCCATTGGTAAAAGTTGCTTATAGCATGCCTGTGTTGTAGCATTTTATCCTAACCTGGAAATGGCACAAACATACTAGGCATGCAGCTGGTTGACTTCAAGCAATGAAGTCAGATGAGCTGTATAAATTTCATAGGTGGAAGGGGTAGTTCATAGGCTGAGATTGAGCAAGAAAATGAGATTCTAAGAGGCAGGTGTAGGCTGAATCTGAAAATATATGTATGATGGATGTGTTTATTACCTAACAAATATAATAAGGGATAGGTAGTGTCTTAGATATGCTGTTTATAGCAGTGAACAAAAACTCCCTGCCTTCACAGAGACTTTATTTAGATCATCTTCATATCTTGTCTTTGTATGGATAATTCAGAGAGGTGTGATGGTTTGTTTTTCATATTTTTCCTAAACCTTCCTTCTAATTCCTTCAGTAACTTCTCAGAGGTATACTTTTCTCCCAAGTATGTACGATAAAATTTCTTTTTTCTTAATTCTTAGTACTCCTCCTTTTAATAAGTCCATTTGTTTTTCTTCTTTTTTTTGTTTATTTTTTATTGGTGTTCAATTTGCCAACGTATAGAATAACACCCAGTGCTCATCCAGTGCCCCCTCAGTGCCCGTCACCCAGTCACCCCCGCCCCCCGCCCACCTCCCCTTCCACCACCCCTCTTTCGTTTCCCAGAGTTAGGAGTCTCTCATGTTCTGTCTCCCTCCCTGATATTTCCCACTCATTTTTTCTCCTTTCCCCTTTAATCCCTTTCACTATTTTTTTATATTCCCCAAATAAGGAAAGGATTTACACAAATTCAGTGTTTGCTAGTGGTCCAGAGGTGTGCCTTTTGTAAGCTTTGTTTATTGCTAACTTTGATGTCAGTCAGGTTTCATGTTTCATATTTGCAACATTGGTGTACGTTGATCTTACCTACTTTTCAGAAGTTGGTGTGGGAAGATAGAGCGGGAGAAATTTACCTCAATAGTGTAAAATGATGCTTCCACTCCCCTTACTGGGAGGATGCCCAGAATGTAGCATTAGATGAGAGACAGGGATATGCTCTTCCCTTAGTTGATTTTTAATCCCCAGGTGCCTCATAGTATGAGCATTTCCTTACTTCTGAGTATGTTTTTTTTCTTTTCTTTTTAAATGTTTTATTCATTTACATAAGAGAAGGAGAGCCAGGGCAGCCCAAGTGGCTCAGCGGGGCAGCCTGGGTGGCTCAGCAGTTTAGCACCGCCTTCGGCCCAGGTTGTGGTCCTAGAGACCTGGGATCGAGTCCCACGTCGGGCACCCTGCATGGAGCCTGCTTTTCCCTCTGCCTCTCTCTTTCTCTGTGTCTCTCATGAATAAATAGATGAAATTTTAAAAAATACTTAAAAAGAAAAAAGCATGAGCAGGGGGGAGGGACAGAGGGAAAGGGAAGAAATAAACACCCCACTGAGCAGGGAGACTGATGTGTGGCTCAATCCTAGAATCCTGGGATCATGACCTGAGCTGAAGGCAGACGCTTGACTGACTGAGCCACACAGGCATCCCTTAAGTATGTTTTTTTTTTTTTCTGATTAAAAATACATGTATTTTGTTCCACATGACCCTTAAATGCAAGCCAAATACTGATTTTTCTCATTAAGAAATAACAGATGTCTTCTAATATGGGAGGAGAAGAAAATTTGCTATGTTTCACATTGTATCTAAAAATGGTGCTTTTTATTTTTTAATTTTTACTTATTTATTTTTTAAAAGATTTTTTTATTTGTTTATTCATGAGGTCAGAGAGAGAGAGAGAGAAAGTGAAAGGCAGAGACACAGGCAGAGGGAGAAGCAGGCCCCATGCAGGGAGCCCAATGTGGGACTTGATCCCAGGACTCCAGGATCATGCCCTGGGCCAAACACAGGCACTAAACCGCTAAGCCACCCAGGCGCCCCATTTTTTAAATAAGATACAAGTTTCATCCTCTCTCAAGTAATTTTAGGCAATCAAGGCCTAGTGTGAAAACTCCATAATTAATAAGGAACCATGCTTCTCCTGGCTTGTTGCTCTACCATCTTACTACCATCTACAACACAGCTACTATCTTGTAGGCCAAGTTGACCATTTTTTTTTTTTGTATATTTTTCTATTGGAGTTCGATTTGCCAACATACAGCATAACACCCAGTGCTCATCACGTCAAGTGCCCCCCTCAGTGCCTGTCACACAGTCACCCCATCCCCCACCCACCTCCCCTTCCACTACCCCTTGAGCCCTTCCCAGATTTAGGAGTCTCTCATGTTCTGTCACCCTCACTGATATTTCCCACTCATTTTCTCTTTCTCCTTTATCCGCTTTCATTATTTTTTATATTCCCCAATGAATGAAACCATATAATGTTTGTCCTTCTCCAATTGACTTACTTCACTCAGCATAATACCCTCCAGTTCCATCCACGTTGAAGCAAATGATGGGTATTTGTCATTTCTTATGGCTGAGTAATATTCCATTGTATGCATAGACCACATCTTCTTTATCCATTCATCTTTTGATGGACACCGAGGCTCCTTCCACAGTTTGGCTATTGTGGACATTGCTGCTATAAACATCGGGGTGCAGGTGCCCTGCCGTTTCAGGGCATCTGTATCTTTGGGATAAATCCCCATCAGTGCAATTGCTGGGTCATAGAGCAGTTCTCTTTTTAACTCTTTGAGGAACCTCCACACAGCTTTCCAGAGTGGCTGTACCAGTTCACATTCCCACCAACAGTGCAAGAGGGTTCCCCTTTCTCCACATCCTCTCCAACATTTGTTGTTTCCTGTCTTGTTAATTTTCCCCATTCTCACTGGTGTGAGGTGGTATCTCATTGTGGTTTTGATTTGTATTTCCCTGATGGCAGGTGATGCGGAGCATTTTCTCATGTGCTTGTTGGCCATGTCTATGTCTTTGTTGAAATTTCTCTTCATGTCTTTTGCCCATTTCATGATTGGATTGTTTGTTTCTTTGCTGTTGAGTTTAATAAGTTCTTTATAGATCTTAGATACTAGCCCTTTATCTTTTTATGTCATTTGCAGATGTCTTCTTCCATTCTGTAGGTTGTGTCTGAGTTTTGCTGACTGTTTCTTTTGCTGTGCAGAAGCTTTTTATCTGGGTGAAGTCCCAAGAGTTCATTTTTGCTTTGGTTTCCCTTGCCTTCATAGATGTCTCTTGCAAGAAGTTGCTGTGGCCAAGTTCAAACAGGGTGTTGCCTGTGTTCTCCTCTAGGATTTTGATGGATTCTTGTCTCACATTTAGATCTTTCAACCATTTTGAGTTTATCTTTGTGTCTGGTGTAAGAGAATGGTCTAGTTTCATTCTTCTGCATGTGGCTGTCCAGTTTTCCCAGCACCATTTATTGAAGACACTGTCCTTTTTCCCGTGGACAGTCTTTCCTGCTTTGTTGAATATTAGGTGACCATAGAGTTAAGGGCCCATTTCTGGATTCTGGATTCTGTTCCATTGATCTATGTGTCTGTTTTTGTGCCAGTACCACACTGTCTTGGTGATCACAGCTTTGTAGTACAACTTGAAATCCGGCATTGTGATGCCCCTTGCTCTGGTTTTCTTTTTTTTTTTTTTTTAAGATTTTATTTATTTATTCATGAGAGACACAGAGAGAGAGAGAGGCAGAGACACAGGCAGAGGGAGAAGCAGGCTCCATGCAGGGAGCCCGATGTGGGACTCGATCCCGGGACTCCAGGATCACACCTTGGGCCGAAGGCAGGCGCTAAACTGCTGAGCCACCCAGGGATCCCCTGGTTTTCTTTTTCAATATTCCCCTGGCTATTCGGGGTCTTTTCTGATTCCACACAAATATTAAGATGATTTGTTCCAACTCTCTGCAGAAAGTCCATGGTATTTAGATAGGGATTGCATTAAATGTGTAAATTGCCCTGGGTAGCATTGACATTTTCACGATATTAATTCTTCCAATCCATGAGCATGGAATATTTTTCCATCTCTTTGTGTCTTCTTCAGTTTCTTTCAGAAGTGTTCTGTAGTTTTTAGGGTATAGATCCTTTACCTCTTTGGTTAGGTTTATTCCTAGGTGTCGTATGCTTTTGGGTACAATTGTAAATGGGATTGACTCCTTAATTTCTCTTTCTCCAGTCTCATTGTTACTGTATAGAAATGCCAGTGACTTCTGGGCATTGATTTTGTATCCTACCACACTGCCGAATTGCTGTATGAGTTCCAGCAGTCTTGGGTGGAGTCTTTTGGGTTTTCTATGTACATATCATGTTATCTGCAAAGAGGAAGAGTTTGACTTCTTTGCCAATTTGAATGCCTTTTATTTCTTTTTGTTGCCTGATAGCTGAGGTTAGGACTTCTAGTACTATGTTAAATAGCAGTGGTGAAAGTGGACATGCCTGTCTTGTTTCTGATCTTAGCGGAAAGGCTCCCAGGGTTTCCCCATTGAGAATGATATTTGCTGTGGGCTTTTTGTAGATGGCTTTTAAGATGCTGAGGAATGTTCCCTCTATCCCTATACTCTGAAGAGTTTTTGATCAGGAATGGATGCTGCATTTTGTCAAAGCTTTCTCTGCATCTATTGAGAGGATCATATGGTTCTTGTTTTTTCTCTTGTTGATATTATCTATCACGTTGATTGTTTTACACGTGTTGAACCAGCCTTGCATTCCGGGGATAAATCTCACTTCGTCATGGTGAATAATCTTCTTAATGTATTGTTGGTTCCTATCCTATTGGCTAGTATTTTGTTGAGAATTTTTGCATCTGTGTTCATGAGGGTTTTTGGTCTATAATTCTCCTTTTTGGTGGGGTCATTGTCTGGTTTTGGAATTAAGGTGATGCTGGCCTCATAGAATGAGTTTGGAAGTATTCCATCCCTTTCTATCTCTTGGAACAGGTTTAGTAGAATAGGTATTGTTTCTTGTGTAAACGTATGATAGAATTCCCCTGGGAAGCCATCTGGCCTTTTTGTGTCTTGGGAGGTTTTTGATGACTGCTTCATTTTCCTTCCTGATTATTGGCCTATTCATGTTTTCTATTCCTGTTCCAGTTTGGTAGTTTGTGGTTTTCTGGAAATGCATCCATTTTTTCTAAATTGCCTAATTTATTGGCATATAGCTGCTCATAGTATTTTTTTAAAATTGTATTTCCTGGGTATTGGTTGTGATGTCTCCTTTTTCATTCATGATTTTATTAATTTGAGTCTTTTTTCTTTTTAATAAGACTGGCTAATGGTTTATCTATCTTACTAATTCTTTCAAAGAACCAACTCCTTGTTTTGTTGATCTGTTCTACAGTTCTTCTGGTCTCTACTTCATTGAGTTCTGCTTGAATCTTTATTAACTCTCTTCTTCTGCTTGGTGTGTTTTTTGCTTGTTTGTTTTTTAAAGATTTTATTTATTCATGAGAGACGGGGAGAGAGAGAGAGAGAGAGAGAGAGAGAGAGAGAGAGAGAGAGAGAGAGGCAGACACATAGGCAGAGGGAGAGCAGGCTCTATGCTGGGAGCTTGATGTGGGACTTGATCCTGGGTCTCCAGGATTAGGCCCTGGGCTGAAGCTGGTGCCAAACCACGAGCCACCCAGGCTACCCATTGGTGTGGTTTTATTTGCTGTTCTTTCTCCAGTTCCTTTAGGTACAAAGTTAGCTTGTGTATTTGACTTTTTTTCCAATTTTGAGGGATGCTTGTATTGTGATGTATTTCCCTCTCAGGACTGCTTTTACTGTATCCCAAAGAATTTGAACAGTTGTATCTTCATTTTCATTAGTTTCCATGAATCTTTTTAATTCTTCTCTAATATCTTGGTTGACCCTTTCATCTTTTAGCAGGATGCTCTTTCACCTCCACGTGTTTGAGTTTCTTCCAAATTTCTTCTCGTGATTGAGTTCTAGTTTCAAAACATTATGGTCTGAAAATATGCAGGGGACAATCCCAATATCTTGGTATCTGAGGAGACCTGATTTGTGGCCCAGTATGTGGTCTATTCTGGAGAAAGTTCCATGTGCACTTGAGAAGAATGTGTATTCAGTTGTGTTCGGATGCAAAGTTCTGTATACATCTGTGAAATCCATCTGGTCCAGTGTATCATTTAAAGCTCTTGTTTCTTTGGAGATGTTGTGTTTAGAATAGAAGATCTGTCATTTGCGGAAAGTGCTGTGTTGAAGTCTCCCAGTATTAGAGAATTATTATCTAAGTGTGTCTTTACTTTGGTTATTAATTAATTGATATACTTGGCAGCTCCCACATTCGGGGCATAAATATTCATGATCGTTAGGTGCTCTTGTTGGATAGACCCTTTAAGTATGATATAGTGTCCCTCTTCATCTCTTACTACAGTTTTTGGGATAAACTTTAACTTATCTGATATGAGGCTTGCTTTTGAGGACCATTTGAATGGTAAATGGTTCTCCAACCTGTCATTTTTAGGCTGTAGGTGTCCTTAGGTCTAAAATGAGTCTCTTGTAGACAGCAAATAGATGGGTCTTGCTTTTTTATCCAGTGTGAAACCCTGCATCTTTTGATGGGATCATTGAGTCCATTAACGTTCAGAGTTACTATTGAAAGATACGAATTTAGTGTCGTAATACCTATTCAGTCCCTGTGTTTGTGGACTATTTCTTTGGGCTTCCTCTTTCTTTTACAGGGTTCCCCTTAATATTTCTTGCATAACTGGTTTGATGGTCACATATTCATTCAGTTTCTGCCTATCTTGGAAGCTCTTTATCTCTCCTTCTATTCTGAATGAGAGCCTTGCTGGATAAAGTATTCTTGGCTGCATGTTCTTCTCATTTAGGACCCTGAATATATCCTGCCAGCCCTTTCTGGCCTGCCAGGTCTCTGTGGAGAGGTCTGCTGTTAATCTAATATTTCTCCCCATGTAGGTTAGGGATTTCTTATCTCTTGCTGCTTTAAGGATTTTCTCCTAATCTTTGGAATTTTCAAGTTTCACTATTAAAAGTCAAGGTGTTGAACAGTTTTTATTGATTTTGGGGGGGGACCTCTCTATCTCCTGGATCTGAATGGCTGTTTCCCTCCCCAAATTAGGGAAGTTCTCAGTTAAGATTTGTTCAAATATGCTTTCTGGTACTCTGTCCTCTTGGCACCCTCTGGGACTCCATTTAATTGTAGATTTTTTTTTTCCTTCTGAGGCTATCATTTATTTCCCTTAACCTTTCCTCATGGTCTTTTAATTCTTTTTCTCTTTTTTCCTCAGCTTTCTTCCTTGCCATCAACTTGTCTTCTATGTCACTCACTTTTTCTTCTACCTCATTCATTAATAACCCTTGTCGTTAGGACCTCCAGTTTGGAGTGCATCTCATTTAGTTGATTTTTAATTTCATCCTCATTAGATCTAAATTCTGCAGTCATGAAGTCTCTTGAATCCTTTATGCTTTTTCCAGAGCCACCAGTAGCTTTATAATTGTGCTTCTGAATTGGCTTTCTGACATCGAATTGTAATTCAAATTCTGTAACTCTGTGGCACAGAGTACTGTTTCTGATTCTTTCTTTTGTGGTGAGTTCTTTCTAGTCATTTTTCTCAGTGCAGAGTGGCTGTATAAGTGGGCTGTGTCAAGAATATCAACCACGACCTAAGTAAATTTCCCCCTAAATGATTCTGCCGAGGTCAGAGACCAGAAATTGAAAACAAAGATCAGAACTAAATAAAACGAAGGACCACTAAAGTGAAAACAGATTTTAAAACAAAGTAGTAAAAAATAAAGGCCAGGAATCCTAAAGAAGAAGAGAAAAAAAAAAAGAAAAGAAAAAGGAGAAGAAAAAAATGGAGGGACTGGGAGATGGTGGTGGTGAAGAAGTTGTAGTGTAGGGACAATGTAGAGTACCTGAGGGGTTCTAGAGGATGATCCTCTTGTTTCTGAGTATATTAAGTAGATTAGAAGATGCTAAGTCCCAAATTTATATAAACCAGAAATACTTGTCGAGGGCCCCAACATTGACCACCAAAACATAAATGAGAGAAAAGAGATGGGCAGAATGGGAATGAGGAATCTCACAGAATGAACCAGCACGGTATACCACTTGGTTCTGGGTGCATGCTGGTCATGTTTTAGAAGGTATTAACTTCTGCCATTGTAGAACAAAATGAGGCAGAGAAAACAAAAAACACAAAACAAAACAAAAAACATATCTTGTATATCTCCTAAAATTAAGTTGAGTATGTTGAAGGGAATCTAGAAGTGGAAAATATATCTAGGACCTGTAATTGGAGAAATATGAAAGTCAAAAAGGAAGAATCTTAAAAATGAAGAGGTGGTAAAATATTGTAGTTAATGTGGTAAAAGAGAAAAAAATATTGGAAATTTATAGTGTGATTTAAAAACGAGTTGTCCTGAAAAAGGGGCGGAAAAAAATAAAAAAGGAGGGGTACCCTCTAGTTCTATATACTATAAATTCCTCAACTTTCTCTGGAGCTTTCCAGTGTTGCTGGTTAAACACTTGCTCTTCCCCTGTCCTTCCAGCTGGTCTTCTGGGGGAGGGACCTGCTGTGCTGATTCTCAGGTGTGTGTACCTGGGGGAGCTGCCCCCCTCCCCCTTTCGCTGGGTGCCGGGCTCAGTGGGAGCTGTTTACCCCGTGAGGCCTCTGTTCCCTGGCAGCCCTGCCCCTCCCAGGGATAAGGTGAGAGAAGGAGGAACAGCAAAACTGGTGGCAGCCACCTCTCCAGCCCTGGAGTCAGCTCCCGCAGTAACCACCACAATATCCCAGTCCTCTCGGCCTGGATGCTCCCAGGGCGAGGGCACTGACCTTCACAGCTTGGAAGCGCCTGGTGGCAGGAGAGGCCTCGCTGTCCTGGGCCCTCCCCGCCTCCGCCCATCCCCGGGGGAGCCCAAGATCCTGGGCTTTGTCCCTTAGTGCCTTGGAATCCGGGGCCTGCGCTGCTGGAATCGCGCTCCCAGGACTGCGGTTCCTGAAGGCAGCAGGGCGCAGCCCCCTCCATCCGAACCCCTGCCTGAGCTCCCCACCCCACCCCCATTTCGCAGTCCAGCCCTTTACTGAGCTCCAACGCGGTCTGTGGTGCACTCTCCCCTGGGCGCACATCCTCTGTTAGTGACCCCGGGAGGCTGGAGGCTCCACTGCCCCTCCTGCATTTCTGCCCAATTTCCCTGCTAAGCACCTTTCCCTCCGGAAAGAATCCGGTGCGAATTTTTAAAGTTCCTGCTTCTCCTGTCCTGGAGGCTCTAGCCGCCTGGCCTTAGCCCGGCTCCTCGGGGGTCCCCTCCCCTACTTGATTCTTTTTATTTTATTTTTTCCACTTTCCTGCCTTGTTAGAAGCGGAAACTCTTCTCTCTGTAGTGTTCCAGCTGTTCTCTCATTAAATCTCAGGTCAAGGCAGCCCGGGTGTCTCAGTGGTTTAGTACCGCCTTCAGCCCAGAGCCTGGTCCTGGAGACCTGGGATTGAGTACCACATCTGGCTCCCTGCATGGAGCCTGCTTCGCCCTTTGCCTGTGTCTCTGCCTCTCTCTCTCTGTCTCTCTCTCTGTGTGTCTCTCATGAATACATGAAAAAATCTTTAAATCTCAGGTTGAATTCGTAGGTTTTCAGGATGATTTGAAATTTATCTAGGTAAGTTGGTGGGGACAGGGACTTGGGGACCCTACTCCTCCACCATCTTGCCCCGCCCCCCCAAAATGGTGGTTTTTAATCCTCATCATGTCCCCATTCTAAATTCAACATTTACTCAGGTCTTCTGGCTAACATATCTTTTGACTATATCTTTTGATAGAATTTTATCATATATCTATTGCCTATTTTCTTTGATAATTTTTAACAATGTTATTTTTGAAAAATGGAGTACTCTGTAAGCAGTATTACTATGAGTCTCTTCTCCCCTTCTCTTGTGAGCATTACATATCCTGCAGACATTGTGCCATTATTGATTCTCTTCTTTCACTGCTTCCATTTTTGGGCTGTTACTTACTGCAAGTTTTGGCTTTTTTTGAATAGTTACAGAAAGATGATGCTATAGTCTGAATATTTGAATCCACCCAAAATTAATATGTTGAAATCCTAATACGGAATGTAATGGCATTAGGAAGGATGCCATGAGGATAGAGCACTCATGAGTGGGATTAGTATTCTTATTAAGAGAGACCTCCCATAGCTCCCTAATGTCTGTCGACGATGTAAAAATACAACAGGAAGCCTACTACCAAGAAGAAGGCCCTTACTTGGCACTCTGATCTTTAACTTCCAGTCTCCAGAACTATGAACAACAAATTTCTGTTTTTGTGGACTACCCAATGTACAATATTTTGTTATAGTGGTCCAAAAGGATTGAGACAGATGGGTATATGCTCAGGTATTTGTATGGGTACAGGGGTTGCTGTTGTATTTGGAAAACGATACTCTAAACCTCTAAAAAGCAGAGCATTTCACCCCTATTAATCTTCATCTACCTTCAACAACTATTTGCAGACATCCCGGGTGGTGCAGTGGTTTAGCGCCTGCCTTTGGCCCAGGGCGTGATCCTGGAGACCTGGGATCGAGTCCCTCGTCGGGCTCCCTGCATGGAGCCTGTTTCTCCCTCTGCCTGTGTCTCTGCCTCTCTCTCTCTCTCTCTCTCTCTCTCTGTGACTATCATGAATAAAAAAAAAAAGTTTCATTAAAAAATACAGTCTCCAGAGTATATGTTATGAAGTGTATTTTGTTATGAAGAGATACACAAAAATATGTATCTCTATAAACAGTTTTCTCTTCAAGTTGAACACACAAAATATGTTCCAGTTTTATATGATCTGTATCACACAGGATTCACTACCACAGAACTGTGGAAACCTTTATTCTAGAAGTATGGTTTTCCTGGGCCCTTAGTGCCATCACCACTGTGACAACCAGTTCTTTGTCCCCTCTGTACCAATTGTACCTTGGATGGGTTAGAAGGACGGGTTTTCACTTTGTGTTGCTCTCCTTCCTTCTGACTCCCCCCCCCCATCTTTTCTTCAGTCTGGATTAGAAGAGTCATAGGAATCCCAACCTAAACCCCTGAGGTTGCAAACTAATGGTGCTTTAAGAAACTTTGGTTTCAAACTTAACTTGCCTTTGTGGAGTCCTTTTTAATACATTTAAAGTTCTGTATAATACAATGAAAGGTCAACTTACCCAGTATTCAAAACTGATAACTATTGTTGGCATCAGTACTTACTTATCAATTCTTGAAACTGAAGTGTAACTTACTTTCAATAAGAAGGTGGTCCTATATCTGTATATCCAAGGTTTTTATTACTATCAAGCTATAAAAAAAATTGATAAGTATTCGGCTTTGAAAGTCATAGTTGTTCTATCAATACTTTCTAGGTCTATGTCATAAATATTAAATACTTTATATGTTATTTCTTTCATTAATATGTTTGCCTGCAGTAAAAAGCAATAGATGAAAAAACTGGAAGAAGATCTATAGCCTTAGATGAATACAATTATTTCACTGAAATGATCTTTACTCCTGCCTCTCTCTATTTATTGCTTGCTTTGCACAGAAAGGAGCTGCAAGAGCTGCAGAATCTGTACAAGCAGAACAGTGTGCATACTGCACAGCAAGCGGAGCTGATCCAGCAGCTTCAGGTTCTGAATATGGATACACAGAAAGTACTGAGGAATCAGGAAGATGTTCACACAGCTGAAAGTATATCATATCAAAAAGTATGCTTTTATTCTGTCATAAAAATGTAAATTTATATGTATGAACTTATAAAAATATATAGAATTCAATTTTTTTCCAATTTCGGCATTTCTTTATTATTTCCTTTTATACATGGTTCTTCAAAATTAAAAATGAAATATAATTCAATCTGGTAACTTTTGAAAATTTGTGACATTTTTATGGCCATTAAAGCTGAAATATTGAAAATAGAGATGCAAATTTACTCCATAGGATATTGTTTTTATAAATTGGAATTTTGATATCTACTATAAAACATACCCTGACCATAGCCCCCAAACCAGAAAGGACTTGGGGGATGGAATTACTCAACCTTCTATTATGAGAAATTAGTCATCAATTATGATTCTAGTTTGTGAACTAAAACAGTCTTTCATTATAGAATTTTTGCATTATTTTATTGGCAAATCTGCCCAAACACAAATGAATATGCTGATGAGGTCTTTAGGATCAAGATTTTCCAAGAATTTTTCTCTATTTTGTGAGTTTATTTTAAGTAGTCATTTTACTTTATAGTTGTTTTAAGAACAACTCTCAAGAAGGCTTACCCTGCTATTTAGGTATGCTGACTGACTCAGCAACGATAATTATGGCTAGTAGTTAAAAGAAAACACCTTTATTGAATTCTTTATGTTTTGTGTAGCGTACCAAGTTATTTATAGAAATAATTTACTTTCTGTATAGGTCGATCTTACAAGATTGATTTTGTTCCCTTGTAATAGTTGAGGCATCCAAGGCTTAGAGTGGTTAAATAGTCCAGTCTTAGTTGTTTTTTCTATTTAACTTTTCTCCTTAAAAAAGACCATGAAACACCTATATCCATAATTAATATTTTTACATTAGTAGTAATCAATTAATAATAATAAATAAAGATTTATGTGATAGAGTGAGCAAGCAGGGAGGTGGGGGGAGGGGCAGTGGGAGACAAGGGGACTCCCCACTGGGTGCAGAGCTCCACCTGGGGTTTGATCCCAGGACCATGCGATTATGATGTGAGCTGAAATCAAGAGTGGGATGCTCAACCCACTGACCCACTCACATATTTCTAAACACATAGTTTTAAATAATGCTTTGGAACAGTGGTTTTCACTCTGTATTTTCTCAAGTTTCCCTCAGGACATGAATGGCATCAGGTAAAGATATTGAAATAATACTGTAGAAGTCCTGATAGTGCTAGTCTAACAGATTCAAATACCCTTCCACTTACCCCAACTCATTTCATCCCCTTCCCAGGGGTATTCATCCAGATTTTCATGCATTAGATATTCTGTGTGTGTGTGTGTGTACATACACACATACCACAAATCTAGGCATATTATAATTTTAATATTTATTAACTTATGCTTTACTTACTGTTCTTTAACTTTTTTTTTTCAAGTAATATGCCTTGGATATATTTCCATGACCTAGAGTTCTGGCTCTCTTCCTGCTCCTCTTTATCCTCCAGCATGAATGCATGTAGTATGAAGTTACAGTCTAATCTGGTGATTATTAATGTCTCTCCAACTTTTTGTTATAAACTGTTTGTCCACATGGCCCAAATGGCTCAGTGGTTTAGCGCTGCCTTCAGCCCAGGGCATGATCCTGGAGACCTGGGATCTAGTCCCACGTCAGTCTCCCTGCAAGGAGCCTGCTTCTCCTTCTGCCTGTGTCTCTGCCTCTCTCTCTCCTCTCTGTGTATTCTCAGGAATAAATAAAATCTTTAAAAAAATAATAAAAAAATAAACTTGCCCACAGAAAATGATCCCCATCTCTCCTATAGCATCATTTTTTCCCTTCTGGACCATTTCTAAACACATACAAATAAGCTAGTGTGTCTCTGATCTGGGGGAAAGAACAAAACGGAACAAAAACATGCATCTTGACCTCACTATATTCCTCTTCTTCCCTTCCTTCTGTTTCTTTCCTTTTCCAGCAGTATTCTTTGAAAGACCTAAATTGTCTCACAGTTCATCTCTCCTGTTCTCTCTTGAACCAACTCCAGTCAAGTGTTTGCCCCTTTCCCTCTGCTAAAATTTCTCTTCTCAGAATTATTTGTGACCCTCATATTGCCCAATGTAATGATCATATATAAATCTTGATCTTATTTCACTTATTAGCAACATGGTTTTCTTTCCCTCCTGGCTTGCAGTGCACCTGTAGTTGTGTCACTTTCTTCTTTCCATTTTAGCTGTTCCTTTTCTGTTCCTTTCTAGTCTTTTCCTAGTCTCCATGTTGCCTCAATGTGAAAATGTTTCAGGTCCAAATCTTTTTTTTTTCTGTGTTTAAATTCACACCCTAGGTGATTTTATCTACTCACCTCAGCTTTTAAAATGAAAACTGTCCATATGCTGATAGCCCCCAAATTTGGTTGTCCACTCTGGATCTCTTCCCTGAACTTTAAGAAACAGTATATATAATTGTCTACTTAACATTTCTTAACTTGGATGCCTAATAAGCATTTCAGACCACATCTTCAAAACTAAGCTATTATGTGCTCTGCCTTCAATGTATATTTGAAATTCTTCTACTTTCACCATCCTTGCTGTTACCATTCTGTCCAAATCACTATCATGTATTACATGGATTACTGCAGCCTTTCCCCACTTTGTTTCTTTGCTCCTGACATTATCCCCTTTGAGTCCATTCTCAACACAGATGCCTGGATTTTCTTGCTAGAACTTAGTCAAATTAAATCCTCTTTCTTCAGCTCCTTCCAGTGATTTCCTGTCTCATGAAAGTAAAAGCCTAAGTTCTTACTACAGCCTTGGAGACCATACATGATCTGGCTCCGCATCGCCCTTCTAATACCATCTTTGCCTTCTCTTCTCCTTAATCTCTCCACTGCAGCCACACATAATTGTCTTTTTCCCTTGAACATCCAAGTATTCTTCAACCCCAAGGTCTTTGCACTTGCTTCCTCTGCCTGAAAGCTCTTCCTCCTGTCATATGCATAGGTCACCTTTTTATTGTCTTTATTATTTACCTCTTACAGGTTAAAACCTGGTTGATCACTGATAATCGAGTAGGAGTAAAAATAATATGTTATAATTGTAGAAGTATATAACTGGGGCCTGAGGTTAGGGATAAGAGACTCTCCTTAAGTAGTATCAGTGATATTTATTCTGAGAAGATAAGAAGACATAAGTAAAACAAATTATTTTCTTAAAACTCTTCTTATATGAACTCTACCTCAAGCCATAAATTTCCTAGCCAAAATCTTTACTAAATTTGGAGAGGTAGAGATTATCACTCCAATTTGAAGAACTTGTCATAACTTCAGCCTTGACCTGGGATACTTTTTGAAAACTTACATACACGTTTCCCGAGGATTATGACCATCTAAGAATCATTCTAGGTAATGAGAGATGTGATGGGAATATGTTGTGCTTATGAATAGTATAGAGGCAGGAAAAAAAAAGAGCAAACTGACATTTGTGCTTTAAAGACTTGGCTTACTGTCCTTTGTGTTTAGTCTATTTCTTGTCCTTTCTGCTTAGAATTCCTTTTTCTTTTCACTTGTTTTTCAAAAGTTGCCTCTTAAGGGTGTGGTGTAGGAAACTTAACAGATTTTTAACTTGATGCTCGTTATGAAATTTAAATTCTCACTGTAGTATTTTAATTGGAAAGTTATTTTAGGTCCTTTAGTCCTTTAGTCATTCATTCATAAGATTTTATTTGTATACTCGACTACACTCAATTCAGAAGTCCTTGATTATTTATATTTTAAGTTTTGCCTTGGTTATTAAACATTATAATTAATTTTTCCTTGGTAGTCTATGCATAAATAGTTATTCATAAAAACACAGAAAACTTTTTTAATAATTCCATCTCCCAGAGGCAAATACTGTTAACATTTTGAATATTTCCTTTCAGTTTTTTAAAATACACTTTAACATATCTGTGGATACAATAATATCTTTTACTTCACCTTATATTAAAAACAATATTGATATATACCTGTTTTGGAAATAATATAATTTATTTAACCGTACTCCTAGTGTTGATCATGTATGTTGTTTAAATTTTTTACCATTATTTAAAAAAAAAATTTACTATTGTAAATAAAGCTGCCATAAACATCTCTCTTTGTTGTCAGTTCAGACTATTAGTATTCGTTAGAGAATATTGAATATGCAGACATAGACACACACACAGGGCCAGGAAACAATTCCTTTTATGAAAAAGCCAGTAACAACATATTAATGGTATATAATTTACTCTTAGTTCATTCATAAAGATAGTCTTATTTAAGTTATTAAATGTTGAGAATGCACAGGGGATTATGAAGTTTGAAGGGGACTTGCCTGCCAAATGAGAAATGATTGGCAAATGTTAAATTATTGAACCTTGAGGAGTTGTGTACAATGATATCCCACTTTGGATAATGCAACTTAAGAAATCATAGATATTTATTTAAATGTGAGAGTATTTTTAAACTTTGCAGGCATATTCTTCTAAATTTAAATATCATTCTAGTACATTTAATTTTTAACTATTTAGGTGAGAAAATGGTTCTGAAAAGCATAAAAATATGGAGAAACTAAGAATACAAGTATAAAAGTGATCCAATTAGAGCATAATCACAAATAAAGAATATAAAATTTTACTATAAAACCAGAGAGAATCTGTGTTTCCATTTACACACATTATTTTAGAAATGTGTTATGTAGATTGAGGTACAAATAAATATGTCATGTCCAGCAACCATATAATAATGGTTATATAATAATGGTTAATATTTATTGAGCTTATTGTGTATAAGTACCTGGAAAAGGCTTTTGTCTCACTATTTAAGTTTCACACAACACTATGTTGTATATTATTTTTATTCCTTATTATTTTGTAGATCACGTAGCTGAGGCTTAGAGTATTGTCTGAAGTTGATAGAATTAAAATCTATCTAATCTGGGGTTCAGAATCCAGTCTTCATCTGTTATGAAGCTCACTGTATAGTTGTGTTATACAATCTAATAACGTATAATCCTTAAAGGAAGCTGTAAATAGATTCTATAAATATGCATGATTCTCATCAAACTTCTTTCAACATCAATAACTTTAATATTGGGAAGTGTATCTTGATATCTAAGTTAAATGTTACTTAAAAGATCTCATTGTTGGACACCTGGCTGACTCAGTGTGTATAGCATATGACCTTGGATTTCAGGGTCATGAATTCCAGCCCCACGCTGGGTGTAAAGCTCACTTTAAAAAAAAAGTATCATCGCATTCTTTTTGGGGAAAAGGGATCCTCGCATGTTAGCATCTTCTGGAAAAGGGTCTCCATCATTCTTCAGCCACTCTCTCTTTGTTATAAAAATTTGGTTTCTTTTATTTTGCTATGACATTGCAATTTTTAATTTTTTGACTTTCTGCAGATTTTTTTGCTAGGAATGTTTTTCCCCTAGAACCTGTATATTAGTGGTAGAGATCAGGATATTGAAATTTGTGAATAATCACACTGCTTTATTTATCAAAAATAAACAATATGCTATTGTTTAGACCTCCAGTGTTCACTTACATCAAATTATTCATTCTAATCTTGAAGTGTTTTACTTAATACTTATCTTTATTCTTCTGCATGTATTTTTCTAGATTTTTTCCAATAAATTTAAGTAATCTATAATCCATGCAACAAGATGAAATTGTTTACTTAAAAGTAAGATTTGCAAATATATTTTCACATTAATTTTATTACTTACAAATAATAATTGGGGCTTAGCTGTAATAGGTGAGTTGAATAAAAAAAAATTACATTAATAGTTTATCTCCCATTCTTACCAAACTTACTTTTCTAAAAGTTAAGTCTTCTTAACTTACTATTTCTAATGGAGTTTCTTTTTCCTCTTTTCTCTCAGTTCTCCTCCCTTACTTTTTTGTTGTTGTTATTTTGCTTTACCTCCCATTTCTCCTCTTTTCTTCCATTTATTGATTTATTTCATAGTATTCATTTCATTATCAGAAAAGGTAAAATCAGTTTCTCTCTGTGGTAGGTTGAGGGGAATGTGTAGAGGACAAAGGTAAAGAGAGAAAACTGAAAACCTTTGAGCACAGGGAAGAAGTTGAGATGTATTTTCCCAGAGGTTCCCATAACAAATCATTAGTCTCATACACAAAACCTGATAATGTGGAGGGCTCCTCTGGAAGAGACACACCCATAGGAGAAATAAAAGTAAGCTAGTGTGCTTTCTTCCTCTGAGCCATTTATGTAAGTTTTAATTGTTCTTCTACTTTACACGTCATTTATATACCTGTATGATTCACCTATAGATGGGGATTGTAAAAACATTTATCATTTCTAGACCATCTGACATGTTTGAAGTAACTAAATATATGTTTTATCACTTTCTATTCTGTTTAATAATAATTGTATGACATAAGCAGTATCAATTTGAGAAAATAAGGAGTTAGGTTATATGTTCTTTTCATTTAAACTGCATGTTAAATCAGTTTTTTTTCTCATCTTTCTGCTACAAACAGAATTCTCAAAATGGTATATTTTATTGTCTCAATCAGAGTAGCAAATAGTATGCTTACTAAATAAGGAAAATTTTGTTTTTTAAGCAAATTAGTCACTGGGTCACAGGGCATATACACTTCCAAAATTGTTAAGGTTAATAAAATATCTTGTTCCTTAACACTAATAAAAATAAGGGAGGAACAATACTTCAATATATGTCCCTGAAAATTAAAGGACTTGGAGTTTGGGATCCTATTTCTGGAGTTAGCTTGCATTCTATCCCCTGGAGATCCTCTTAACTTTTTAAACTTAAATTTCCTCGGCAGAAAACAGCCACAAGAATAGTAAGCATCCTGGATTATGGATTATAATGATTAATACTTGTATATATGGGAATGTATGTTTAAATGTTTTCATTGGCCAGAATCTTGGAAAAAATTCTGATCCATTTTGGCTTTTTGGACTATTAGAGGAAAGAAATGATAGAGGAAAGAGCTTCTCTGAAAACTACTGTAAGCAACTGTTGTTGCTAATAAAAAGTTACTAACTCTGATACCTAAACCAATGCAGATGAATTAATTTGTTACATTACCTAGTTTGCTAGAGGACTTTTTTTTACTCACCCTACTATTCTTAATGGGATGAGAATAAAATGACATTTAAACGGGACTGGAACATCCTAAACCTTTGCCTTCTTGCAGGATCCCCTAGAGAAATAAACCTGTTAACCCTGAGGCATTGTTACCCAGAAACACTTTAGAAATAAAAATGGACTTTGCCTCCCTGAGCCCTCTTTTGTGGCCAATTTTACTGATGGCCTGGGGCCTAGTATTAAAAATGGCTGGAGGGCTGGCTGTCTTTGCTTCCTATACTCTAAGTCCACATCTAAGTAGTCTTATTGCTCTGAATAAGTGAAGTCCAATCAGCCATCAAAGAAAATAGGCAGGTAGGAAATGTGTATTTGGAATAAGAACTAAGAAATAGAATTTGTCCCAGTTCTTGGAACAGAACTGATCTAGATCATCTGCTCCAGGCTTTTTCGATTCTTTTCCACTTGCTGCTTGGAAGGATGGATATTTTTAGAGAAAGAATCTATCTCAGTATCCAGAGTTGCCCACCAGTCATGTCCGATCAAACCAGAACACGTGAATAGGAGTATTCCTGTGTAAATTGCATGGTAGAGAGAAGAAAGTGGAGAAGACAAGAAGAGAGCAGTTAGTCTTCTGTTTTTACAGAAGCAAGAAAGAAGGGAGATGTGAGAGGAGAAAAGAGAAGAGACATTAAGACAGAGCCTTCTTCTGTGAATAAATAGGCCCAGAGCCTTATAAAACTGTGAAGGAAGATCCTAAGACATGACACCCAAAGAAAATATACCACACCCTTGGCACAAATGATCAATAAATTGGTCCTCAATCCTGACCACACACTTATCATACTTCCTGTACTTTTTGGGCAGTGAAAGGGAAACTATGAGTTTTTCTTTAATAACAATCAATGTTCATGAGATTCTCAAATAATTGAAGTCTATAAATTCTTTTTTTTGTGTGTTTTTAAATTGAGGTATAATTAGATATTTGAAAATTCTTTAATATTTTAAATACTTAAATATTTATTTGTTTTGTATTATTTTCTTCCAGAAAGATTAATTTATGCTGGTTAAAAGCCAGCTAGTATTAATAAAACATACATATAAGAGAGAAAGTAGTTAAATTAATCTTTTCACTAAGTGACTGTGTATGCTGTTAGGCAGACCTCATTCAGGATATCCTAGCTTCAGATCTCTCTAGACAGCTTAGCTCTTGTCTTCATTTTTTTTTTTTTTCTTTTCTACTTGAACTCAATCATGAAAGCCCAACACAGCACAGGTAGGTCACTATAAGGCCCACTCTGATCCCTTCATTGTTCCTCAAAGCGGTCAGGTTCCTACTCTCTCTTCCCTCCTAGATTGATGTGTACCAACTGTGGAAAGGACATTGGACACTCCCTGGTATAAAGGTAATTGGGAGGGAAAGTACAAATTCATGTCCAGAAATTCTATATAAATCATAAAGGCAACCTTTCCTTTATAAAAATTGCTTAGAGTTTGGCTGTAACATGAAATGGATTATTTGAAATATCTATAATAATATAGTGGTACAATCCTTTATAAAACATAAAAAGTATATTGAGCATATTGTGTCAGGAACGGCTTGAATAATCTTGTATTTATGACAAGGTATGTCTGAGAAAAACCATTAAGAAAGGTTTTAGAAGCCTTATTAAATTTTATACTTAAAAAAATTAAAGTATAGCATACATACACAAAAGTACTCTGCCATCTTTTGTGTAGTTTCTTCTCATGAGATAAGGCCAGCTAATGGAAGTTTCTCCCAGTCTTCCATTAGATTAGTTTCTTCCAATCTTCCATTAGTTTTTTAGCAAACCTAAAAAACTAGTGAATTAGCTATATAATCTTGAGCTTGGGAACTTTGCAGACTCCCCAATTTGAGCAAAAATCCTGAGAGATTTTCCTTTTGTTGAAAGATCTATCTCACTATTAGCCTTATTTAAAAACAAAAACAAAAACAAAAGACCAAAAATCTTAACCTTTGGGTCATTTTCCCAGTGTCATCAGCAAATACACATTCTTTATGTAAATTAGTTACCACAAATTGAATTATGCCTCATATCACAATCATAAGTTAGGAATTTCATCACCAAGTAAGTTCATGAGTATTGGAGGAATGCCACTGGAACCGTATGTGACTCTGCACGAGACCACTTATACTCATACCAGATGCTATCTCACAGTTTTAATAAACTCCAGTTTAAAATTTTTAAACTCGTGTTTCCTTGAGTTAAAAAATTGAAAGTTACCTATCATGCCTTCAGAACATCGTCTCTGTTTTGTCATACTCTGTTGAAGCTCCTCAGTGATTCCCTGTTGCCTCCAGGAACAAGTCCACCTTTCTTCATCTGGCATTCAGGAGTCTACACTCTATCTACAGTGTTACTGCCTGCCTGTCTCTTGCTATTCCTTCCACCTCACCTCCCCTGCTGCAGTAGTAGATGCTAATTTATACTAAGTGGGAATTTATCCATCAAATGTAATGAACTCTCAATGAAAGACTCTTGGTTTTTCTTTCAAATGTATATACTGGGTTCACTTGGATTGATAGATCTTATACTCCCTTTCTGTCCCTTCCTATAACTGTACATGTTTCACATTTCTGCCACCTTTGGAATCACTTTTTGTTTTAAGTTCCTCTAATAGTTTCATAGCTCAGTTCAGACACTTTATTTTGCATACGGCCCTCTTAGTTGAATATAACTAGCTTAAAGTGTTTTCATCCTCCTTAGAAATTTAAGCACACTTTTCCTATATTACACTGGCCAGTAATACATAGTGTCTTGTTAGTCTCAATTGTAGTTTTATATCAATATTTGATTATACTAGTTTTTCATCTGTGTATTTCTTGTTTCCCCTCTAGACTATTAAAATCACCTTAGGGCAAGTAGTATGTCATATATAGTCCTTATAGATATGTATATATGTGTATGTATATTTATACAGATATGACTTATTATTAATAAATTTGGATATTTTTTTGAAACAGCTTTACAATGAGTTACATATTTGTTTTGAAACCACAAAATCAAGTGAAGCTATGCTCCGGCAAAATGTTGTTAGTCTTCAGGATCAACTCTTTCAAAAAGAGCTAGAAAATGTTAAATTAAAAGAAAAGCTTCAGGAATCACATGGAGCTCCCTATCTTCTACCTCAAGAAAGTGATTCAGAACACTCTGAACAGGTGAGAGACATTTTCTAATACTTACCACAAGCATTATCATATTAAATTGTCTCCTATAATGGACTAAAGAAATTTAAAAATTAGTATATTAGAATATAAGCCTTGGCAGATTGTTTTGTATTATGCTATTTTTATACTCTTTGTAGACATGAGTATTATATATAATATGGATTCATATAGAAATGCACATAGAAATACAGAGTATAACTGGCATAGTTATTATGATGAAACATTTGACTGAAATACGATAATGAAAAGCAAATTAATAGATCATGCCATTTTCAGACTTAAACTGAATGAGATAATGAAATGGAAAGAATATCTAATAAGTCTCGTAAAGTAGTTGCCATAATGCCCGATACGGTACTTAATATCGTTTAGTCTTAATTCTGCCACTATCTTAATGTATGATTTTAGATGGGTCACTTGACCTTTCTTCCTACTTCCTGGTGCAATTTCTGAAGTAGTACAAATGTAAAGATAGATATGTAGGTTCAGGAGTGTTTAAACGTTGGACCAAATCAGAGCCCTGCCTGAGCTTTGTAAACTTGAGCAAATTCCCTAATGCTGTTAGCCAAAGTTTGCTCACAAATAAAATGTTGATATTATTGTTATCTATGTCATGCAGTTTTGTAGGCATTAATGAAATCATGCATATTAAATATGGAGCTTGGCATATAGAAAATGTTCAGTGGTATTTTTTAGATAATCTTCAAGGTAACTTTCAGCTCTAAATATATAAAGAAAACAATCTTATTCCTGTAAGTTTAAGTGTTAAGGCACTTGGCATTTCTTTAAATCTTAGAATTTATTAATTTAGTTCAGAAATGGAATTAACACAAACAAGTAATTAAATGTTTACTAATGATCCTTTAAAAGTAATCTTTGAACAGTAATTCTTGAACCCAGCATATTTTGCCTTGTTAACAATTCAACCTTAAGGCAAGAGTTTTTAAATTTGTATTGTAGTATTTAAATTTTTTGGATATCAGGTGCACAGAATCATATAATTTGTATCATGACACAGTATCATGTGACATACATAGGCCTATTTTATTCATTTTGACTGATTTATTTATTATAATAAATTGCCTTGGTCCCATCAGCTGATCCAAGAATAGAGAATTACTAATGACTTACATCTACTTGTATGCTCCTCCCTTATTTTCTCACCAGAGGTAACTAACTTGTTTAGTTCATAACTAAATTGTGTATCATTTTGATTATTTTTTAAAAAGTTTTACCACCTATAAATTATGAGGAAATAGTATGTTGTTTGGTTTTGTAATTTATAAAAATACCACAGTGTGTTGTTACTTGGGGTTTGGCAATTTTGACTCATCATTATGTTATTAAGATTCACTTATGTTGTTTGGTATAGCTGTTTATTTTTATTGATTTACAATATCCCATTTTATATGATTAAATCACGACTTCTTGTACATTCACTTGTAAGTGAGTATTTGGATTATTTCCAATTTTTGCTATTATGAATAATGCTGCAACTGATATTTTCATGCATGATTCTTGGTACATATATGCATACTTTTAGGTGGAACATGTATTTAGGAATGGAAATCCTGGGTTTAGAATGTGAAAATGTTACTTTCACAAAATACTTTTTTTTTTTTAATACTTACTTTTCAAAGTGGTTTTCATCACTTTTACTCCCACCAACAATGTATAGGAGATTTGGTTGATTCCCATCCTCCTTAACACTTGGTATTGTCAGACTTCTTAGCTGGCAATTAACTAATTCAAGTATAATTTTTTATTTTGATCTTCACATGCATGTCACTTTGATAAAGTATATCTTTAAATGATTGCTAGCCAAGTGTATGCCTTCTTCTGCAATACATTTATTTACATCTTTCATCCATTCTTCTACTAGATTCTTTTACTATTCATTCATCAAAGTTCTTTATATGTTCTTGATACTGATCTCTAGTAAGTTAAGAACTAGAGATGTACTTATCTAGATGTACTAGATAGTGTACTAGATGAGTACTGTATCTCAGTGTGTACCTTATCTTTTCATTTTCTTTTCTTTTTTTTTTACAAATTTTCTTTTTTTTTACAAATTTATTTTTTATTTTTTATTTATTTATGATAGTCACACACACACACACACAGAGAGAGAGAGAGAGAGAGAGAGAGAGAGAGAGAGAGAGGCAGAGACATAGGCAGAGGGAGAAGCAGGCTCCATGCACTGGGAGCCTGACGTGGGATTCGATCCCGGGTCTCCAGGATCGCGCCCTGGGCCAAAGGCAGGCGCTAAACCGCTGCGCCACCCAGGGATCCCTCTTTTTGTTTTCTTTATCGTGTCATTTGATGAACAGAAGTTCTTTTTTTTTAAAGATATTACTTGTTTATTCATGATAGACGAGAGAGAGAGGCAGAGACACAGGCAGAGGGAGAAGCAGGCTCCATGCAGGGAGCCTGATGCGGGACTTGATCCCGGGACTCCAGGATCATGCCCTGGGCCAAAGGCAGGCGCTGAACTGCTGAGCCACCCAGGGATCCCCCCTGAACAGAAGTTGTTAATTTTAATTTAGACAAATTAATCTTTTACAGTTAGTGCTTTGGTGTCTCATCTAAGAAGTCCTTTCCTACCATGAAGACAGAAAGATTTGCACTTCTGTTTTCTTATAAAAGTTCTAAAGCTTTGCTTGTATCATTTATATTCACAATTCATTTGGAATGGTGTTTTATGTATAGTATAAGGTAAGGATCCATTTTTATTTATTTCTCCCCAGTAGTAATCAGTTTTTTCCAGCTCAACCTGTTGTAGTGCTGGAACAAGTACAGCTCCACTTGTAGTAATGGGCTACCTCTCTCATATATCCTACTTCAGTATATTTAGGAGTTTCTTTCTAGGCTCTGTGTCTTCTGTGTTCCTATATGATGTTATATTAATCAGTATAGTTTCTAATAAGTCTATTTGGTAGATCTACTCTTACTTTCTTACTGTTCTTTTTTTTTTAAGATTTTATTTATTCATGAGAGAGACAGAGAGAGAGAGAGGCAGAGACACAGGCAGCGGGAGAGGCAGGCTCCACGAAGGGAGCCCGACATGGGACTTGATCCTGGGTATCCAGGATCATGCCTGCTGAAGGCAGCACCAAACCACTGAGCCACCTGGGCTGCCCACTTTCTTACTGTTCTTTAAAGGGCCTTGGCTAAGTTGGTATTTAGCCCTTAAATATAACTTTAAGGTTAATTTATAAAGTTTCATGAAAAACACTTGAAATTTTTCATGAACAGTCTTACTGAAATATACAAATGATGAAGTTTATAAACCATAAATGTATAGCTCAGTGAGATTTCAAAAGTGAGCACATCCCTGTAAATACCACTCAGATCAAGATACAGAATACTACTAGTTTACAATAAACCTCTCTGATGTTCCTAATTGCTAACTACTTCCTAAAGGTAACCATTATTTTGACTTCGGTCACCACTGATTAGTTTTGCTTATTTTTGAAACTTACAGTGTTTATCCTTTAAACACTGTTTGCTCTGGGTTTTTTTGGTAACTATCCTTTATTACGGTAAAGAAGCTCCCATCTATTCGTAGTTTGATAAAAGCTTTTTTTTGAAGAGGTATTGAATATATACAAAGCACCTTTTAAGATGATAGTAAGGCTTTTCTCATTTATTCTGTTAACAGGAGAATTACATTGATTAGTTTCCAGTTATTTAATTTTGCATTCCTGAAATAAATCTAGCATCATTGTAATATTTTATTATTTTTATATATTGCTGAATTCAATTTGCTAATATTTTGCTTTGGACTTTTTTTATCTATGAGGGATATTGGGGTGTGGTTTTCCTTTCTTGAATGTTTTTTGTCTGATTTTAATATCAGGGTGATGCTGGTGTCCTAATACAAATTGCAAAATGTTCTTTTTCACTGGTAGAGTTTGAGCAGGACATATTATTTCTTGATTAATAATAAACACTAAATGCATTCCTTCTAAGATAAGGAACAAGTCAGTTCTAGTCAACATTGTACTGGAGATTCTAACTAGTACAATAAAGCAGAAACAAAATCATACCAATTACAAATAAGGAAGTGAAACTCTTTTTATTCACAGACAGTATGAGCATCCGTATAGAAACCGTACTGAATCTATGGTAAAGCTCCTAGAAATAGTAAGTAAATTTAGCAGTGTTGCAAAAAACAGCATCAATTTATAACAATTATATATTTAAAAATTAGAAATAGGTAATTAGAAATTAGGGCAGTCCAGGTGGCTCAGCGGTTTAGTGTCGCCTTTGGCCTAGGGCGTGATCCTGGGGACCTGGGATCAAGTCCCGCGTCGGGCTCCCTGCATGGAGCCTGCTTCTCCCTCTACCTGTGTCTCTGCCTCTCTCTCTCATGAATAAATAAATAAAATCTTAAAAAAAAATCAAAAAACCCAAAATATACTAGGATGTAATTAGAGATCTACATAATTATACAGCTATGCCAAGTTCATAATCAGAAGGTAAAATATTGTTAATATGTCAAGTATTTCCAAATTGATCATTCATATTATTCCAATCAGAATTCCAATAAAAATTCTTTCCTTTTCCTTTTCTTTCTTTCTTTCTTTCTTTCTTTCTTTCTTTCTTTCTTTCTTTCTTTTTCTTTCTTTCTTTTTTTTTTTTTTTTTTTTTTTAGAAATACAAGCCAGTTCTGAGATTTTACTGGGATTGGTCAGAGGCCAGGGGCCTAAAAGAGCAAAATTAAGTTTCATAAAGGAAAAAAATGGAGAACTTACACTACCTGATTTTCAGACATATCAAGCTAAAAAAAAAAAATCAAGATAATGTGCTATTGGCATAATGATTGACAAAATAATCAGTAGAACAGAGTAAGAGTCCAGAATACCCACTCATATATGTCACTTTCTAGTAACTCTTGAAATGACAGAGTTAGTCACTTTATTCTTTTTCAAGAATGTTCTGTATATATTTGCTCTGCTGCATTTTATAGAAATTTTAGCATCATCTCAGCAATTTTACAAATAAGCATTTGTTTAGAAATGTTTCTAATTTAATCTGTGATTTTCTTCTTACCCATTTGGTTATTTAGATGTGTATTGCCTCCTTTTGAAATATTTGGGTATTTGTCCTTGTATAGATCTTCCTCAGTTACAATGCATTTACATCCCTATAAACCAATCCTAAGTTGAAGATGTTGTAAGTTAAAAATACCGTAAATACAGCTAGCATACCAATCATCGCTTAGCCTAGCCTATGTTAAACGTGCTCAGAATGCTTACATTAGCCTACAGTTGGGCAAAATCATTTAACACAAAGCCTATTTTATAATAAAATGTTGAGTATCTGACATATGTTGAGTACTGTATTGAAAGTAAAAAAAGAACCCAGAATTGTTATATGGATGTGGAATTGTTTTAAGCATACTGGTTTTTCACTCTTGTCTGTCTGGGAGCTGAGGCTCACTGTTGATGTTTCACATGACAAGAGAAGATCATACTGCACTACTGCTAGCCTGGGAAGAGATCAAAATTCAAAGTACAGTTTCTACCGAGTGCAAACTTTTTTGGTATTATCTTAAAGTTGAAAAATCATGCGGAACTATTGTAAGTCTGGGACAATTTATATGTGTTATTATTGCTATTCACTTCTAATATATCTCTATTGTGGTCAGAGATAGTACTCACTCTCTGATTACTGTATTTGAAATCTAGCATATGGTTTATATGTACTTGCAAATAATTTATATTCTGCAGCTTTTGGATGGAGTGTTCCTTAAATATCAATATTAATTATGTCATGTGGTTGATAGTGTTCTGATCTTCTGTCTTTAATGATTTTTGTATTTGGTATTTTAATCAGTTTTTCTGTTAGTTGCTAGGAGAAAGGTGTTAGAATCTCCCAATATGATTGTTGATTTTTTCTATTTCTCCTTTTAATTTTCTCAATTTTTGCTTCTCATAAAGATGTTTTATTTGGTGCATACATATTTCTTCTTTTTTTTTTTTTTAGTTTTTTTGTTTGGTTCTGTTTTATTTCATTCTTTTTTGTTTTGTTTTGTTTTGTTTTTATTGAAGTTTGATTTGCCAACATTTCGTATAACATCCAGTGCTCACAGTGGGTGGGTAATTGGGGTAACTGGGTGATGGGCACTGAGGAGGGCACTTGATGGGATGAGCACTGAGTGCATACATATTTCTGACTGTCATGTCTTTCTGATTAATTGAACCTTTTGTCATTATAAAATGTTACTTTTAATTATAATAATATTCTATTGACTTGAAACCCAATTTTATGTTAATATAGCCTGTCCAAGTCTCTAATAGTTACATTATATGGTATATCTTTTTCCATCCTTTTAATTTCCACCTATAGTCTTTATGTTAAAGTATACATAGTTGAGTCTTGTATTTTTTGTTCATTCTGACAGTTTCTTTCTTTTCATTACAGTGTTAACCCAGTTAGAGTTAATAAAATTATTAGCATGGTTGGGTTTGATTTACCATTTTTAAAAAATTTATCCTGGTTTTGTTTTGTCCCTCTTTTCTTTCTTTTGGGTTAAATGTTTATATATATTTTGGGAGCAATTAATAAATTCCAGTTTTCTGTCTTCTAGATTCAGCTGCTTCTGATGATAAGTCAGAGGCAATTTGTTTCATTATTTACTTAAATGTGATATATCAGTTTTGTCTAGCTTCTTTTAAAAAATATTTTAACTTTAGTTTTAACTATGATGTTTCCAGGTTTTCATTGTGTGAGCCTTCTTGCAATTTTCTGGGAAAAAAAAGTGAGTGTGTATTTGTTTATTTATTGCACTAAATTAGGGGAAAGTGTTGATATGATTTCCTCAGTTATTTTTCTGACTCCTCTCTATTCTGCATTTGAGATTTCTGTTCCACTTTTGTTGGATTGTTCAGTGTTATCCCCTAGATCAGCAAGTCTCTCATTTTTTAGTCTTTTAATATCTATGTATCTTCAGATCAGCTAATTTCTATTAATTTAGGTTCAAGTAACTGACACTTGTGTTATCCCCAATTTGCCTTTTAAGTCTTTTCTGTGAATTATTCTTTAAATACTGTATGTTTCAGTACTGGAAGTTTCATTTGTTTCATTATTATAGTATGTACATACCTGTGGGGTTTTCCTAATTATCCATATCTTACAGACATACTTTTGTTTAGGTCCTTGTTCTAATAGTTAAAATAGATCCTTTAAAATAATCACATTTTAATTCCATATTTTGGGATTTCTTGGGTATGTTGACTAGTGGTTTTCCTCTGCTTTTAAATATGGGTTGCATATTAATATTTTCTCTGTGTCTAATAATTTGGGATTGTGTAGTATATATTGTGAGAGATGTGTTACAGATACACTGATTTCTGTTATACTATTTATATAAGTGTTGAAGTTTTTTGTTTTGTTTTTAGTCAGAATTTAACTAGTTTAAACTTAAAACTCTCAGCTCTGTTTCCCTTCAGGTGGGTACAATTAAATTGTTTTTAGTTTCTTTAACCTTATCTGGATTATAGCGAGGTCTTGCCTGGTGCATAAATTGTTGAGGTATCACTTACTCTTTTGGTTCTCTTTTCTAGAATTTCCCCTTTCTCCCTGCAGTGGGAGGCCTGAACTCTGTCCTCTGTACATTTCTTTTGGAATGTTAGCCTTCCCCATAGTATCTGCTGTGAGCTACCCTCAGGTAAAAATTCACAAAAATAGGGAGGTCACTCAATGTTGTTCTATTTCCCAAGTATTAATTCTTGTCCAGATTCTCCCTGTGTCTGATTATTCTCTGTTATCTTCAGATAGTTGTTTTTATATTTTGCTCAGAGTTTAAATGGTTTTAGGCAGGAGGCATAGTCTGATAGGATCAACTCAGCCATTATTGTAAGTGGAACTCTCTAGTCTTTTGACATTTTAGAGTGAGTTTTAACTTTTAATCACTTTTCATGCAATGCAAGGAACTTAATATATTCTTCTCTATCTTTTCACCTACATTTGCTGTCTTTGTCTTACATTTTGATCCTACAAACATTTTTACCCTATAAGACATCATTATTGTCACTAAAGAATCCGTATTCGTGTAGAATGTTTATTCACCTGAGTGCTCGTCCTTCTTTTCTGCGATTCTCTGTGTTTCCTTCAAGGATCTTTTGCCATCTATACTAAGCACTCCTCCAGTGTGGGTAGATCAGAGAGAGCTGTGGGGAAAAGAGTAAGAAGTGACCTCAGAAAGGCAGATGTGAGCTCCTGCCTCCCAGGCCCACCATAAGGCCACCATAAGGGTATAGATTTTACATTGAGTGAGATGGAAATTCACTGATGTGTTCCAAATAGAAATGTAACATGGAAGCTATTGGAGTGTTTGTTAGAAGACTGATAAATAAAACCTAACTTCTTATTATTTATTTATTTATTTATTTTTAAAGATTTTATTTATTTATTCATGAGAGGCACAGAGAGAGAGAGAGGCAGAGACAAGGGCAGAGGGAGAAGCAGGCTCCAGACAGGGAGCCCGATGCGCAACCCCAGGATCATGCCCTAGGCTGAAGGTGGTTCTAAACTGCTGAGCCACTGGGGCTGCCCTAACAATCACTTTTAAAAGGCTCACCCTGGGATGCCTGGGTGGTTCAGTAGTTGAACATCTGCCTTTGGCTCAGGTAGTGATCCCAGGGTCCTGGGATCGAGTCCTACATTGGGCTCCCCACAAGGAAACTGCTTCTCCCTTTGCCTATGTCTCTGCCTCTCTCTCTGTGTTTCTCATAAATAAATAAATAAAATATAAAATAAAATAATAAAATAAAATAAAATAAAATAAAAGGCTCACCCCTGGCTGCAATACAGAAAGGAGACTATGGGAAGACAAGAATGGGAACTGAGGAACAAATTCAAGAGGAAATTGTAAGGGTAAAGATGAAACTTAGTGGGTGCTTAGATAGGTTGTGAGACATACTTTGATTTTGAAAATAATTCAGAAGTAGAGCACACAAGATTTGAAGATGGCTTTGATATGAAGTTTGGGAAGAAAGGAGGAATTAAAAATGAATCCAGGCCTTACTAAGTGGACAAATAGATTTGCCATATTCTGAGGTGAGAAATATATTCTAGCATTTCTCATAACAGAAAGGAGAGCCTGACATTATACAGAGAGAATTGAAAGCCCTGAATCAGGGAATTAATGGAGAGAAATGGGTAACTTTGAATTTCTACCAGTTAGTAACATATTCTTTGTCATGTCATTACTAGAACCCTTCTTTAGGATTTAGTCCAACTAGACTCATCTTTTTGTTTTTGCTTTTTTTTTTTTTTGAGATTTTATTTATTTTAGAGAGAGAGTGTATGAGTGGGGCAGGGGTTGGGGGCAGAGGGAGAGAGAGAGAGAATCTTAAGCAGACTTAGGGCTGAATGAGCACAGAGTCCCACATGGGGCTTGATCTACCAACCCTGAGATCATGACCCAAGCCAAAATCAGGAGTCAGATGCTTAACCAGCTGAGCCACCCAGGCACCCCTGAACTCATCTTTTCATTCATCCATTCTTCTATCCATTATTCATTTATGTATTATTCAGTGATATAGTCAATATTTATTAAAATCCAGTACTGTATTCTAGGTAATAGGTTTAGTGTGAAAGAATACAAAGATGAATAACAGTCTCCTTTTATGAATCTCATAGATGGCTATGCAGACAAGAAAAAAATTATTATAAAATGTGCTATAATTGAAGTATGAGCAAACTGTGAACTTTGTGGAAAGAAGCTTTACAGGGAACATGTGTAGGGAGAGGGAAGAGTGTTGTCAAAGCTTTCACAGAGAAAGTGGACTGTATGTCAGTTTGAAAATTATTTAGGAGTTTCTACCTTGGTGGAAGTGAATTATCGTAGGCCTCAACGTGAGAAAGTGTGTGGTATGTCCCAGATACTAAGAATAGTCTAGGTAAGTGCTTCTCAGAGTTTAATATACATCGAGTAACTTGGTCTAAGGGATTGTTAAAATATATTCTAGACTAGAACCTGAGATTCTACATCTATTTCACATTCCCAGATGATGCTGTGGTAGCTGGTCCAGATATCACCCTTTGATTAATAAGAAACTAAGTGGGTAAGTGGATTATATAGTTGAGGGGAAGTGATAGGGATATTTTATTCTTCCACTTTTCTTATCCCTAGTTTATCTTTTTAAAATACTTTTGTAGTGGGACTTTTTTGTACATGATTTTTGGGGGTTACATTTAGAGTAATAAATAACATAAATTCTGGATCCCTTATCTGCTTTACCTTGGACAGATTACTTAATTTCTCTAAGCCTAAATTTTATTATTTGTAAAATAAGTATTATAATAGTACCTACTTTATAGAAGTTTTATGAAGATTACATGAGGTAATGCTGGTGGGCATTTAGAGTAATAATTAGGTTATTATTACTTAGGTCTTAATAGAGATATATAGAATAAACACGTCATGTTAGTAAATTTGAAATTTTTCTCCTGTATTGGTAGTGATTTATCTTCTCTTCTTCCTGATCTCACTTATAATCAGAATTATTGGTGAGCTGACAGTCTTTGCCATAGAAAAGGGCAAAGCTAATTGGTTCATATGGGATTGAAACCTGTGACCTTTGATTTCTTAGCACCCTGCTCTTAACTAGCTGAATTCTGAATGACTGCCTGTTCTTATCTCAGAATGCTTGTTTATCTTTTTCATGCAGAAGTACTGTTTCTTGCCTTGGAGGAATAATTTGCAATGGAGGACAAGAGAGAAACCTAAACCTTAAGTTTACTATATTTACCTGTGAATGAGAGTCACTTGATGTGGCTAACTGCAGACCAAAAATTAGAGTGGCGAATTTTAACCACAGGCTTGTTTATTTTTATTTCCCTTCATTGATAGTCTATTCTTTCTTTTCCTGAGTGGCAGAGAATTGTTTTCCCTTATGTTCTTACTTTCTTTTAAGAAATTGTTTCACTAAATTTTTGAAATCCACAAAAAAATAAATGTAATGGCAGTGTACCCACCAGAAGCTATCAACCAATACTCTTGATGCTACTATGTGCTCCTCTTTTATACCGTTTTACTTATTTTCTCCAAAGATAATCTCTTAGATATTAATTTTAATTTTAAAATTAATTCCTGCCTATTAAAACTGTTTTCTTAACTAATATATCATTTCATTGTTCTTTTATTTAAACCTTAAAAATATCTAGGGCGCCTATGTGGCTCAGTCAGTTAAGCATCTGACTTTTAATTTTGGCTCAGGTTGTGATTTCAGGGTCCTGAGATAGAGTTGGGTGTCAGGCTCTGTGGTGGAGTCTGCTTAAAATTCTCATGCTCTCCCTTCCCCTCTTCTCGCTTGCACATGTTCACTCTCTCTCTTTAAAAACAAATCATCCTCTTTATATATTATATGTGTGTGTATATATATATATATATATATATATATTATGCTATTCTCCACAACTAGGTTTTTTTCTTTGAACTTTATTTTTGTAAGATAACTCAAAGATAATTCACTACCGTTGAGTGTACTTATACTTTTTTTCTCTTCTGTGGAACAGTCTATTGTATGAATAAGCTACTCTTTTTTGCAAATGAGCATTTTTTTTTTGTTTTAATTTTTTTAGCTCTAGGAGTTTTTACACACTGCTACGGTAAACTTTGTAGTATATGTCCATATCCACATGTGCAAGACTTTTTCTCAGATATATTGTTAAGAGTGAAATCAGTGGTCATAGATATGCCGATGTTCAGGCTTACAAGAAAATGCCAAATTGCTTGCCAAAGTTGCTGTCTCTAATTATAGAATTCTTAGTTACATTCTAAAAAAGGAAAAAATAGTATCTAATTCTGGTTTCAGTTTATATTTCTTTGATTTCTAATGAGCTTGAGCATCTTATGTTTATTTTACATGAAATACCTATTTGTGTCTTTTGCTCTCCTTTTTGTTGGAATGTTTGTCTTTTTGTTGAAGTTCCGTGTTTTAGATACTAATCTTTTGTTATTATGTGAGCCTTTGTATTACATAAACCCCAAATCTCTGTGGTTTAAAATAATTTATATCTTATTTACATTACAGTCCAATATGGGTATTACTTGGATTTTCAGCTTCTAAATTGAAAGTGATTTAGAGATCTAGGCTCCTTTCATCCTTTGGATCCATTAGCTTTCAACATGGCTATCAAAGTTGTCTTGGAATCATGTTTCCTCCAGCCAACAAGAAGGGAAAAGGGGCCTAGAGAATAATATTTAAGGAGTTTTTATAAATAAGCCTTCAAAGTGGTACATACTACTTCTGTCAGCACTGATTCAAAGAATTGCAAAGAAAATTGGGAAATATGAACCCCCAACTATTGGAAAGTATATGTCCATTTCCAAAAAAGAGGAAGTGAGTTTAGAGATCAGCCAGCAGTCTCAGCTTTCAGTTAGAATTTTTGCAAATATCTTTTTGCTTGTGACTTGTCTTTTCACATATTCTATGGTATCTTTTGAAAAATGGTTATTAATTTTAATACACTTGAATTTCTCATTATTTTCTCGTAAATTTTGTGCTTATTGTATCTTGTCTAAGAAATCAGACCTTATCCTGAACTCAAAAGATATTTTCCTATATTTTCATCTAAAGTGTTATAGTTTTGACTTCCACATGTAAGTCTTTATGTGGGGTTGATTTTTCTTTATTGTGAAAAATACTCAATTTAGTTTTTTTTTTTTAATCTGAATATCTGTTTCAACACTGGTTATCATGCGAATAATCACTCCTTTTCTCAGTGATCTACATTGCTTCCTTTGGATTTTTTTTTTTTTCTTTTAGAGAGAGATGGAGGTGGGGGCGGTAAGGGGAGAGAAAGAATCTTAAGCAGTCTCCATACCCAGCTAGGAGCCCCACAGGAGGCTCAGTATCAACCCTGAGATCATGACCTAAACCTAAATCAAAGAGTTGGACTTAACAACTAAGCTGCTCAAGCACTCCTCCTCTGACATTTTTTATTTCATGTAAATATGTGTCCATATTTAAGTGGGTCTGTTTTAGGCTCTATATTCTGTTGTGTTGAGTAACTTTTTTTAAATCTCTGAAATAACAACACTGTGTTTGTTATTATAGCTTCATGATGAGTCTTGATATCTGATATGATAGATCTCTTCAGTTTATTCTTCTTAGGCCTGCTCTAGATATTCTTGATCTTTTGCTCTTCAGTATGATGTTGTAATTATCTATCATGTTCCTAAAAAATCTTATGAGGATTAATTTGAGAAGAAATGACATTTTTAGCATTTTAAATATTTTTTCCCTAAATATGCTATATATACTTCAATTTAGGTCTTCTTTATTTTTTTTTAATTTTATAAATTAATTTTTATTGGTGTTCAATTTACCAACATACAGAATAACACCCAGTGCTCATCCCGTCAAGTGTCCCCCTCAGTGCCCGTCACCCATTCACCCCCACCCCCCGCCCTCCTCCCCCTCCACCACCCCTAGTTCATTTCCCAGAGTTAGAAGTCTTTATGTTTTGTCTCCCTTTCTGATATTTCTCACACATTTCTTCTCCCTTCCCTTATATTCCCTTTCACCATTATTCATATTCCCCAAATGAATGAGAACATACACTGTTTGTCTTTCTCCGGTTACTGTGGCCAAGTTCAAAAAGGGTGTTGCCTGAGTTCTCCTCTGGGATTTTGATGGAATCTTGTCTCACATTTAGATCTTTCATCTATTTTGAGTTTATCTTTGTGTATGGTGCAAGAGAGTGGTCCAGTTTCATTCTTCTGCATGTGGATGTCCAATTTTCCCAGCACCATTTATTGAAGAGACTGTCTTTCTTCCAGTGGATCGTCTTTCCTCCTTTATCGTATATTAGTTGAGCATAAAGTTCAGGGTCCACTTCTGGGTTCTCTATTCTGTTCCATTGATCTATATGTCTGTTTTTGTGCCAGTACCACACTGTCTTGATGAACACAGCTTTGTAGTACAACCTGAAATCTGGCATTGTGATGCCCCCAGATATGGTTTTCTTTTTTAAAATTCCTCTGGCTATTCTGGGTCTTTTCTGATTCCACACAAATCTTAAAATAATTTGTTCTAAGTCTCTGAAGAAAGTCCATGGTATTTTGATAGGGATTGCATTATACGTGTAAATTGCCCTGGGTAACATTGACATTTTCACAATATTAATTCTGCCAATCCATGAGCATGGAATATTTTTCCATCTCTTTGTGTCTTCCTCAATTTCTTTCAGAAGTGTTCTATAGTTTTTAGGGTATATTTTGAGAACCATTTGAATGGTAAATGGTTCTCCAACCTTTTATTTTCAGGTTGTAGGTGTCCTTCTGTCTAAAATGAGTCTCTTGTAGACAGCAAATAGATGGGTCCTGCTTTTTTATCCAGTCTGAAACCCTGCGCCTTTTGATGGGGTCATTAAGCCCATTCACGATCAGAGTGAACTATTGACAGATATGAGTTTAGTGTCATCATGATATCTATTTAGTCCTTGTTTTTGTGGATTGTTCCACTGAACTTCTTCTTAAAGGGGAGTTTTAAGAGTCCCCCTTAAAATTTCTTGCAGAGCTGGTTTGGAGGTCACATATTCTTTCAGTTCCTGCCTGTCTTGGAAGCTCTTTATCTCTCCTTCCATTTTGAATGAGAGCCTTGCTGGATAAAGTATTCATGGTTGCATGTTCTTCTCATTTAGGACCCTGAATATATCCTGCCAGCCCTTTCTGGCCTGCCAGGTCTCTGTGGAGAGGTCTGCTGTTACCCTAATATTCCTCCCCATGAAAGTCAGGGACTTCTTGTCTCTCGCTGCTTTAAGGATCTTCTCTTTATCTTTGGAATTTGCAAGCTTAACTATTGGATGTCGAGGTGTTGAACGGTTTTTATTGATTTTAGGGGGGGATCTCTCTATTTCCTGGATCTGAATGCCTGTTTCCCTTCCCAGATTGGGAAAGTTTTCAGCTAGTATTTGTTCAAATACATATTCTGGCCCTCTGTCCCTTTCGGCGCCCTCGGGAACCCCAATTAAACGTAGGTTTTTCTTCCTCAGGCTGTCATTTATTTCCCTTAATCAATCCTCATGGTCTTTTAATTGTTTGTCTCTTTTTTCCTCAGTTTCCCTCTTTGCCATCAACTTGTCTTCTATGTCACTCACTCGTTCTTCCACCTCGTTCACCCTCATCGTTAGGACTTCTAGTTTGGATTGCATCTCATTCAATTGATTTTTAATTTCTGCCTGATTGGATCTAAATTCTGCAGTCATGAAGTCTCTTGAGTCCTTTATGCTTTTTTCTAGAGCCACCAGTAGCTGTATAATAGTGCTTCTGAATTGGCTTTCTGACATTGATTGTAATCCAGGTTTTGTAACTCTGTGGGAGAGAGGATTGTTTCTGATTCTTTCTTTTGAGGTGAGGTTTTTCCTTCTAGTCATTTTGCTCAGTGCAGAATGGCCAAAAACAAGTTGTATTGGGAAAAGGAGAAAAAGAGAGAGAGAGAAGGAAAGAAAAGAGAAAAAGAAAAAAGAAAAAAGGAAGAGAAAAAGAGAAAGAAAAAGAGAAGAAAAAGAGAAAGAAAAAGAAAGAAAGGTGAAAAAGGTGGGGGAAGCAATCAGAAATCAAAAAAAAAAAAAAAAACACGGGGTAATATCTTCTGATTCTGTAGACTTTAAGTGCCTTGACTTCCCCTGGAACTGGTCCGTCCAGCTGGTCTTCTGGGGGAGGGGCCTGTTGCGCTGATTTTCAGGTGTTAGCACTTGGGGGAGCTGCTCTGCCCCTGCCTGCTGCCGGGCTCAGCGGGGGTTGTTTACCCCGTGGGGCCCCAGGAGGAACAGCCGCAGTTGCTATGGCAACTCTGGAAGCCTGGATTCAGCCCCCGCAGGAACTACGGGGCTCTCTGTCCGCAGGGCCTGGAGGCTCCGGGGCGGGGCCGCTGATCTGCTCAGCTCGGGGCAGGAGCGTCCTCGCTGTCCTGGGCCCTCCCGGCCTCTGCCTGTCCCGGGGGGAGGCCGGATCCTGGGCTGTGTCCCGGCGCCCTGTGCTTCGGAGCCTGCGCTCTTGGATTCGCGCTCCCGGTCGCGCAGCCCCCTCCGCCGAGCCGCTGCCCGAGCCCTTCGAGCTGCTCCCAGAGCCGCGCAGCCCCCTCCGCGGAGCCTCTTCCTCTGCCGGAGCCGCCCCCGAGCTGCTCCCTGTCCAGCCGTGGGCGCTGCAGTCTTTTAAGGAGCTCGGCCTCGGGGTATGGGGCACTCTCCTGGGCGCGCAGGTGTCTGTTAGTGTCCCCGGGAGCCCGAGGGCATCCCCGCCCTCCTGGGTCCTGCTCCAACTCCCTGCGAGCCCCTTTCCGCCCGCCCGGGAAGGTTGGTGCAGCTCCTGCTCCTCCGGGACGGGGCTCTCCTGTCCTGGGGACACTCGCCCCGGCCTCAGCCCGGCTCCTCGCGGGGCCCCTCCCCCTCGGAGGCCTTTTGTGTCTTTATTTCTTTTTCCCCGTCTTCCTACCTTGAGAGAAGCGCGGACTCTTCTCACTGTAGCATTCCAGCTGGTCTCTCTTTACATCTCAGGCCGAATTCGTAGATTTCCAGGATGATTTGAAGGTTATCTAGGTAATTTGGTGGGGACAGGTGATTTGGGGACCCTGCTCTTCCGCCATATTGCCCCTCCCCCAATTTAGGTCTTCTTTAATGCGTTTTTTAAATGTTTTATAGTTTCATCCATAGAGGTCTTATATCTCATTATTAGATATGTAATAGCTACTCTTTCTTATTAGATCTGAGTAGCTTACATTTTTGTTGCTATTTTAGCTACTTGTCTTTTTATTAGATTTTTCTTTCTTGTGTATAGCAATATAATTGGTTTTTAAATGTTTATCTTATATCCAGCTACCCTCTTATCTCTTATTAATTTGTTTTATAGATTCCTCTGGGTTTTCTGTGTAGTCTCCCAGTTTTATTTTTGCCTTAAAAATCCTATTTTTTCCAGATTTTTATTTAAATTCTAGTTAGTTTTCAATGCAATCAAGAAATGGACAGAAGACATGAATAGCCATTTCTCCAAAGAAGACATATAAATAAATGGTCAACAATCACATGAAAAAATACTCAACATCACTCAGTATCAGGAAAATACGGATTAAAACCACAGTAATAGAGGGAGGTGGGTGGCAGATGGGCCACAAACAAGGAGGGAACCTGTTATGATGAGTGCTAGGTATTACATGTAAGTGATGAATCACTAAATTCTACTCCTGAACCAATATTATTCTATATGTTAACTAACTAGAATTTATTTATTTATTTATTTATTTATTTATTTATTTATTTATTTAATTTATGTCTAGTTTACCAGTTCATTTTATTTATTTTCTTTTTTTAATTTAAATTCAATTAATTAACATATATTGTATTACTAGTTTCAGAGGTAGAGGTCAGTGACTCATCAGTTGTATATAATACCCAGTTCTTATTACGACACATATCTTCCTTGATGCCCATCACCCAGTTGTCTCATCCCCCATCCTCCTTCCCCTCCAGGAACACTCAGTTGTGTCCTATGATTATAAGAGTCTTTTATGGTTTGTCTCCCTCTCTGATTTCATCTTGTTTTATTTTTTTCCTCTCTTCCCTATGATCCTCTGTTTTGTTTCTTAAATTCCACATATGAGTGAGATTATATGATAATTGTCTTCCTCTAATTGACTTATTTAGCTTAGCATAATACACTAGTTCTATCTATGTCTTTGCAAATGGCAAGATTTCATTTTTTGGTGGCTGAGTACTATTCCATCGTATATATATTACACATCTTCTTTATTCATTCACCTGTTGATGGACTTCTGGGCATGTACTCCTTCAAATCTGTATATTTATATCCTTTGGGTATAATGTACTACCCAGTGGAATAACTGCTAGATCATAGAGTAGTTCTATTTTTAACTTTTTGAGGAACCTCCATACTGTTTTCCAGAGTGACTGCACCAGTTTGCATTCCCACCAATAGTGTAAGAGTATTCCTCTTTTTCCTCATCTTCAACACAGGAAACAAAAATCCTAATATGTTATACCAATGTTTATACATTTTACCATACAAAAGATCAGTGGAAGTGCTAAGAGTGAGTGTCCTTGTCCTTTTCTTAATTTTAAAGGGAATATTCACCTTGAATAAAGAAGTTAGCCATAAGTTTCTTATAGATACTCTTTTATCACTTTAAGGAACCTGATTAATATCACATATAAATTGGTGATAAATTTTATCAAATTTTTTATCTTTTGATGCCTGAGGCATTTCTAATCCTTTATAAACTAATTTATTCATTTTACTGATATTTTATCTTTTGAATCTCTTTATGAAGGAAATTGGTCTGTTATATAATTTCATAAAAATTGACACAAGACTTAGGGCTCTTATGGTGACCCACATTGATCATAATAAAAGGCCTAATGAGATTAGTTCCAGTGAATTTAAGGCAGGTAGTGGTAGCAGGTTGTGTATTTGAGATAGAGAGATCTGTGCCAGTGGTTTCTTCTATAAATCTGTAGGTTGATGTGAGGAGAGGTAAGGAAACTAGATATTAGGCCCAGTGCTTGGCCTTGCTGTCAGTCCAAATGATG